>NC_062565.1:96796265-97126265 GCF_022837055.1 Prionailurus viverrinus | reverse complement strand
GTGGTAGTTTCTTAAAGGTTAGTTGCAGTGTGGAATCCAAAACCATATCAGTGAACTTTTGTACTTAATACATTAAAATCTGTTCTGTCTTGTTTTTGAATGGATCTTTTACTCACCCATAATTTTGAATCAAAAATGAGTCATTTGGAAATATTGGTTCACTGAGGTATGGAAATGTTTTAAATGTTGACATGTTTCATTATAAAATATGTTGAAAATTCACCACTGATCTCATTAGAAAAGTTGTAAGTATTGGAAAGTTGTCAAGGTTGTGGTAGCTGATACAAGTTTTCCCCAATTCTAATTTTTGCCTAAAAGTTCGAATTTTATTGTTGGCAGCAAATGCTGTTATTTTTATCCCTTAAAGTAACGGGCTCACTGCATTCATTTTTGAGAAAACACCTGCTGAATAGCTAAGTCAAAAGACCATAATTTGTCTATTGGTTGTTCTTTCAAGGAAAAATGGTGTTTTGTGGAAAAAAAAAAAAACCCAACTAACTTGGTTTATGATTCAAAGAACCAGATGACTGCTTTTTCTTGAGACAACGACCATATTTTGGTATGCAACAGAATGCTGTATGTTTGCTTTCCAATTTGTAACTTTGATTATAAAAAAGATGAATCCTCAAGGTTAAAGAATTAATAAAATTAACTACTACTGTTACCTCAAGGATGTTTTTAAGTAATACTGGTATTTCTCTTAGTGTGAGTGCATGGCACTGAAGAATATAAATTGCATGGTTGGTGTCTGTCGCCTTGATTTGTGCTAAGGCTGCAGCAGTTTTACCCACTATTGCTTTTCCACCACTGGTGTCAATGTCAACACAGTGAGAAAGGCAGATAATATCCTATTATTATAATGACCCCCCCCTTCCACCCCCCAAACTCTCAGTGACCTCTGGCGGTCCACACACTATATTTTGAGAACCACTAATCTAGAAGAAGGGGCTTGCAACAAATACCTGACAGTTTCACCCTTAGACATTTGAAAATAGAGGTGAGTGGGGTCTAGCTAAATATATTCCAGTACTGACCCAGCTTAATTCTTTTTGCCTAACAGAGGGAAGGGCAAAACCTCTGTGGAAAATAATAGTAACTGTAGTCTCTACAGTTATTTTGTATGTAGTGTTTGACATACAATCAAATATTATGAGAAAGGACTTTTGCTTGCTACCAGGAGAGAATAGCTGGATCTCTCCTGACAAGAATTGCCTTGTCTCTATAAACAACTAGAAAACTGGACAAGATACTTGAAACAATTCTCTTCACATATTGGACAACAGGCAACACAGCAATGTGTGTTCCCAAAAGAAGGAAAATAAAAGATGTGAACTGTACAAACGTTTTGGCTTTCTGCTTGGACCCAATTTGCAGATGACGGTGCAGGGAAGGGAAACCCAGATAGAACCCTGTGGTATTGTTGAATGGTGTGAGACAAAAGATGAGAGTTTAGAGAAGTCATGGTGGCTAGACTTTATATGCAATATACCATAAAGGAAGGAGTTATGCAGAGAAAGCTCTAAAAGTCCGTGTAGGAGCCCCTTTCAGTCCTGTACGCAGGTAGGATGAAACTTCTGGGAAAAAAGGTATTGAGCTGCAAGATAGATGATTCTCAACTTACACAGAACTAGACATTGTTTGAGTTTCCATCTTGAGAGTGAAAAAGAGCTCATTGAATACAAGGGGCATTTAGGGGATACTTCACAAGGGTCATACCTTTGTAGTAGGATTAAAGTCGCTCTAGAAAGAATAAAAGCTATTTCTAGACCCATCCTAAACATAAACCTCATGTGGATCAAATTGTTTCAATTATGTAATTTAACTGCCCCCTAGAACGAAGTCCAACCTGCTTGCAAGGAACACAACAAAATCTAACACTTAACAAAATAAAACCAGCAATATTTGGCATACAAAAAGGAACTACTCAGCATGTGAAGAAGTGGGAGAAGATAACTTACAACTGAAATAAAAATGGACCCAATAATGGCAGAAATGATGGAATTAGCAGGCAATGTGGAAGCAGCTACAATGAATGTGTTCAATATGTTCAAGTAACTAAAGGAAAACATGAACACACATTATAGAGAAATGAAAGATGTAAAGAACCAAATGGAGCTTACAGACATGAAATATAAAATATATAAAATGAATTTTTCCTGATGGAATTACAGACAAATTAGATACTGCAGAAGGAAAGATCAGTGATGTTGAAAAACAACTATCTAGATGGCACATAGAAAAAAGACTGAAAAAATTCACAGAGCTTCATTAATATTTAAGGCCAATATAAACTGGTTTAAAATAGGAGTAATTGGACTACCAGAAAGTGGGGACAGGAAAAATATTTGAAGAAATAACGTCCCCAAATTTCCAAATTTGTTGGAAGGTATCAAAGAAGTTCAGCAACCCCCAAGTAGGATAATCATCAAAGAAATCACACCAGGATATATCATAATCAAATTGCTAAAAAGGTGATAAAGAGGAAATCTTAAATTCAGGTAGGAAAATAGTGGGCAATATTAAGTACAAAGGACAAAAGACAATTAGTCTGATAGTCTTCTATCAGAAAGTATAAAAAGCAGAAAATAATAGAATGACATCTTCAAAGTATTGAAGGGGGGAAAAGATACCCACTGAAAACATCTTTCATTAAGGGAGGTGAAATACTTTTTCAGACAAATTACAGCTGAGAGAACTCATCACTAGCAGACCACTGCTACAAAAAAAGAAATGTTAAACAGGATTTTTCAGGCAGAAGGAAAATGATACCTGATGGAAACTTGTGAGCCATACAAAAGAATGAAGAGCTCTGGAATGCTAACTATGTGAGTGAATATAATGGAATTCTTTTTTCCCATTTATAATTTTAAAAATAACCACTTAAACAAAAATAATAGCAATATATTGTGGGGTTTATAATACAAGAAGAAGTAAAACGTATGAAAACAGAAGAAAGGATGGGGGATAATGGAAGTATATTGTTGAAAAGTTATACATGAAAGGGTATAGTACTATTTAAAGGTAGACCATAAGTGAAAGATGCATACTACAAATCCTAGAACAACCACTTAAAAAAGAGAGAACTAGGGGCCACTGGATGGCTCAGTCAATTAAGTGTCTGACTCTTGATTTCAGCTCAGGTCACTATCTCACAGTTTGTGGGATCAAGCCCCACGTGGGGCTCCATGCTGATAGCACAGAGCCTGCTTGGGATACTCTCTCTCTGTCTCTCTCTCTCTCTCCCTCTCCCTCCCTCCCTCCCTTACTCCCTCTCTCCCTCACTCCCTCTCTCTCTCTCTCCGCCCCTCCCCCCTCTTCTCTCTCTCTCTCTCACCCGCCCCCCCCCCAAATAAATAAATAAACTTAAAAAGAAAAGAAATACAAGTGAATCCTGGAACAACATGGGTTTGAACTGCACGGATCCACTTATACGCTAATTTTTTTTTCAGTAAATATAGTACAGAACTGTGAATGTATTTTACTTATGATTTTATTAACATTTGCTTTTCTCTAGCTTACTTTATTTTAAGAATGAAGTATATAATACATATACAAAATATATGTTAGGGGTGCCTGGGTATCTCAGTTCTGTTAAGCGTCTAACTCTTAATTTCAACTCAGGTCATGATTTCTTGGTTGTGAGATTGAGCCCCCTGTTGGGCTCAGCGTGGTGTGTGGAGCGTGCTTGTGATTCTCTCTCTCTCTCTCTCTCTCTCTCTCTCTCTCTCTCTCTCTCCCTCTCTCCCTCTCTCCCTCTCTCTCTCTCTGCCCCTCCCCCACTTGTGCTTGCTCATATGCATGCTCTCTCTAAATAAACTAAAAAAAAATATATATATATATATATATATGTGTATATATATATATCAACTGTGTGTGTTATCAATGAGGCTTGTGGTCAACAATAGGCTATTAAGTTTTGGAAGAGTCAGAAGTGATGGGTGGATTTTGACTGTGTGGGGGCAGCACCCCTCATCTCTGTGCTGTTCAAAGGTCAACTGTATTTTGAATGAAAAGGAAAGCATGTCAATTTGTAGAATGCAGCTAAAGCAATGCTTAGAAGGAATCTATCATTTTAAAACAGTGGTGTAATCTACCTGAATGAATTAGAAAAGAAGAGCAAAGTAAACCCAAAGTAAGTAAAAGAAATGCAGTAAGAACTGAAATCAGTGAAATAGAAAATGGGCAAACAACAGAAAAAATAAATAAAGCCAAGTGTTGGTTTTTAAAAAGATCAGCAGCCCCACCAATATCAGAAATGATACTGAGAAGAAGCATAAGTAGACATGGGGAGTTCACCACTGGGCATAAAAACAGTGTCTTGGGTATGGGGCAGGAAAGGAGTCAAAATAGAGGCTGCACTCCACAAGTAGGGGAGTGCCAAGTTTGAGGTCTTGGTGAAATTGTTCTGAGATCAATCCCGGATGTGCCTATACTTCTGATGCTTGGAGTGAGGTGGAGAGAAAGTGAAGGGAGACCAGGATGGGGAGTCTGAAGACACTTCAAATCATCTATTGATATTGACATAACTGAGAATGCAAAGGAAGAGAGAGGAAGAAAATAATGTTTCCTTTTCCCTTGTGAAAAATTCTTTGACTCTATTTCTCCATTAAAAATTCAGATCTGTGAAAGCCTTAAATGTTATTTTTCACTCATATTTAAGCTAGTTAATCATGCTCAAGTTACTTGCAGTTAGCAAGGTAATGCCTGAAAAATTTTCTTTTGAGAATTTTCAAGATGAACATGAAACTGAAAATCAAGAGAAATATGCAACTGCTTGTGTAGTCCTCTCTCCCCCTTTTAAGGTGACTTTCAACAATATTTTACTGTTTTGTTTTGTTTTTGTTTTTTAATGATTCCTTTTTACTGCTACATATAGCAGCTGTTTTATATACTACTGGCTAAGTAGAAATAGAGAAAAATTTTATTAGGTATACTTTAGGTGAAGGAAAATCATTAGGCTGAATTCTCAGATTATTTTTAACAAGAGGTAGGATTAATATTGGTATAAAATTCAAACTTCATAGCTGGTTAATCTATTTTTTAAAAGAAGCTTTTCTTATTTGAAAATTGGCCAAAGTGTTTTATATAAAATATTTATTAACTTGCCTGGCAAAGAGAGATGTTTAGATTCTTTTTCACCAGATGTTAAATTCGGAGTAGTAGGTTGTAGGGTGGTTTTTCCCCCTGTACTTTGTTGTAAGCATTTGAATTGTTTGAACTTTAAAACAAGAAGCATGTATATTTTTCCAAAACCTATATAGCTATTGAAAAAATGCCTAACATATAAGGAACATGAAGTGAATATTTATTTGATAAATGAATGAATAAAATGGAATTTGTAGGGAAAAAATAAGGTAATATATATTATATTACTATTATGTTAGGTTTAGTTATAAATGCATTGTTATACTAGACATTCTAGAAGGTCATTTTGGCAGCATAATTCTAGTTTGTTGCTCGGCATAAATGAAATATGTGGATTTATGCCATTTTAGTATACTAGAAATACTTTTAACTCCCTGAAACACCTACCCTCCTGGTACAGTTACTGAAGGGGGAAGAGCATCAAGAAAAATATTTGCTTCCACATGATTTCTGTACCCTCTCTGTAATCCTCCCTGCCTCCCCTGCTCGGAATAGAAACTATTTCTGGCAGTGGGAACTCTCCAAGGAGAGTGTTAGTTCTTACCACAGCAGACAGGGTTGTACAAAGAGTTAATTTAAAAATAAAGTCTGTTTGCTACCAGCCAGGATAGAAGGTGGTTAGTCAGTTTTCAGGATCTTCCTTTACTCCTTCTTATCCTTAAAGTGGTCTTTTTTTTTTTTTTTAACTCTACCAATTTGTTTCTTTCTTATCTCTCCTGAGCTATAGGTATAGTGGTGTGGGCCTCCCAGTTCATCACTGATCTTATGAGTAATGGGATTTCTTTTCCAATAGCCATGTTGTCGTTATCTCTTCTGCAAGAGTAAAATATTTAAGCCCTAAATACAAAACTAGAAGGGAAAGAAAGTTTTAAGTAAAAAGTCTTTTCATCATAAATTATCTTTTCTTCTGCATTTCCCCCCTCCCCATCAGTTCATGGAGCCTTATTTGAGGCATTGTTTTGTATTTTGTGATGCTAGGAATTACAAAAGATCGTTTTAAAAAATTAAAAAAAATTTTTTAGTAGTGGTAGAATCCAGTTAGATTTTCCATTGATTGTTATCCTCTAGATTTTTAGCAAAGAATGTTAAGAGTGAAGGTAGACTTGGATAATACATAAGATGAGTATAATGTCCCATTTTTTTCCAGGACAGTTCTGGTTTATATCTGTTTTCCTGTCATAATTTTTAAATATATGCTTTATTTTGGAATAATTTGAGATTTACAGAAAAGTTGCAAAGATACTACAGAGTTCCTGTATACCCCTTAGCCAGTTTCCCCTGCTGTTGATATCTTACACAAGCATGGTACATTTGTCAAAACTAAGAAATCAGAAGTAATTCATTACTATTAACTAAACTCCAGATTTTATGCAGATTCTGCTAGTTCTTCCACTAATGTTATTTTTCTGTTCTGTGATTCAATCATAAGAATATTACATTGCATTTAGATGTCATGTTGCCTTAGTCTCCTCTTTTCTAAGATGGTTCATCAGTCTTTAATTATCTTTCATGACTTTAACAGTTTTGAGGGTCGTTGGTCAACTATTTTGTGGAGTGTTCTTCAGTTTGGGTTTGCCTAATATTTTTCTCACATAGACTGAGCCTTTAGAATTTTTTTTATTTTTAGGAACGATACCATAGAGATGAATTCCCCTTCGTATCCCATTATATTAGGGATGCATTCTATCAGTATGGCTTATCATTTTTGATGTTAACCTTGATCATCTGACCAAGGTAGTATTTGCTAGACTTCTCACAGTAAAGTTACCTACAGCCCCCATACTCTATTCTTTGCAAGTCACTAAGTCCAGCCCACTCTCAAAAGGAGATAACTACATAAATTATTTGGAATTCTTCTGTAAGGGAGATCTGTCTTTTCTCATTTATTTGTTTCTTCAATCATTTATTTTTATCAGTAAATATAGTCATGCATATTTATTTTATACTTTGAGTTATCTATTAGTACATTATTTTGTTGCTCAAATGGTTCCAGCTTTGGTCATCAGGAATGCTGTCAGGTTTGCTCCTGTGTCCCTTTGACATAGCCCCATCCTTTTGTGCTTTTTTGTTTGTTTTTACACAAAAGAATCCCCTGGTTAAATCACATAAGAAGAGATATAATGTGTTACAAATTTAGGAAGACTAGGGTTGCCTGGGTTGGGTGAGTGTCCAATTCTTGATTTCGGCTCCCGTCATGATTCCAGGCTCATGGGATTGATCCCCATGTAGGGCTCTGTGCTGAGTGTGGTACCTGCTTGGGATTCTCTCTTCTCTCTCTCTCCCTCTCCCTCTTCCTCTCCCTCTCCCTGTCCCTGTCCCTCTCCCCCTCCCCCTCCCCCTGTCTCCCTCTGCCCTTCTCCCCCTCTTGCTTTCTCTGTCTCTCTCAAATAAAAAATAAAAATAAAATTTTTAAAAAAAGGAAGACTAAAATCATACAAGTATATTTTCCAACCACAATGGTGCAAAACTAAAGATCAACAATAAAAAAGCTAGAAAATCTACAAGTTAAATACCAAATATTTAATATGTAAATATTAACACACTACTACACAAGCAGTGGGCCAAATAAGAAATCAAACAGCAAATCAAAATATGTCTCAAAACAAAAGAATAAGAAAACACAATATTCCAAAACCTATAAGATTCAGCAAAAGCAGATGTTAGAGTGAAATTTGTGCTATAAATTCTTGTATTAAGAAAAAATTTCAAGTAAACAACTTAACATTACATCACAAGGAACTAGAAAAAGAAGAAATTTAGCCGAAATTTAGTAGTGGAAGGAAATGACAAAGAGAAATCAGAAGTAAATAAAACAGAGAACAGAATAAACAATAACATAATGTTGAAAGTAATGACCAGTTTTTCCAAAAAAAAACCAAAAAAAACAAAATTGACAGTGTTTTACCTATATTAAGAAAAAAAGAAGCCTCAAAAACCAAAATGAGAAATGGAAGAGAAAACAGTACAACAGATAGTCACAGAAATACATAGTGTGATAACAGATTACTATAAATAATTATAGGGACACCTGGGTGGCTCAGTCGGTTAAGCATCCGACTTCAGCTCAGGTCATGATCTCACGGTCTGTGAGTTCGAGCTTTGGGCTCTGTGCTGTCAGTTCAGAGCCTGGAGCCTTCTTCGGATTCTGTCTCCCTCTCTCTCTGCCCTCACCCACTCATGTTCTGTCGCTCAAAATATGAATATACGTTATAAAAACATTAAAAAAAACCCACTTATATACTAACATTTGATAACTTAGGAAAAAAACAAAGATAACTTCTAAAGACACATAAGTTACCAAGATTGAATTATGAATCTTGAATCCAAGAAACAGGAGATCTTCGGGTCACCTGGGTGGCTCAGTCAGTTGAGTGTCTGACTTCGGCTCAGGTCATGATACCATAGTTCATGAGCTCGAGCCCTGCATCTGGCTGTCTGTTGTCAGTGCAGAGCCCGCTTTGGATCCTTTGTCCACCCCGCCGCTCTGTTCCTCTCCTGCTCATGCTCGAATTCTCTCTCTCTCTCTCTCTCTCTCTCTCTCTCTCTCTCTGTCTTTCTCAAAAAAAACAAAAACAGAAACAAACAAAAACATTAAAAAAATAAGAAGAAATAGGAAATCTTAGACCAATAACAAGAATGAAAGTTGAATTAGGAATCAAAAATCTCCCAGCACAGAAAAGCCCAAGACAACATGATTTCATTGCTGAATTCTACCAAACATTAAAAACAAACAAACAAACAAAAAACAATGGCAATCTTTATCAAAATCTTACAAATAATGAAATAGAGGGAACACATTCAAAATCATTCCATGAGGCCAGTACTACCATGACACCAGGATAAGAACAAAAAAGTCTGGTTTATCTGATGTAAGTATTGCTACTCTTTCTTTTGCCATCCATTTGCATGATAAATATTTCTCCATCCCCTCGCTGTCAATCTGCAGGTGTCTTTAGGTCTAAAATGAGTTTCTTGTAGGCATCATGTAGATGGGTCTTGGTTTTTTAATCCATTCTGACACCCTATGTCTTTTGATTGGAGCATTTAGTCCATATTCAAAGTAATTACTGATAGATAATGTATTTATTGGTATTTTATGGCTTGTTTTATCATTATTTCTGGAGATTTTCTCTGATTCTTTCCTGTTTTTGTCAGTTTTGGTCTCTCCTTTGCACTCATAAAGTCCCCTTTAATATTTCTTGCAGGACTGGAGTAGTGGTCATGAACTCCTTTAGTTTTTGTTTGGGAACATCGTTTTGTTTTGTTTTTTTTGTTTTGTTTTGTTTTTGAACACTTCCTTACTTTGTGGTACTTATAAAATACTTTGTGCTCATTTTGTATTTTACCTAGTCTAGTTCTAGAAACAGCCATTTCTCCAAGGAGTTCTGGTTATTTTTATTGGAAAGTGGCATTTTTTTTTAATGTTTATTTATTTATTTATTTTGAGAGAGAGAGAGAGTGAGCAGGGGAGGGGCAGAGAAAGAGGGAGACAGAGAATCTCAAGCAAGCTCCACACCATCAGCATGGAGCTTGGTGTGGGGCTCAAACTCACAAACTGTAAGATCATGATCTGAGTAGAAAGAGAGTTGTATGCTTAACCAACTGAGCCACCCAGGCGCCCCTGGATAATGGCATTTAGAAACAAATGTCTGGGCAGTGAGTGTGCTCATTGCTACTAGAGTGTGTTCCTGTTTCTGGGACTTCTCAACAGAACAAGGAAATATATGTATCTATACTAACCCATATATACACACATATATCCATAATTACTTCTGTATCTTTGTATCTGTATCTTTATAAACATGAGTTCATACTGATGATACTATTTTTTAAATTACTGAAGTACTTTATTGTTTTAAATGTTTATTTATTTTGAGGGAGAGAGAGAGTACGCACTTGAGCGGGAGAGGAGCACAAGAGGGAGAGAGAGAATCCCAAACAGGCTCCACTGCTATCAGCAGGGGGCTCAATCTCACAAACCATGAGATCATGACCTGAGCCAAAATCAAGAGTCCTTTGCTCAACTGACTGAGCCACCCAGGGGCCCCTAATTGTATTTCTTTTTTTTGAGTTTATTTATTTTCATAGAGTGTGTGTATGTGTGCACAAGTGGGAGAGGAGCAAAGCCGGGGGTGGGGGGGATAATTCCAAGCAGACTCTGTGCTGTTAGCACAGAGCCCAACATGGGGCTCTATCCCACAAACCGTGAGATCATGACCCTGAGCCAAAGCCAGGTCCAGCGCTTAACTGCATAACCGACTAAGCCACTTAGGTTGCTGATTCTAATCCAGTACCACAGCATTCTCTTACCTTTCCCCTTTGTTTATTTGTAACTTCCCTCTCCAACTGTGAATAACCTGACTTCCACATCCATCATTCATTTATTTATTTGTTCACCTGTACTATACATGTCAAGCAGTTGCAGAAAGTTTAACTCCTTCTCCTGTGAGAGACATCTTGCCAGCTAGGAAACAAGGTTTATGTATAGTTCCTTTTGCTCTAGTCTGTTTCTAGTCTAAACATAATTTTCCAAAGTTATTTGGGACAGCTCCTTTTTTTTTCCTGCACTCCCTTCAGTGAGATTATGTCATACATTTATAATACAGGTGGATTCTTTTGACAGTCTGCATTCCATCCCGGACCCCCAGTGTCTCCGTTGATTTTTTAAAATGTGCATACATTTAAGTTCACTTCTTGTGTTTAAGTTCTTTACATCTTGCAAAATACATTGTGTAATGTATCCACCGTCCCAGTACCATACAGAATTGTTCTTTTACCTTAAAATTTCCCTGTGCTTCTCCTTCGTAGTAAACCACTCTTTACTCTTCCAACCCCTGACAGCCACTTACCTGTTTTCTGTCCCTAGCTTCACCCTTTCCATAATGTCATATGAAAGGAATCATAATATGTAACCTTTCAGATACGAGATTTTTCACTCAGGAAAATGTTTTTGAGATTCATTCACCTTGTTGTGTGCATCAATAGCGTGTTCCTTTTTATCACTGAGTGGTATTACATTGTGTGGATGTCTCACAGTTTGTTTATACCTTCCTCTGTTGAACGAGATCTTGGTTGCTTCCAGTTTTTAGTGATTATGAGTAAAACTGCTATAAAAATTCACATGTAGGTTTTTTGCATAAACCAGTGTTTTTAGGTCATTTGGGTAAATACCTAAGAGTGTTTCTGGTAGGTTGTATATGGATCTGTATCTGACTTTGCAAGAAACCATCAGATTGTCTTCTGAAGTGGCTGTTCACAATTTTTGTATTTTCATGCTCACTGAATGAGAGTTCCTTTTGCTCTGCATCTGTGTTTAGTATAATTTTTAATAGTGCCTTCTTTCACTTTCAGTAGTGTCTTGGTTTGGATGATAAACTATGCTGTATGAAGTAAACATTGACATAATCTGCCTTCTCATGTTTTGTGCCCATTGGTGAAGAACTTGATTTCTTAGAAAAGTCCTCCAGGATTTTTCTAAGAGCTAGGACTTTCCTCATGAGAAATGTAATTTTAGATCATCTCATTTCAATAATGGTGATTAAGGAAATAAATAGGTAAAGGAAATTAGAGTAAACTAATTCAATTAATTAAATTGGATTGACATCATGCAATGAGTGCCAATCTCTTTGTGAGTTTACTCATTTTAATACCACTCTTCTAGTTGTCTACTCACTTTCTTCGGTGGCACCACAAGTAGTTCTGCACATTTTTTAACATTTGGTCTTAAACTGTAATTTGCACTTTTCTTAATATATCAAGACAAGAGTTGGAGAAAATGAAATCACTGCAGCTTCTGATGTCGGACTCACAGTTAAAGCCATTAGGAATGGTCACTAGGACCAGAAAGCACTTTTTGTCTGTGGAGCTCCTGCAAATAACTGGGGGTGCTTGTTAGCCTTTGGACCTTTATGTCTCAGTGTTATCTTAATTTTCATATTTATTCTTTGGATTCTTGGGTTAGATATTTCAGTTAAACCTTCGGCATGCCTTGTATTAGCCTTGGGCAAGTGCCATTTTTACCTTATCTGGAAGCCAAAGAGGGCAAATGATGCTTTTCTTTCTTAAAAAACTTTCTTCCTTCCTCATCTCTGTAATCAGCCTTCCTTATTTATGTATAATTAAAGGTGAAAGCAAAAATGAGAGTTAAAGGTTTACTGCAAAAATTTTTAAGCAGCTCACTCATGTTATCCACCCAGGGTTTCTAGAGATGGTTCATTTAATTGAAAATTGCCAGTATTTCTAGAAATGCAGTCTGCTGCTTCACTTAGTCATGCAAGTGAGAATTGTGCTTGCAGGTCAGAGGCCACAGGTGCATCGACAGGCCTGTCATCTCATCTTCAGGAACAGCCTTTTTAGTCTTTTTCACAGGTGGTGGGGAGAAGCTGGGTAGAAATGCAGTGTCCAGACGTCAGGGTCTGAGTAGGTCAAGTCAGACCATCTTTGGGAATGTCGAGTCCTCAATGGTCAGAGTATAGAAGCAGAGTGCAGTGGTTGGCAGAAAATTCACAAACCTGTCAGACTTATTTCAGGGGGCGGCTGCTTGTGGATTAAATTGTCCCACTAGTAATTTTTGTTTTCTTAGATCAAATTCAGATGTAAGATTCTTGCAGGGAGAACCCTAACTTTGAACTTCCTGGTTTATTTTCACATTTTTGTTGCTTTAGATCTTAGGGAAATACTGTAAAGATTTCCTTTGTTACTGAAAGTGATTGCTGGTTGATCTTCATGTCCTCTTTCCAATTCCGAAGATCACTTTATGATGAAGGAACACAGCTAATTAAGCCTTTGAAAGATATTTCTTCTGGTTAAACAGGATTTGGTCAGCTTCAGTGTTAAAATATTGTAACTATGCTGTGCCTTAATCTTGAGATTACCAGCCATTTTGGATGAGTCAGTTTACTTCCGTTGGCCCTGCTTTGTTCTTGGGTAAAATGAGATTTGGACTAGTGAGCTCTTGGACACCTTCCAACTCTGTAGTCTTGATTTTTTTTAAACCTACATCCCCAATATAACACTCTTTAAAATTACAGTCTTTCTGCGTGTATCCAATATGCATGAAGTTACTTTTTAATATTAATAGTTTAATAAGTCTGAAATTTAAAGTCTGCTATTCCTCGCTGTACAAATATCGTTTATAAATTGTTTTGATTCCAGAATACGAGAACCCAGAAGAAAAATGGATCAGTGAGTCCAGTGCCAGATTCTTTTTCCTATGAACACACGTCACTATTTATTAACAGTTAACATAATCTTAATTTTTTAAAATGTGTTTGAGTTGATTTTTGAGGAGAAAAATTTATAGCTGCCTTTTCAGTCTAGAGTGAAGACGATGGGAAAAACTTCACTGATCATGAAGTTCCAAGATAGATGTTGTATTTACTTAACAGTTAATTTGTGAGATCTTTAAACCTCACCTATGATTTTCTGTAGACTTGTTACTATACTTTTCAGGGAACTTTATCCCTTGGTCCGCTGAGCCATCTTGTTATATATTTTGGGCTGATGTTCAGTGGTGCTTTTTAAAAACTTACAGATTTGAAGAAAGTTCCAGGCCACATAAAATTGTTGTTATGTACCTACTCGTAAAGGAGCATTCTACCTCAGCATCCATGTGTGTTTGGCCTAGTGTAGTTGTCTGTTTCTTGGAATGGACACAGAGAAAGCCATTGAAAGGCACAAAGAGATAAATAAACTTTTCTCTTTTTGTGCCTTCATCAAACCAGTATTTGCAGAGTTCCTTCTGTCCCTCCTCTTTTTATATCCCACCAAGGATCAAACATTTCATATTAGAAGAGCTGTATGAAACTTCCTTCTTGACCCCCCCATCTGTAAGGATTCCCAAATGCTAGCATTCCTCTTAGTTAAGCTTTCATTCAGCTTTTTCTTTGTTTCCTTTCATAACTTAATGGTAAATTACCCATCGTTTTCTTTCTTCTGTTGTGCTTTCTTTTAAAGTTGTTTCAGCTTGTAGGCTTGAGCTATCGCTTTTCTTGGTTTCACTGTCCTAAAATAAAAGTTGGTCCACCTAGCATTCATTGAACTGAAACTTCGTCACTGAATACATAATGCAACGATGGCCCAACATGGAGAATAATGATAGTTGGTCAAAACAGTGACTCTAAGACTGTGTGTGTTGTGTATTTTGTTCCAATTCATTTGACAAGTACTAATTTGTATATAGTAAGTTAGTATTAACCAAAATATCCCATTCCCTGATCCAAAGGGGTAATGGGATGTTTCTTGTGGTTTGCATCAATTCTGCTATAGAGATGTTCTGCATGAAGAATATTGGGGGTTTTTTTTAGGTTTATTTATTAACTTTGAGAGAGAGAAAGAGCATGAGCAGGGGAGGGACAGAGAGAGAAGGAGAGAGAATCCCAAGCAGGCTCTGCACTGTCAGCACGAAGCCCCATACGGGGCTCAATCCCACAAACCATGAGATCATGACCTGAGCCAATATGAAGAGTTGGACGCTTAACTGACTGAGCCACCCAGGAAGGATGTTTTTAATTAAAACATTCAATAAGGTAATGATAGTGTCCCTTATTAAAGTCATGTTCTGAAGATTTCTGAAATCTCTCCTCCTAAAGAAACTGGTTGAAGATTAAATAAAGACATGAAATTCAGAAATTACTGTTCATCTGGAAAGCCTCACTATAACAGTACTTCTTTGTAACCATTCAGATTCCCGAGTCTCTTTAAAAAAAAAAAGTGTATATATATATATATATATATATATATATATATATATATATATGTGTATATGTATATATATATATATATATACACACACACAAATATATATATATATACACACACACATATATGTGTGTATGTGTATATGTATATATGTGTGTGTATATATGTATAAGCATATACATATATATGGGTGTATATATGTATATGCATATACATATACATTTTTTTTTCAGTTTATTTATTTATTTTGAGAGAGAGGGAGAGCAGGGGAGGGTTAGAGAGAGAAAGAGAGAATCCTAAGCAGGCTCCTCACAGAGCCTGATGTGGGGCTTGAACTCATGAACCGTGAGATCATGACCTGAGCCAGAATCTAGAGTTGGGTGCTTAACCAACTGAGCCACCCAGGTGCCCTGACCCCCACTGAGTCTCTTTTTTGAAAATTTATTTGAGCAAACATTCATTGAGCATGTGTAAGAAACTGTGATAGGAGATAAGTAACAGGGTCAAGAGTGGGAGGAACTGGACTGTGATCTGATACTTCTGAGGCCTTCAAGCATTCACATTCTGACTGTTCCTTAAACTAGCTTTCAGGCCTATATTTATAAAACTGGAAGGAGTTTTGGCATGTTTTTATTTGTAGAAACTGAGCATTTTGTATCAATCAACTGGAAAGCATGGGGGGAGAATGAGGAGGCATGGGATGGTCTAGTCAGAAGTCCACATACAATGTATGTATGTGTTTTGATAACAGCTTTACTGAGGTATAATTTATATACTGTAACATTTACCCTCTTAAAGTGTTGTTTAGTGGGTTTTAGTATATCCACAGAGTTGTGCAGTGATCACCAGTGTCTACTTTTGAAACACTTTTATTACCACAGGTGGCTCAGTCGGTTAAGCGTCCGACTTGGTTCAGGTCATGATCTCACAGTTTGTGGATTCAAGCATCAGGCTCTGTGCTGACAGCTCAGAGCCTGGAGCCTGCTTTGGATTCTGTGTCTCCCTCTCTCTGCCCCTCCCCTGCTGTGCTCTGTCTCTGTCTCTCTTTTAAAAATAAATAAACATTAGAATATATATAAAAAAAAAAACACTTTTATCACCCCAAAAAGAACTGTACTCTTTTGTGATCTCTCCCCCTCCACACACACCATCCCTCAGCCCTAGGTAACCACTAATATGGTTTCTATCTTTATGAATTTGGGTATTCTGGACATTTCATATAAACAGAATTATGGAATATTTGTTATCTGGTGTCCCGCTTTTTCCCTTGGCATAATATTTTCAAGGTTCATCTGTGTTGTAGCATGTATCAGTATTTCATTCCTATTTATGGCCAAATAATATTCTGTTTTATGGCCAAAATATTCTGGATGTACCACATTTTGTTTATTTGTTGATCAGTCGATGGGTATTTGAGTTGTCTCTACTTTTTGGCTGTTATAAATAATACTGCCGTGTACATTTGCATGTAAGTTTTTGTCTAGATGTATGTTTTTATTTCTCTTAGATATATATCTAGGAATAGAATTACTGGGTCATATGGGACCTTTGTTTAACCTTTGAAAATTGGTTTTCCAGAGTGGCTGTATGATTTTACAATTCTACCATCCGTGAATAAGGGTTCCAGTTTCTCCATATCTTTGTCAACACTGGATATTGTCTGTCTTTTTTATTTCAGCCATCCAATGGGTATGAAGTGGTATGTTATCGTTGCTTCAAGTTGCATTTATCTATTTTTAAATTTTTTTTAATGTTTAATTTTGAGAGGGGGTGTGCAGAGAGAGAGGAAGAGTGAGAATCCCAAGCAGGTTCTGCTCTATCAGCACAGAGCCCCACTTGGGGTTCAGTGTCATGAGCCGTGAGATCATGACCTGAGCCCAAATCAAGAATTGGATGCTTAACCGACTGAGTCACCCAAGGTGCCCCACCTTCACTTTTCTTGACAGTGCCCTTTGACGTAGAAAAGTTTTTTTTTTTTTTAATGTTTATTTATTTTTGAGAGACAGAAACAGAGTGGGAGCAAGGGAGCGGCAGAGAGGGAGGGAGACACAGAATCTGAAGCACCAGAGGCATATGTGGGGCTCGAACCCATGAACCATGAGATCATGACGTGAGCCAAAGTTGGACGCTTAACCTACTGAGCCACCCAGGTGCCCAGAAGCACAAAAGTTTTTAATTTTGATGATGTATATTTTATCGATTTTTTTTTTCTTTTATTGCTCAAGTCATATCTAAGAAACCATTGCCTAATCCAAAGTTATGCAGATTTACTCGTATGTTTCCCTCTAAGAGTTTATAGTTTTAGTTCTTATATTTAGGTCTGTGATACATTTGACTTAGTTTTTGTATGAAGTGTCAGATAAGGGTCCAACTTCAGTTTTTTATATGTAGCTACCCAGTTGTCTCTGCACCACTGATACTCTTCTTTCCCCCATTGAATAAACTCAGCACTCTTGTTAAAGAAAAAAATTTTTTTTAATGTTTATTCATTCTTGAGAGAGAGAGACAGAGACAGAGACAGAGTGCAAATTGGGGAGGGACAGAGAGAGGGAGACACAGAATCCAAAGCAGGCTCCAGGCTCTGAGCGGTCAGCACAGGGCCCAATGTGGGGCTCAAACCCATGAACTGTGAGATCATTACCTGAGCCGAAGTCAGATGCTTAGCCGACTGAGCCACCTGGGCAACCCTCAGCACTCTTGTTAAAAATCAATTGACCATACATGTAAGAGTTTATTTCTGGACTCTCTAGTCTATTCCATTGAGCTAAGTGTCTATCTTTATGCTATTACCACACTGTATTTATAATTGTGGCTTTGTGGTAAGTTTTGAAATTTCACAAATGATTTTTTTACTTTCTGCTTTTCGTCATTGCCTAAATGCTTATGGCCACCAGTTCTCAAGTCTCACTTTTTAATATTTCTCAAACTGGTTTATTTGTGCCCCCACTAACAAATTGTTGGCTCAGCTTCTTAACTGATTCTTTACATTAATTCATTTAGCCATGTTTGCTTATCTGCTGTACCTGCATTACATAGTACTGGGAGGTAACACTGAATAAGTCAGATAAGATCTCTAGTCTTGTGGATCTTACATTCCAGTTATGAAAACACAATAAATAAAGAAAAAAATGAGATGATGCAATGGAAGGGAATTAAGCAAAATAATCTTTATTAAACATAAATGTAGGAGCACCTGGCAGTCTCAGTAGGTTCACCCCACATTGGGTGTAGAGATTGCTTAAAAATGAAATCCTCAGAAAAAATTTTTTTAGCTATAAATATAATCTGGTGACATTTCTAATTAAAATTCTTCAGTGGTTCCCCATTACTTTCAGGATGGATTTCAAATTTCTCATCTAATTAAGTTTGAAGTTTTTTCAACATTAGTTTCTAGTTCTCTGCTGTCTTCCTTTGTGAGTACTATGTATAAACCGTGTAGTGGGGCACCTCGGTGGCTCAGTCAGTTAAGCATCTGACTTCGGCTCAGGTCATGGTCTCACAGTTTGTGGGTTCAAGCCACATGTCGGGCTCTGTGCTGACAGCTCAGAGCCTGGAGCCTGCTTCAGATTCTGTGTCTCCCTCCCTCTCTCTGTCCCTTCCCTACTCACGCTCTGTCTCTGTCTCTCAAAAATAAATAAACATTGAAAAATGATTAAAAAGAAAAAACTGTGTAGTAGTATTCAAAAAATTCACCTGTAGCTGTAAAAAAATTGTAGTAGACTCTTTATATCTTAACACATTGGCTTGTATATTGCCAATATTGACTTGTATATTGGAATATACTTTAAATGCTATAATTTTAATGAGATATTTGTAACAAGGATGAAATATATTAAATGAATATATTTATATTCATATAAATAAAAGTATAGCTGCAAAAATTATTTCATAGTAAAAGCATTCTAGTTGCATTGCATGAAACTAGATCACAGCATATCTAACCAGAATAGTCTAATTGTGGTCTTTGATGTGCCAAATGTTGTAAAATATTAAATTTTGCCTTTGACCAAACTGTTGGGCTTATTTAAACACCTAATGAATTTAACACTTCAATTTCTTGGATATAGTAAGTAAACATAAACAGCATCATAAGAAAATGGAACATATCCATGAACAAGGTAAAAAAAAAAAAATCTCATTTCCAAAATGACCCCATGAGGGTGAGTCCATTTTCTTTTGCCATGAAGAAACCCTGTTGTTACTGAGTATTTGATAGTACTTTACATATGCTTAAAAACTCCTTGATTTAAAACTGTCTTCTGTCTTAATTGGTGATGAGCACAAAAACATGGTAGATAAAGGCTTCAGAGTTAAGAAAAGCACCTTCTCTCTTGGTTCGTTAATCTAATACATATTTTTTGAATGCCTACCATGTGCCATACACCGTTGTAGGCACTGGGGATGTGCAAGTGTGGCCAAGGCAAACAAGGTGCCTCCCATCAGTGAGCTTACAAATTAGGGGTTGAAAGGGTAGACTCTAAAGAGAAATGACGGAGTGGCATACAATACAGTCTAATGGGTACCGCTTTTCCCACACTAAAATGAACTTTTAAGTGTTTCTTTTTCCTCTTCTAGCATATTTCATTCTATTTTTTTAAGGCAAGTATTTAATTTTTTAAAAAGTTTCTTCTGATCGAGAGAAAGAGAGAGAGGGAGGGAGGGAGAACGTGTCAACAGGGGGGAGGGGCAAAGAGGAGAGAGATTGTCAAGCAGGGCCAGATCCCATGAATCATAACCTGAGCTGAAATCAGGAGTTAGAAGCCTGACCATCTGAGCCACCCAGGCGCCCCACATTCCATTCTTTAATTCAGATTATTAACTACTTTGGGGGAAAGAAAGAAATACTAGAAAACTAAATCTGTTTGGAGACTTTCAGTTTCAGCTCTGACATGTAAAGAGCTTGGAAATTGTCACTCCCCTCTCATAACAAGATAAAACTCAAAAATTGAAAATCACTAATTCTTCATAGATTATCAGAGAATTGAGGTAACAGGGCACACTAGCACTCTGAAAACTAGAGGTGGATGAGTATAGAGAATTCCAGTTTGCAGGAACACCAGCTTCTGCAGCTGTAGCATCACTTAAATGATAATTGACTGGTTGCCAAAGACTGAGTGTGGACTAGCTTGACACTTACAAACTCCTGGGAACCCAATTTAAGGAAGCTCCCATACTTTCATGAGTTTTCTCTCTAGATGTCCCACCACCTTTCTTTCAAATTGAAGGTCTGAGAAAAATCCCCTGTGCTTCTGGCAGATCAAGGGGGAGAGTAACCATTTTGAAATGCTCCCAGTGTCCTATGTTCAGCAAGGAAGGCCAGCCCTCAAAGGAAACTATTAGAGCTTTGTCTGACCTAGGGAACGGCCGATTAGACAACTCAGCCCCCTCTTGCCTTCTTGTCTCACATGAGGGAAGGAAAAAAAAGACTAAGAAACTCTTCTGAAAGTCACAGGGGCTCAGGCCGACTAAAAACTGAGATTTAAGCATAAGAACATAAACACTTCCCCTCCACACTACCTTCCCATGATGTCAGCAGAGCTCTAGTAAACTAAACTAACGATGGACTACAACTGAGAGCTGCAAGACACAGACCATATTTAAGAAGGAGTTTCTAGGGAAACCTGAAGATAACAGAGGAAACAAAAAAGAAAAAGGACACTGGAGGAAATGAAAGCCTCTGACACCTACAGCTACAGCAAAAATTAAGCACAGCCTAACTCCTAGCCAGTGAAATATCAAAACTCACACTAATGATCTATTTATATAAAGCACAAAGGCAATCACTAGAACAGGAAAAAAAGAATCTTTCCTAAATACAAAAGAAATCTTACAATTAAAAAATAAAGATATAAAGAAAATATAGAAGATAAACATATTTCACTTGATAATTATAAAATCATATGGTGCAAACCAAACAAGTTATCGTAATAAGTGTGAATAGCCTCAACTCACCTTACCTGTTAACAAAAAAAGTATTTTCAATTTGGCCAAAATAGCAACTCTATGCTGAATACAAGGGACACAGCTAAAACAACATGAATCAGAAAAGCCAAAGATAAAGGGATGAGTAAAGGAATATCAGGCAAATGGAAAAATGATTAAAAAGCAGGGGCTACATAATCCTGATATCAGACAAAGTAGAAGTTGGCCAGAAAAGCATTAAAAATAAGAAACTATTTCAATACAAAAAGCCACAACTCAAAATGAAAATATAACAGTTACAAGGATCTGTACAACAGATAATGCAGCAAGCACATTTATAAAGCAAAAGATACAGGACATACTAAGAGACATAAGCCAATTTATAGTGGGCACATTTAGCAAACGACTTTCAGTATGAGACGGAAGTAAATATAGGGAAGGCCTAAATGACATAACCAAATAAACAATGTGGGTAGGTATGTATGTGTATATATATCAAACTTTAAGCTCTGAGAATGGAAAATATTTTTCTCAGGTGCACACAAACCAGTTGCACAAATTGATTGTATATTAGGTCACAAAAGTAAATGTAAGGTAAGTGTCATAATATGGAAATATTACAAGTTACATGATCTAATTTAATGTAATAAAGCCAGAAATCATTATATAAATTAAAAAACCCAAAATATAAAACACTGATGAAAGGAATTGAAGACAACACAAACAAATGGAAAGATATTCCATGCTCATGGATTGGAAGAAAAAATATTATTAAATGTTCATACTTCCCAATCTACAGATTTAATGAAATCCTTATGAAACCACCACCAACATTTTTCACAGAGCTAGAAACAAATAATCCTAAAATTGTATGGAAACACAAAAGACCTCAAATAGTCAAAGCAATCTTGACAAAGAAAAGCAAAGCTGGAGGTAGCACAATTCCAGATTTCAAGTTATACTGCAAAGCTGTGGTAATAAAAACAGTATGGTACTGGCACAAAAACAGACACATAGGCTGGGGCGCCTGGGTGGCGCAGTCGGTTGAGCGTCCGACTTCAGCCAGGTCACGATCTCACGATCTCGCGGTCCGGGAGTTCGAGCCCCGCGTCGGGCTCTGGGCTGATGGCTCGGAGCCTGGAGCCTGTTTCCGATTCTGTGTCTCCCTCTCTCTCTGCCCCTCGCCCATTCATGCTCTGTCTCTCTCTGTCCCAAAAATAAATAAACGTTGAAAAAAAATTAAAAAAAAAAAAAAACCAGACACATAGGTCAATGGAACAGAATAGAAAGCCCAGGACTAAACCCATGATTATGCAGTCAATTAATCTTCACTAAAGAAGGCAAGAATGTGCAATGGGAAAAAGAGTCATCAGGAATGTTGGGAACACTGGATAGCTCCATGCAAAAGACCATTTTCTTACAATGTACACAAAAATAAATTTAAAATTAATTAAGGACTTAAATATGAGACCTGAAACCACTAAACTCCTAGAAGAAAACAAACACAGTAATTTCTTTGACTTCAGCCCTGGCAGCATTTTTCTAGATATGTCTCCTCGGGCAAGAGAAATAAACAAAAGCAAAAATAAACTATTGAGACTACACCAAAATAAAATCTTTCGCACAGCGAAGGAAACCATCAACAAAACAAAAAGGCAACCTACTGAATAGGAAAAAGTATTTGCAAATGATATAGCCAATAAATGATTAATATCCAAAATATGTAAAGAACTTATGCAACTCAACACCAAAAAAACAATCTGATTTAAAAAATGGGCAGAGGACCTGAATAGACATTTTCCTAAGATAGCCAAGAGACACATGAAAAGATGCTCAACATCACTAATTACCAGTGGAATCAGATCAAAACCACAATGAGATACCACCTTATACCTGTGAAAATGGCTAAAATAAATAACAAATATTAGTGAGGATGTGAAGAAAAAGATACCCTCATGTCCTGTTGGAACGTAAATGGGTGTAGTCACTGTGGAAAATAGTATGGAAGTTCTCAAAAAATTAAAAATAGAAAATGACCCAGTAATTCCACTGAGTATTTACCCAAAGAAATTGAAAGCACTAATTTGAAAAGATATATGCACCCCTGTGTACATTGTGGCATTGTTTGCAATAGCCAAGATATGGAAGCAATCCAACTGTCCATTGGTAGATGAACAGATAAAAGAAGGTGTGGTGTAGGTACACCTGGGTGGCTAGTTGGTTAAATGTCCAACTTTGGCTCAGGTCATGATCTCCCAGTTCATGGGTTCAAGCCCCGCATCGGGCTTTGTGCTGACAGCTCAGAACTTGGAGCCTGCTTCGGATTCTGTGTCTCCCTCTCTCTCTGCCCCTCCCCTGCTCATGCTCTGTCTCTCTCTTATAAATAAACATTAAAAAAAAATTTTTTTAAAGGTGTGGTGTATATATACAATGGAATATTACTTAGCCATTAAAAAAGAATAGGATCTTGCCATTTGTGACAACATGGATGGACCTTGAGGGTATTATGTAAAGTGAACTAAGAGAAAAGACAAATACCACATGATTCCACTCATATGTGGAATGTAAAAAACAAAACAAATAAACAAACAAAACCCCATAAATACAGAAAATAGACTGTTAGTTGCCAGAGGGGGTGGGGGGAATGGGCAAAATGAGTGAAGGGGGTGGGCCCTGGGTGGCTCAGTCGGTTAAGTGTCCGACTTCAGCTCAGGTCATGATGTCATGGTTCAATTCATGAGTTCGAGCCCCACGTCGGGCTCTGTGCTGACAGCTCAGAGCCTGGAGTCTGTTTCAGATTCTGTGTCTCCCTCTGTCTCTCTGCCCCCTCCCCTGCTCATACACATACTCTCTCTCTCAAAAGTAAATAAACATTAAAAAATTTTTTTTTGAAAAATGAGTGAAAGGGAGTTGGAGATACAAGCTTCCAGTTATGGAATGAATAAGTCATGGGGATAAAAGTGCAGCATAGGGAATACAGTCAATAGTATTGTAATAGCCTTGTAGCAGATGGTAGCTACTCTTGTATACAGAAGTGGAATCACTGTGTTCTACACCTGAAACTAATGTAACATTGTGTGTCAACTGTACTTCAGTTTAAAAAAAGGTACTGTCAAAAGTAAAAACAAAGATTAAAAAGACTATGGAGGCATGTCAACGGAATGCAGTGTGTGATCTGGGATTTTCTTCTGCTGTGAGACATTATTGGGACAATTGTCAAAGCTAAATGAGGTCTGTTGATTAGATAATAATATTGTATCACTGTTAATTTCCTGATATTTATTTTTATACTGTAGTTATGTAAGAGAATGTCCTTGTTTTTAGGAAATACACAGTGAAATATTTAGGGATAAAAGGGTATCATGTCAACAGCTTGCTCTCAAATGGTTTAGAAAAAAATGAATATTTTATAGAGAGAAAATAATAGATTAAATTGGTAAGCTGCTAACATTTGGAGAATCTGGGTGAGGAGTATATAGAGATAGGAGTATATAGAGATTCTTTGTACTAGTTCTGCGACTTTTCTGTAAGCTTAAGATTATGCCAAAATAAAAAACTAAAATAAAAAATTATTCCACCGAAGAGGAGCTTTACTCTAAGGCACTTGAAAAAAATTAATATCTATCTTCCTTGGGGGTTTTATAAATTTCTTTTTGTTTCTTAGTCTTACGGGGGAAGGAAAGGACAGGCTTTAAAAATAAAAAGTACTACCCTGGGTCATCATCTGACAAGGACATAAGGCTGTTCAACTGGTCTATTTTATTTCTGACTGGACTATATTTTTTTTTCTTGTCAGGAATTTGGTGCTCCTTTTGTTTTCAGGGAAAATGAGGTTTAAATGCCTTTCTTAGTGCATGTTTTGGAATGATACAGCTTCAGTAAAGGTGTTTTTCTAACCAAAAATTGAATGTCTCTAAAGATCTGAGACATATGGTTGCCATAGCTATAGCTTGGATACCTGAATTCAGAGGCTTTAAGTTCATTCTCCTGGGTTGCTAGGATAAGCTGCTACTAGCCACCACACTTGGCCTCCTCATGCTATTAATAATATGTCAATTGGATAGTGTTGGGCATGCAAATTCCTAGAATAAAAATGGGAAATTCAATTTTCAGTGGCTCTCCTGTGGCAAGGATATCTAACTGCACACTTGTCATCTATATCAGGATATTGACCATGTGTCTAAAATTAAATTCTTTATATCTCCTGCATTCCCATTGATCTCATTACCCATTTGGTTATTCAAACTACAAATCTGGAAGATAGCCTAGATTCTTTTCTCTTTGATCCTCCAATATCAATTCATTGTAACTCCTTACATTTCAAATCTCTACCTGCCTCTCAGTCACTGCTGTTACTGCAATAGTTCAGATCTTCCTCTTTGGCCTTTGTTTGTTTACCCAGAAGATACCTAATGATCTTTCTATTAGCAACCCTCCTCACCCGCTCCCCAACCTAAATCCATTATCCGTATAATTTGCAGAAATGATCTGTTGAAATATGTCTTAATATTCTTTGGTAGCTCCCTATTTCCTACAGGAAAGATTCAAGCTTCTTAGTTTATATTACAAAATGCTTATACACTAGCAACTGTCTGCTTCTCCATCTCATTTCTTGCCACTCATCACCTTGTATCACCTTTGCCCTGTAAGATCAGATTTCTAAGAGTTCCAGGATGTACCAAGTTGTTCAACTCTGAGTCTTTGCAGATGCTATTTCCTCTATATAGAATGTTTTTCCTTCTCCCTTCTTGGCTAACTGAGGAACTTGCTGTTCTAGCAATGTGGTAGAATAAGATAATATGTAGTATGTATCCCCTATTGCTAAAGGTACCCAATGGTACCCCATAGTATATAACAACCAATAATATAGTTTACGTATATAGCTTAGCTCACAAGAAAAATGGGGAAATCTCAAGATTGCATAAAGAAAAATATACCTCAAAGTCACAGCAATAAGCATTTTATAAGCTAGTGTTGTGATGACCTTTGGGGGAAATAGACCCGAAATAGACCCTCTTGAATAGGGGCTTGAGTTTTAATGTCCATTCAGGGATAGGAAATGAACCCTGGGGCTTTGGATATGGAGAGTTACATACCCCTGCATAAAACCCAAAACCTTTGAAGGGCTATACTCACAGAGAAAGGAGAGCTAGAGAAACTTTCCGCTGGTTCAGGAAGACTATAAGAAAAGGTGTTTTTGGTTTTTTGCTTTTTTAAATTTACATTCAAGTTAGCATATAGTGCAACAATGATTTCAGGAGTAGATTCCTTAATGCCTCTTATCTATTTAGCCCATCCCCCCTCCCACAACCCCTCCAGTAACCTTCTCTTTGTTCTCCATATTTAAGAGTCTCTTATGTTTTGTCCGCCTCTCTGTTTTTATATTATTTTTGCTTCCCTTCCCTTATGTTCATCTGTTCTGTTTCTTAAACTCCTCATATGAGTGAAGTCATATGATTTTTGTCTTCCTCTGACTGATTTCACTTAGCATAATGCCCTCTAGTTCCATCCAAATAGTTGCAAATGGCAAGGTTTCATTCTTTTTGATTGCCAAGTAATACTCCATTGTGTATATATATACCACATCTTCTTTATCCATTCATCTGTTGATGGACATTTGGGCTCTTTCCATACTTTGGCTATTGTTGATAGTGCTGCTGTAAACATTGGGGTGCATGTGCCCCTTCAAAACAGCACACCTGTATCCCTTAGATAAATACCTCCTAATGCAGTTGCTGGGTCATAGGGTAGTTCTATTTTTGGTTTTTTGAGGAACCTCCAAACTGTTTTCCAGAGTGGCTGCACCAGTTTGCATTCCCACCAGCAGTGCCAAAGAGATCCTCTTTCTCTGCATCCTCACCAACATCTGTTGTTGCCTGAGTTGTTAATGTTAGCCATTCTGACAGGTGTGAGGTGGTATCTCATTGTGGTTTTGATCTGTATTTCCCTGATGATGAGTGATGTTGAGCATTTTTTCAGGTGTCTGTTGGCCATCTGAATGTCTTCTTTGGAGAAGTGTGTATTCATGTCTTTTGCCCATTTCTTCACTGGATTACTTCTTTTTTGGGTGTTGAGTTTAATAAGTTCTTTATAGATTTTGGATGCTAACCCTTTATCTGAAATGTCTTTTGCAAATATCTTCTCCCATTCTGTTGGTTGTCTTTTTGTTTTGCTGATTGTTTCCTTCACTGTGCAGAAGCTTTTTATTTTGCTGGGTCCCAATAGTTCATTTTTGCTTTTGTTTTCCTTGCCTCTGGAGACATGTTGAATAAGAAGTTGCTACAGCCGGGGCGCCTGGGTGGCGCAGTCGGTTAAGCGTCCGACTTCAGCCAGGTCACGATCTCTCGGTCCGTGAGTTCGAGCCCCGCGTCAGGCTCTGGGCTGATGGCTCAGAGCCTGGAGCCTGCTTCCGATTCTGTGTCTCCCTCTCTCTCTGCCCCTCCCCTGTTCATGCTCTGTCTCTCTCTGTCCCAAAAATAAATAAACGTTGAAAAAAAAATTTTTTTTAAATAAAAAAAAAAAAAAAAGTTGCTACAGCCAAGATCAAAGAGGTTTTTGCCTGCTTTCTCCTCGAGGATTTTGATGGCTTTCTGTCTTACATTTAGGTCTTCCATCCATTTCGAGTTTATTTTTGTGTATGGTGTAAGAAAGTGGTCCAGGTTCATTCTTCTGCATGTCACTGTACCGTTTTCCCACCACCACTCGCTGAAGAGACTGTCTTTATTCCACTGGATATTCTTTTCTGCTTAGTCAAAGATTAGTTGGCCATATGTTTGTGGGTCCATTTCTGGGTTCTCTATTTTGTTCCATTGCTCTGAGTGTCTGTTCTTGTGCCAAGAAAAGGTGTATTCTTGAAGAAAATAAGGCCACAGTTTCAATTATAAGGACTCCATTTCAGGAAAGAGGGAAGACAGAGCTTGTCAGCCAGAGGCTGGAGACCACAGTACTCTGGTTCCTTCATAAATCAAAGTAATAGGCTTTTTGTCATATACAAGTACAATTGAAGACACTCTCCTTACACCCCAAGAATTGTCTTGTGGTCAGCAGGGGAAGGGTGAACCTATGATGCTCAGGTGGAGAACATGAAACCTTGCCACATATATGAGGAAAGGGGCAGCTGAAGTTTGTATTCATAGGTTAGCAGTTTCAAAAAGCCAATTTAGCAATGGTGCTGAAACCATACACTTGAAGAAGGTTATATTGTTTGTCCAATAAAACTTTTCCATTGTGTATTGGCCTGCAGTATTTTATTACAGAGCGATATTTTTTTCAACTATATCTGTTTGAGACTCAGTGAAAAATAGTTCTAGGAAAAGGTAAGATTTTGTTCCATTTATCTATTGTGGCATAAGAAACCACTCTAAAACTTTGTAATTTAAAACAGCAGTCATTCATTTAGCTCAAAAAAACTACAAATTTGGCAGAACTCAACAGAGACAGCTCATCTCTGCCCCAGATGGTATTGGGTTGCTTGACTAAGGCAGGAGGATTCACTTTTAGGATGGCTCACTCATATGGCTGGCGTGTTACCTCCAGCAGAGTCAGTGAGGAGTTTGACCAGGGCCTCAGTTCCTCTCCACCTGAGCCTCTCCGTGGTCTGATTAGATTTCCCCACAGCATTTGACTGTATTTTAAGAATGAGCATCCTAGGGGCGCCTGGGTGGCTCAGTGAGTTAAGTGGCCGACTTCAGCTCAGGTCATGATCTCTCGATCCGTGAGTTCGAGCCCTACGTCAGGCTCTGTGCTGACAGCTCAGAGCCTGGAGTCTGTTTCAGATTCTGATTCAGATTCTGCCCTCCCCTGTTCATGCTCTGTCTCTCCCTGTCTCAAAAATAAATAAAACATTAAAAAAAAAAAAAAAGAATGAGCATCCTATAGGAACAAGGAGGATGTGTGGCATTTTTATGACCTCGCCTTTGGAGTCAGGGTCGCTTCTACCATATTTTCGTCTGTCAAGGCAGTCTCGAGGGTCCATCTAGTTTTAAGAGAGAGAGCATGTAGATCCTACCACTTCATGAGAGGAATGTCAGGGTCTTGCAAGAAGAATATTTGAAATAGGAGGTGTAATTGCAGCCAAATCTGGAAAATACAGTCTGCCACCATCCCCAAACTTGTGTCTTACTGCAAGTTTTACGTCTGATTTTATCCCATCCCTGTGGTATGGGATTCTCAAACCCAGAATCAGGAATGGGGCTTCCATTGTAACCATACCATAATTTAGTCTGCTGGGACTGAATGTGAACAAATGCAAAACTAGTTTGGAGTATCACTTTTGGAATCCAGGCCATATAAGATTACCTCAAAGAAAATAAAACTTGGTAGTGAATTCATAACAGAAATGATAAATTTGTAGACATTACCTACCATAAGTAAAAGGAAGCAGGAGAATTGGCATCTCATGAATCTGAGACAGGGAAAATATGAAAGGGGCTGTGAAATAAGTGTTTAAGGTGATTAAAGAGAGAAAATAAGGAAAATAAAAAATACTATGAAAAAAGCTCAAGTCCAAGCATCATCTCCTCTAGGAAGTATTTCCTGTACTCTGTGATAAGCTGTGCAAGTCACTATTGTAGCATTTAACATACTTTTTTAACATTTTATACCCTAGCTGCCTCCCCGCCGCCACGCCTGCAACCAGTCTGAATCTCGAGCACATGGATTTGGTAGCCGCTGGACTTTAGTCTTTTACTTCCAAAGCTTAGCACAGTACATGGCACATATAGGTTCTGAGTAACTTTCTAACTAAATAAAGACTACTGATTCTATATTAAATTATAAAAATCAAAAATTAGATCAGTCCAGTTGATCAGTTGAGCAAGTTTTTATACCTAACATTCAGCATTAACATTGACAGCAGTACTTAAGAGTATTAGATGACTTTAGTAGCTTTAATTGGTGATAATTTATAAGGTGTTCACAGGATCCTCCTTTTTGGAAAGAAAATCGTACTCATTTGCTTAAGAGAAAAGGGGTTTCTGTCATGTTCTAAGTAGTCATTCAGATATGGAAAGAGGGCAGTGGGCCATGCTAAAACTTCTACTTTAGCCATCAGCCAGAGTGAGAAAAAGCAGTAGACTTGATCCATAGAGCTAGAGTTTCTGTGCTTTAACAAACTGGTCTCTGGAAGAGAGAAAGTTGTGGATCATTCTTATCAGGTCCTTGTAGAGAGACATCAGATTAGAAGGATTGCTTCTTTCTCCTTTCAGCTTTATATGAAAGTTATGGATGGCACTTTTGAAGGAAAAAATAGAGTATTCCTTGAGAATTCCTGGCTGATCATGTGAAGATACAAGGAACACTGGAGAACAAAGTAAGACTGTAAGCCATCTCTAGATTCATAACAAGCCCTAAATGTAAATTCAACACATTGTTTTTTGTTTATAGGTAATATTAATCAGAATAGTGTAAAAATATTACAACAAATAAGTGAAATTATTTCTTTGAGTTAAAAACTCATTTTCTTGAGTGAGTTCTAGTTCTTTAAACTTTTAAGGCCTATCATTTTCACTCAGCCTCATAGACTAAGGAATTATTCAGTATCACTCAACATACTTGTAAAATGGATTATTAGATTTATTCAGCAAAAAAAAAAAATAGTCAAGTGAATGGGTTTAGTTTTGGAACTCTTACAATTGCCTGTATATATTGGGACACATGAAAAATTGAGGCCTAGAATTCGAAAGTGATCATTTGAAATTTTCTTTAAGTTCATTACTTATTTGATTGGAACCCAATAGTTCAAATTTTTTTCACTCACTAATGTAGAAGGATAATGGTTTGGCATGAATTATATGGTATTGAAGAATTGCACTTTCATCCAAGAAGAGATTTGTTTGCCCCTTTCACCCCTTGCCCCGAGACAAAATCCAGTTGTTAGGAATTTTCTGTAAAAGCAGTCTATCTAGAAATTCTTAGAATAGCTGTACTACCAAGCTTTGTGATTCACTCCTTCTTATTGACTATTGAACCATCAGTTTACAACAAGAGAGAAATCAAGAGGCAGGATGAGAAGAAGAAACTTACTACCTGCTGAAACTTTTGCCTGGGCGCCTAGTCTTCAGCTTATTTGTTGACCACCTTCCTGACTGTCCAGGAGAATGTAGAGAGTCTGTAACATCACAAAATGATATGTGGCTATTACTTTCTTCTTAAATGTATCTTTTAAAAGAATAGAATCTCTAATGTTTTAAATGGTTGTGGTAAAATGCAAAAGAAAAAATAAGAGCCTAGGTCCTTGGTTTGAATTTTGCCTGTAAACAAGTTACTTAATTCTTCTGAATATCAGATTTCTTATCTGTAAGTCAGGGGAAGAAATGCCTGTCGGGGTTGTTATGAAGATTGTATGAGATAATGTGTATTTCTACCATGTGCCTGCATCAGATTAAGGACTCAACAGATATTAGGTCCGTTTCCTCCTTGTTAGAACTTTTAACAAATCTTTTAATTTGAAAATACCTCCTTAAGAAACTGGTATCTAAAGTATCATGAATCCTAAGACGTGAATTTTTTAGTTCTGGAGTTGTGTGTTTTCCTTCATTCTTATTAATTCTTACTAATGTATAGTTACCAATTTTGCAATCCACAGGAGTATTTTCAGTCTAAAACAACAGAAATCAACTAACCAGAGGGGCATTTTACATTTACTTTGAAAAAAGATCTAGAATTATTATTGAGTAGAATCCAAGGGTAACTGTCAGTTGAAATAAATGAAAATATGGGAACACGTAAATTGCAGGTAATTCTTTGCCACTTTAGACTGTCTTTGAATCTTGCTGTATTCAGTTTAATCTCAGCCTTTTTCTTCCCCTTAATAGGGGGGGGTTAGAAAGAAAATTTAATATTCTATTTCCTTTTCCATTGTACTTGTATTTTGGGTACGCTAATCCTTTGGTAAGAAGAGTTGGTCCATTTGTTCCGAGTAACTGTGGTAACTTATAAATAGACCTTCCTTAATTGTGTTTTATAGGGAATCTCCTATTTGCTGTGCTTTTATTTGGCTTCTGATAGTTGACATTTTAAGACATTTATTATATCTATATTTAAAGAGGCAAAAAGGAGGATTGCTCTGTTCATGAACTGGAAATGGGAGTCTCAGAGGTACTCAGATTTTCTTTGCATCATGAAGAACTATCTTGCTTTCTGCCACTTGAGAGGAGGCAATAAAATACATTATTCTAGAGTTGTTATCTGTAGGTGTAGAATTGATGTTTGCTAAATGGGGAAAGAACAAAATTGATACTTGACTGCATTGTAACCAGAGAGGGAGAAATTAAAATTTCATTATTCTTTAATATGTACTCCCTTATCTTTGAAATACACTCCAGTTTTGCTTAGATGGCAGACTTAGAATTCAACATTGTAAACCACACCATGCTATCTTTGGAGATTCTTTAATTTTGCAGATGTTATTGAATGCAAAATTCCCAATGGAAACTGCAGATCAAGAAGCTTTGTTTTACTGATTAATTTTTTTGTGGAAATCAGTCTGGTAGTGATGCTCGTGTTTGCATGGTCATGTTTTCTTCAGATTGAGACCACTTTTGAAGGTGATCTTGTGTAATGATCCAATGAAGAATTGCTCATACTTTCATTTAAACACATCCCACTGATCACTGGTGAATATTCTCTGAATTGCCCAAGACCTTGCTAGTAATTTGTACTAAAAATATCTGGACCTCAGGATGTTGATTCTGTAAAGTTTTAGCAGACCTGCCACAACTCTTGAGCACAGTCCAGAGCTAACTGTAACTGTGGGATATTAAGTGATGTTCTCAAAAGTCTCTCTTGTTTCTTCATCAGTCACTTCTTTAGCAGTTCTGCAACTCAGAAGTTCAAAGCTGTGGTTTATTTTTCAGAGTTGAGAAAACAGTTTCTCATTGTTGAAGGTCTTATGGGATTTTGTCTGTATTTTTAAAATTGCTTGTTAGCAACACTAAGTCCTTTATTTTTTTTATTTTTTGTGTTTTTGTTTTGTTTTGTTTTGTTTTTGAGAGAGAGTATGCTTGTGCTCACACATGCAGAGAAAGGGTAGAGGGAGAGGAATAAAAAGAATTTCAAGCAGGCTCCATGCCCAGCTCTGGAGCCTGACGTGAGGCTTGATCTCATGACTGTGAGACCATGACCTGAGCAGAAATCAAGAGTCAGATGCTTAACCGACTGAGCCACCCAGGTGCCTGAAGGAACTAAGTTCTTTAAAATAACTAAATAAGTTGTGTAGGGGGCACCTGGGTGGCTCAGTCGGTTAAGCCTCTGGCTTCGGCTCAGGTCATGATCTCACTGTCTGTGAGTTTGAGCCCCATGTCAGGCTCTGTGCTGTCAGCTCAGAGCCTGGAGCCTGCTTCTGATTCTGTCTCCCTCGCTGTCTCCCTCTCCCCCACTAACACTCTCTCTCTGTCCTCAAAAATAAATAAATAAATAAATAAACAAACAAACTTATAAAAAATGTTGTCAGCTTTATCATGGGCCAAAATAAATGCATGAGATGAATTTATCATATGAGCACTGAAAGAAAAAAAATTTCCCTATAACCCCATCATTATAGTATTACACATATGCATATATATGTATATATATTTCAGGGCAGCCTACCAATATTTTTCCTTTCAAATTTATTCAGCAATTGTATTTGACTCTTCATTAGGCTAAATATGCCCATCTTCCATATTACTGTAGTCTTGTTCATTTTTTTAATGACTAACATTCTGTCTAGTTGAATCTAACCATTTCCTTTTCATTTGACCTTTTTTCCAAATTTTCAATTATGAATAATCCCATAGATATTAATCCTGTTGTCATGTATCCCTTAGTGTTGTGTGTGTGTGTGTGTGTGTGTGTGTGTGTGCGTGCATGCATGTGTGTGTGTGTATATACTGTACATTTATCTGGTGTGAAAACAAAAGATAAACACCTTCAGAGGCACCTGGCATGCTGATGAAATATGGCTATTCTTGTGTAAGAGAAGTCTCTGAATGGATTGACACCTGGCTGGCTCAGTTGGTGGAGCATGTGACTCTTAATCTCAGGGTTATGAGTTCAAGCCCCGTGTTGAGTGTAGAGATTACTTAAAAATAAAACCTTTAAAAAAACACCTTTAAACACATTGTGATGTATTAATAATCAGTACCATGACATTCACTTGATCTACTTAAAGAGATAGTTGAACCTAAAAACAAATTGAATGCCTAAAGAACATTTAAAAGCTGGATCTGAGATATTTGATTGTTTTTTAATGTCATAAGCACATACTCTTTTTATCTCAAAGATGCACCACATACTTATGAAATATTGTTATTCTTGTGTAAGAGAAGTCTCTGAATGGATTGGCAATGATTTACTTTGTGGTAGTCTCCATTTAATTAAGTAGAAAGAACACTGAAGGAGATCAGAGCTCTTGGTTAAGTCAATTTAATCACTGGCGCTCAGGTTCATGAAAGCTGGTGAAAGGAGCTTGCTTCCAGACTATGTCCTATAATCTTCACAAAACCATGTGAGTAGATTTCGTCCTGATTTTACTCATAAGGATATTGAAGATTGTAATTCAGTGATTTGTGCTGAACTCTCCAGGTAGTAAAATGGGCAAACTGATATTAAGCTCAGATTGCTTGATTTAAAACCCATTGCTCTATATGTATTCCATAACTGCCTTTGTATCTTAGAAATAAAATGGATTAGATATTTTCTAAGCTGAGATACCCTCGGGTTTTAACATTCTATTAATGTGTTTCTGGAAAAGCTATGTCACAAATGAAAAAGATAAGCATAGATATTGAAAAGGACATTTTGCTCCAGCAACAGGTAAATTGTTAAGAACAAATGTATAAAAATCTTGGTATAAGGAAACCATACAAAAGATACATTGAAGTTTTTTAAACATTTATTAAAGCCAGTGTGTAGAGCACTATAATAGATACAGAAGAGACGTAAAGATGAATAAAACATAATCTTTCCCTTCAGTTTAGTTTATAATTTAATGGAACTGACAGACTTAACCAGATGACACAAATAGGTTGACAAATGTTGAATGGAGAGAGGGAAATTGCTGGGATGAAAGGAGTTTAGAACTACCTGGCCACTAGCTTCTGACTTTAAACCAGTGTTAAGAGGTACAGGATTTCATTGTGGTTGTACTTTGTGTTTCCCTAATGACTAATGATGTTAGGCACTCTTTTGTGTGCTTATTAACCATTCATACATCTTCTTTGAGGAAGTACCTATTCAGGTCTTTTGGCTATTTTTTTTTAATGTTTTATTTGTTTTTTGAGAGAGAGCATGCAAGCAGGGGAGGGGCAGAAGGGGGAGGGACAGAGGATCCTAACTGGTCTCCGTGCTGACAGGCTGACAACAGCAAGACCAATGTAGGGCTCAAACTCATGAACTGCGAGATGACGATCTGAGCCAAAGTCCAACACTCAGCTGCTCAGCCAGTTGAGCCACCCAGGCTCCCCTTGCCTATTTTTTAATTGGATTGTTCATCTCACTGTTTTGTTGTGAAAGTTCTACATGTTTTCTTAGTACTTTACCAGATACATAATTTGCAAACATTTTCCCCAGTCTGTAGCTTGACTTTAGGGTTTGTCAAGGAGAACTTCCTGATTTTGTTGAATCTCAATTTATTCTTTTGTAGGATTGTGCTTTTGGTGTTGTATCTAAAGTGCCTAACCCATCATGTATGAACCTCTCAACTAAAAGACATTTAACCCCACAGAGGACATTTGGTACTGTCTGGAGACTGTTTGTCACAATTGTGTGTGGAGGGTACTCCTGGTACCTGGTGGGTAGAGGTCAGCTAGGGATGCTCTTAAACGTTTACAATACACAGGACAAACACCCACAACAAAGAATTATTTGACCCAAAATGTCAGTAATGCTGTGGTTTACAAATTCTGGCCCCACGGTCACAAAGATATATTTAGTTCTGTGATTTTTGATTTCTGTCTTTATATTTAGTTCTGTGATTTTTGTGTATTGTGTGAGGTAAGATAAGGGTCTAAGTTTATATATGTGTACCTACACACATCTTCCACCTAAGATTGGGAACAAAGTAAAAATGCCAGTTCTTGCCACTCCTGTTCAACATTGTACTGAAGTTTCTAGTCAGTGCAATGAAAATTAAAGGTATCCAGCTTAGAAAGAAAAAAGTACAGCTGTTTTTATTTGAGTCATATATATGTATGACTACTCAGTTACCCCAGCACCATGGGTTGAAGAGACTCTCTTTCCCCATTGAATTGTCTTGGTACTTTTGTCAGAAATAATTGACCATAAATATAAGGATTTAGTTCTTACTCTCAACTCTGTTCCATTGATCTGCATGCCTGTCCTTAGGGTAATACTACACCGCCTTAATCATTGTCGTTTTATCCATAAGTGCAGGTAATAGAAGTCCTCCAACTTTGTTCTTGGTTTTCAGAGTCATTTTGGCTATTCCAGGCACTTTACATTTCCATATGAATTTTAGAATCATCTTACCAATTTCTATAAAAAGTTTGCTGGAACTTTGATGAGGATTTTGTTGTATCTACATATCAATTTGGGTAGAATTAGTGTCTTAACAATTGAGGTTTCCAATCTGTAAAAATGGAATGATTCTCAGTTTATTTAGGTCTTTTATTTTTCTCAGTAAAATTTTATAGTTTTCAGTGTCAAATATTGCCCTTCTTTTGTTAAGTTTATTTTTTAGTATTCTTCTTGATGTTATTATGAATAGAATTGTTTTTTAATTTTAATTTTTGTATTTTTTTGCTAGTGTAGAAAAATACTATTTATTTTTGTATATTGATATATCCCGAGACCTTGCTAATTCTAGTAGTTTTATTATAGATTCCTTAGGATTTTCTGTATAGATAATCATCCTCAGATAAAAACATTTTTCTCTTTTTCCTTTTCAGTCTGAATTTAATTTTTTTTTAATGTTTATTTATTTTTGAGAGACACAGAGATAGAATGCGAATGGGTTAAGGGCAGAGAGAGAGAGGGAGACACAGAATCCAAAGCAGGCTTCAGGCTCCGAGCTGTCAGCACAGAGCCCAACGCGGGGCTCTAACTCACGAGCTGTGAGATCATGACCTGAGCCGAAGTCGGACGCTCAACCGACTGAGCCACCCAGGTGCCCCTGAATTTAATTTTTTATTTTACTTTTTGATCGCACTGGCTGGAAACTTCTTTGCAGCATTGAAAAGAAGTCGCAAGAGCTGCCGTTCTCACCTTATTTTCCTTCTTAGATGGGAAGAATTCAGTCTTTAATTGTTTCATGATGTTAGCTGTAGGTTCTTCATAGATGCCTTTTATTAGGTGGAAGATGTTCTCTTAAGTTCCTCATGTATTAAAAGTTTTTTTGCATGAATAGGGTGTTAGATTTTGGTAAATGCTTTTTCTGTGTCTATTGAAATGGTTATTTTTTGTCCTTTATTTTTTGATGTTTATTTACTTTTGGGGGGCGGGGGGGGCACATGCATGCAAAGGGTGGGAGGTGGAGTGTAAAGGATCCCAGGCAGGCTCTGTGTTGACAGCCTGATGTAGGGCTTGAGCTCATGAACCGTGAGATCATGACCTGAGCCGGAGTCGGATGCTTCACCAACTGAGCCACCCAGGCACCCCTTGTCCTTTATTCTATTAGTATGATATATTACATTGCTTGATTTTTGGATGTTAAACTTTCCATTCCTGGGAATAAATCCCTCTTGGTCATCATGTATGAGCCTTTTTATGTATAAGTTTCTGGATTAAGTTTGCTAATATTTTGTTGAAGATTTTTATTCATGTTCATTAGTGATATTAATCTGTAGTTTTCTTGTGATGTCTTTGTCTGGCTTTGGTGTTAGAGTAGTGCTGGCCTCATAGAATGAATTGGGGAGTTTCTTTCCTCAGTTTTTTTGAGGGAGTTTGTGAAGGATTGGTATTTCTTTTTTAAACATTTGCTAGATTTTTCCAGCAAAGCCAGCTGGGCCTGGGATTTTCTTTGTCAGAAAAATAATAACTCAATTTATTTACTTGTAAGTCTATTTATATTTTCTATTTCCTCATGATTCAGTTTTGGAAATTTATTTCTAGGAGTTTGTCCATTTTTTTCTAAGTTGTTCAATTTATTGGTATAAAGTTGTTCCCAATAGTTGTTCATAATATTCCCCTTATAGTTCTTTTAATGCCTGCAGGGTCAGTAGTGAGGTCTCTTCATTCCTGAATTAGGCAATTTGTGTCTTCTCTTACTTTCTTGATCAGTTTAGATAAGGGTTTGCGAATTTTATTGATCTTTTCAAATAGCCACTTTTTGGTTTCATTGATTTTTTTTTTCCCCCCTGCTTTCTTGGGGTTTAGTTTGCCTTTCCTTGTTTAGTTTCTGAAGGTAGAAGCTTAGATTATTGACTTGAGACCTTTTCCTGATTACAAGCTATAGATATCCCTCTAACACTTCTTTAGTTACAGTCCATAAATTTTGATATATTGTGTTTTCATGTTCATTCATTCAAAATATTTCTAAAGTTTTCTTTATGATTTCATCTTCGACCCCAAGCTATTTAGAAATCTATTGTTTAACTTCTAAATGTGTTGGTTTTCCCAGATACCTGTCCATTTGAGATCTTTGACTTAACTCTCTTGTGGTCATAGAACACCCTTTTAATGATTTCAGTCTTCTTAAATTTATTGAGACTTGTTTTATGGTCCAACATGTGGAGAAATGTCTACGTGTGCTTTGAATTCTGCCCTCATTGTGTGGAGTACTCTATAAATCTCAATTATATCATGTTTGTTAGTAGTGTTGTTAAAATCGTCTATATCCTTGTTGGTTTTCTTTGTAGGTCTATCAGTTATTGAAAGTGCAGTATTGAAATCTCTGAATTTCAAATATTACTGAATTGCCTGTTTCCCCTTTCAGCTTTCCATTTTCCCTTCATTTTATTAGGTGTATATACATTTATAATTGTTATATCTTCGTGATGCACTGTTGCTTTTGTGGTTATAAAATGCCCTTCATCGGGGCGCCTGGGTGGCGCAGTCGGTTAAGCGTCCGACTTCAGCCAGGTCACGATCTCGCGGTCCGTGAGTTCGAGCCCCGCGTCAGGCTCTGGGCTGACGGCTCAGAGCCTGGAGCCTGTTTCCGATTCTGTGTCTCCCTCTCTCTCTGCCCCTCCCCCGTTCATGCTCTGTCTCTCTCTGTCCCAAAAATAAATAAACGTTGAAAAAAAAATTTTAAAAATAAAATGTCCTTCATCATCTCCAATAACATTTCTTATCTTAAAGTCTATTTTGTGTGATACTAATATAGCAGTTCCACTGTCTTATGGTTACTGTGTACATGGCCTATCATTTTCTATTCGATTACTAGTAACCTATGTATTTTTTTTTAATGTTTGTTTATTTTTTGGGAAAGAGAGACAGAGCATGAGCAGGGGAGAGGCAGAGAGAGAGAGAGAGAGAGAGAGAGAGAGAGAATCCAAAGCAGGCTGTCAGCACAGAGCCTGACACAGGACTCGAACTCACGAGCTGTGAGATCATGACCTGAGACACAGTCGGACGCTTAACCAACCTATCCACGCAGGCGCCCCACTTGCAACCTATTTGTGTCTTCCTATCTAAAGTGTGTCTTTTGCATGCAGCGTACAGTTGGACCTTGCTTTTTAATCTAGTCTGACTATCCCTGCCTTCTGAGTAGGTTATTTAGTCTACTCATATCTGATCTAATTATTGATCTGGTTGGTTTTAAGTCTCTCATTTTTCTATTTGTTTTGTATTAGTCTCATGTCACTTTTGTCCCTGTGTTCCTCCTTTACTCCTTTATGTTAAATAAGTATATTTTAATGTACCATTTTAATTTATCTCTGGTGTTTTTAATTATCTGATTTTGAGTTGTTTTCTTGGTGGTTGTTGTAGGGATTACAGTATGCATCTTAATTTATCATAGACTGCTTCAGAATAATGCTAACTTTAATTCCAGCAAAATATAGAAACTTGCTCCAATATACCTCCTTTTTCCCTTTGCTTGTGTTATTGTGTATATATTTTATGTCTGTATATGTTATAAACCCATCAATACAGTATTATAATTTTTGCTTTATATAATCTTACATCTTTTATAAAATTTAAGAGAAGAAATGGAAAAAAAATACAGATTTATTCATTATTTCTATGCTCTTTGTTTCTTAATGTGGATTCAGATTACTATCTGATACCATTTCCATTCAGTCTGAAGGACTAGATTCCTTTAGTGTATTTTATAAGGCAAGCCTGATAACAAATTTTCTTTTTTGTTTATCTCAGAGTGTTTTTATTTCACTTGATTTTTAAAAGATGGTTTTACGGGATAAAGAACTTTTAATTGTCAATCTTTTTTACTTCCAGCACTTTTCATACATCATTCCACTGCCTTCTGGCCTCCATTGTTTCTGGTGAGAAATCAACCATTAATTTGATTGTAGTTTCTTTGTACAAGAGTCATTTTCTCTATTTCTAGTATTTTTCTTTGCCTTTTAATGGTTTATCTGTGATGTGTCTAGGTGTTTTGTTTTTGTCCTACATGTTGTTTCATTGAGGAGCTTGGCTATAAGTTAATGTTTTTCATCAAATTTAGGAAGTTTTTGCTCAGCATATCTTCAGGTGTTTTTTTTTTTTTTTTTTTTTTTCCTGCCCTATTGCTTTTTCTCACCTTCTGGGGCTCATGTTACACATATATTTGTACACATATATTGTCTCATAGGTCTGTGAGGCTCAGTTTATTTTTCTTTGGTTTTTTACTGTGTTCTTCAGATTATATAATTTTTACTGATCTGTTTTCAAATTCATGGATTCCTTTACTGCTATCTCAAATCTACTGTTGAGCCTCTCTAGTGAAATTTTCATTGCAGTTATTGTACCTTTTATCTCCAGAAAAGTTCTAAACTTTTACTGAGATTCTGTAGTCAGAGTCATTTAATTCTTTATACATGCTTTCTTTAGTTCTTTGAGTGTGTTTATTATAACAGCTTGTTTGAAATCTTTGCTAAATACAAGATCTAAAGACATTTGGAGACAGTTTCCATTGACTTCTTTTTTATAGATCACATTTTCTTGTTTCTTGCATGACTCATAACTTTCTGTTGCATACTGGACATTTTAGATAATATACTGTAGCAACTATAGTTTATGATTTTCCCTGCTCTATTGGTCATGTTGGCTGTTTGTTTTATAACTTGCGTGGACTAACCCTTTGAAGTCTGTATTCCTCACAGTGTGCAGTTGCTGCTGTCTCTACTCAGTTTTTCCCTTTATTTGTAAACCTGGCTTTTGAGGGGTTGGTTGCCCTGTATCTACATAGCTTAGTGATCAGCCAAAGCTTAATCAGAAGTTATACTAAAACACCTTGAGCCAGTAAGGCTTCTAATCTCTTTTGATGGATCTGTGTGTGAGCTGGGAAGCACAATCAAACTTCATCCTGCCCTGGCTTTTACGTCCCGTTGATCCTTCTCATGTCTCACCTGCACATGCCTGCAGGCTCCACTAGCCAGGGATACATGGGCCTTCTCTGTCTCTGCAGTAGTGCACATAGCCTCTGGTTAATTCCCAAAAAGTGGGGTCAGGTCTCCTCTGGCCTTCTTACCTGCTGGAAGTCTCTGTCAAATCCTAGGCTAGTCCATTAGCTTGGTGCTTGCCACAGACATCACCACTGCAGTTGCTCCAAATCGGGTAATCCTCTATGGCAGAGGTGATAGAGCTTCCTGTTTTTACAGCCTGCCCTACCCTGAGTGAACTACTGCACTGACAAAGCCAGAGGTGGAGGTGGGAGCAGCCCCTGGCAAAGACATGGTGGACTCTCACTGTTTCTCCCTGAAGTCCCATAATTTTCAGGAAGTGCATGCCTTTGAATTGCAGAGTGCTAAAATTATTGCTTTTGACTGTTCAGCTTTATAGTTGCTTTTTGAGGGAGGATTTGTTAACCACCTCATTCCATCATAATATAGTCAGAAGTCTCTATACATTTTAAAGCACTAGTGGGATGCCTGTGTGGCTCAGTTGGTTGGGCTCAGGTCATGGTCTTGTGGCTCACGGGTTTGAGACCCACATCTGGCTCTGTGCTGACAGCTCAGAGCCTGGAGCCTGATTCAGATTCTGTGTCTTCCTCTCTCTTTGCCCCTCCCCCCTACTTTCCTCTCCCTCTCTCTCTCTCTCTTTCTTTCAAATAAAAACATTAAAAAATTTTTTTTAAAAAGCACTAGTGATCTTATGTTTTATGTTGGTACTATATATAAATAATGTCTCATTCATTAGCTTTTGGGTAATTTGTTACTCAAGTGAAATAATACTTTAGAGAAAAGATGTTGGTGGGGTCAAGGAGAAAATATCAACCCTAAAAGTTTTCTTTGAAACACAGATTGAAAATGAAATGAATCAAAGATCATCAATTAGTTCAGAGCCCTTTCCTCTTTAGTTTGTGGCAGCATGTTGCCTGTTAAAGCTCAAGAATCCTTTGTTAAATTAATTCTGTACCTGTGTGAAATAGCCATAAAATGTTCTTACAATGCAGGGTGCTAGTTTATTTATTTTATAGATTTAGAAATTTATTAGCACCCAGTGTTTATCTTCAGTATTTAAAATTATTCAAGAAATATCAAAGGAATCTAAATTTATTAGTAAAAGGTTTAATATCATTTGTCAAATTGTATGTTTATTTTTTTAAATGAGAACATTCTTTAAAATGTGAAGCATCGCTTTGTTTTAAATTCTGATTTTTTTCATGGTGAAGGTTTTCATATAGGATTTGGGTATTTATCGTGTATCATGAATATTGTAATATATGTAAATCATAGCATTAAATGCAAAATACTTTGGCATTGCAGTTTTTGCAACTAAAAATAAGTTGTCTTCTATCTAAATCAATTTCTCTTTATCTCTAACATTTGAAATTAAATGTTCGTGTACCATAAAATGTTGTTCCAATTAGACTTTGTTAAAGGAAATACTGCCCAGTATGTAAATTCAGATTTAGCAGATTATGTCCAATTTTATAATGTTGGAGATATCACTATACATAGAGTCAAAACAAAACAGTATTAACAGAACTTTTCAGCCTGTAGGCATCCCTTTGTGAAAACACAGACCACTCTCTCTTTCACAATGTTGAGGAAACAAAAGTGTGTTGAGTATGAGAAATGAAGACCATTTGGTAACTTTTCTTTTTTTTTCACGTTCACTGAAAATTTATTTTGTGGGAGGGCTGTCCTTCAAAGGCACCAAATGTGTCTTAATGGGATTGGAAAAGGGAACCCCAACCTCATGTAACATTTTTTTTTCCTAATTCAGTATATTATTACAACAAGTCTATAGCCATCAGTGGACAGCAGCTTTGGCTGAAGTCCTAAAGGGGCCAAAACCCTCACACATAACTCAGGTGCCACGTCACCACCACCAGTTGCTTTCATACTTGGTGTCCCCAGTCATGTAGATGGGAGAAGAGAGGTATAGGGCCCTCTGAATGCAGCAAACTGCCAAAAGAAACAGCCTCTGGGAAAGTCTAGGTGGAATGAGGGCACAACCTCACAAACACCTGCATGCCAAGAGAGCCCGTGTATGCTCTCCCAAGTGTGTGTATGGCTATGTAGCATGTGTGAATTTATCACCCAGGTTTTCGTATGTGGCTCCATTCAGCTGGTGGGGTGGGTCAACTGGACTGGAAGAACTGAGATGGCCTCACTCACATGTCTGGCAGCTTGCCAGCCTCCTGGCAGGGACAGATTATTTCTCTTTTGTGTGGCCTTGCATCCTTCAATAAGTTCAGTCCATTTGGTAACTTTTCAATTGAAGGCAAAGCCAAAATGAGCAACACTGTCCTCTTAACGATCATGATTCCCAAATTCATCGATTGTCCAGACTACTTTTTTTTTAATTTATTTTTTAGAGAGAGAGAGAGCACATGAATGGGTGGGAGGTGCAGAGGATCCAAAGTGGGCTCCATGCTGACAGCAGAGAGCACAATGTGGGGCTCAAACTTGAGAACCATGAGATCATGACTCAAACGTAAGTCAGACGCTTAACTGACTGAGCCACCTAGGTGCCCCCAGACTACTTTTTGTTTGTTTTCAGTACAGAGCCTTTACTGTACCAGAGGGACACTAAAGGCAGGCCTGTCTCGTGGACTATGCCTCCAGTGGCCCTAATTCTTTGTAAAATTGATCCTGAGCCAACTTATATTTGGTCACTGATTCTCAAACATTCCTTTCCATCTTTTTTGGTGGTCTTCTACTTTCATTGCCCTAGGCCCCAGATTTTTAATGAGATGCTACCATTACTGAGCACTTATTCAGAGTTTCATACGTAGTAGGTGTGAAAGCTAGAGAAGAGAGCAAGAGAAGATGCATGAGGCAGAGGAGGTCAGTTCTTCCCCTTCTATACAGGTGACTCTTGAACAGCACAGGTTTGAACTGCTCAGATTCATTTATAAGTGGACTTTTTTCAATACGGTACTGTCAGTGTACTTTCTCTTATGATTTTCTTACTAACATTTTCTTTTCTCTAGCTTACTTTATTGTAAGAATACAGTATATAATACATATAATATACAAAATATGTGTTAAATTGACTATTTATTGGTAAGGCTTCCAGGCAACAGTAGACTATTAACTTTTGGGGGAGTCAGAGTTTTACATAGACTTTTTTTAGACATAGATTTTTTTTTTTTTTTTTTTTTTTTTTTTGAGAGAGAGCAGGGGCAAGAGGCAGAGGGAGAGAAAGAGATCTTAGGCAGGCTGCATGCTTAGCATGGAGCCCAACATGGGGCTCAATCCCGTGACTCTGGGATCATGACCTGAGCCAAAGTCAAGAGTTAGGACGTTCAAGTCAAGAGTTGGACTGAGCCAGCCAGGCCTCCTTATACATAGATTTTTAATGATGCAGGGAGTCAGCATCCCTAATACCTATGTTGTTCAAGGGTCAGCTATATTACATTGATCTGACATTTGTTTGCCATCTCAATTATTTGGTTTTCAACCTAACATTTTAGAAATCTCTAGTATGATAAACCTTCAGTATTTTTGATATCTTTGGGAAGTGTGATATTTGAGATTGGTTTTATAACTGTTTTTGCCACAGAATTCATATACAGAGGACAAAACCACATTGTTTTAATCCTCCTAGGCCATTGGATATGTTACACTTGGACTGGATGGCTTGCTCCTGAACGCCAGCCTATCTCTCATTAGGAACATGAACCGATTCATATGTCTTTGGACTTTTTGACAGTTAGTGGCAGAAAACCATAGAATCGAAAACCTAAGCCACACCTTGGTACTGAATTTGTGATTTCATTCCTCTACTCTGTACCCTAATTCTTGATGCCTGAGAGCCAAAGCTATCTTTAAAAGCATAGTAAAGCTCCAGATTTGCTTTGCTTCTCTCTAGGTGATATTTAGTATGTATCATTATGTATATTAGTCTGTCTTATCCAGTATTTCTCAGAGATGATTTTGCAGCCTGTAGACACATTTGGCAATGTCCGGAGACATTTTTGTTTGTTACAGTTGATGCTACTGGCATCAGTTGGGTGGAGGTTAGGAATGCTACTAGACAGCCTGCAGTGCACAAATCCTTACAAAAAAGAATTATCCAGCTTGAGGTGCTGAGATTGAGAAACCCTGGTCTTATCAAATTATTATCATTGAAAATATCACCATATTTTAAAGCAGCATGATTCTCTCTTTGGCTTCCTCATCAATCTCTCAAATTCTTCACCATTTTATCTACAGTGGCTTTTACTGGATACTTATGGATGTAGATCATATTGTGCCATTTTTATTCTTCATAGAGTATGGCACAAAAAGCATAGCATAATCAGTTATTGGAATAAGCACAAATAATATCACTATCAGAACACATATGAATGAATAAACCAAATGATTTTTTAAAAAAGTAGACACAGGCAAAGGTAACAGTTTGAAATAACATCGACAACACTTAGCACATTGAAATTTCACATCATCTTTGAAAGATAGATACTCATACTGATTTTACAGTATGATAGTATTTGGACAGTTATGTGGTTGACATATTGCTGTTACGTTTACCTTAGGCAAATTACTTAGCCTCACTGAACTTTATTTTCTTATTCTGTAAAATAATGTATCGAACTAGGTTATCCCTGCTGCACTGTCAACTCTAACATTCTGAATATTTTTTAGTAAGATGTACAGGTGATTCCTCATAGAAGTTCAAATGTTTAATTTATTAATCAGCATTTATAGATGAGACAGGAAGATTATCAGAAGATAACCATTCCCACTCATGTTTTTCAAAATAAATGTAAAATGTTCTGAATTTAGAGCAGGAATGTATTGGTTCCCTCCCCCAGTTTTAAAAGATATATATGTGTTTGTTTAATTATTTAAGTTTGAATAAAAATTTAATTCTTAGTAAGGGTACCTAGGTGGTTCAGTTGGTTAAGAGTGCAACTTCGGCTCAGATTGTGATCTCACGGTTCGTGGGTTCGGGCCCTACGTCCTGCTCTGCGCTGACAGCTCAGAGCCCGGAGCCTGCCTCAGATTCTGTGTCTCGCGCTCTGTCTCTGTCTCTTTCTCTCTCAAAATTAAATAAACATTAAAAAAAATAATAATAATAATAAATAAAAAATTTTAGTTCTTAAGAAACAAAGCTTATTTGGTCTTGTCAGATCAAGACAAAGGCCACTTGTCAATTTTTCACATTCAAATGTGTTTTAATATGAAAATCTTTGTTTTGGGACCTAGGAGATATTGTATATGAATTTCAGTATCCTTTGTGATCAGGACCATAGAAAAATACCTTTGTATTAAATTAAGCTCTGGAAAGCTAGGCATTGCTTTCACATGCTAATAGATGGAATTTAAATTTGTATTTATTTTTAATCAGTTGCCTGGTACTAAAATAAATTTGGATACCAGCAGCTCATAATAGTTAATAGCCTGTATAAATGGGTCCCAAGACACCTGTTCCTTTATTGTTAATGAAGCTCTATTTTATGTGCAGGAAGACTAGAGTTCCTGTTGATTCTCTGTCCTAGCATATCTCCCTGTCTCCTGTGTGCATATTTAAATAACATTAAGAAATGTTGTTTCCTCTTGTTTTCTGTCATCTCTAGAATTCTGCCAGACACAATTATTCTCTTTAATAGGTTGTTTCTTCCCAAATGCATTAGAGTGATATTTTTTCCTGTTTTGTGTGTTTTGAAATTTTTTTAGAATTAAACCTCAATCATGTAATGTTATGAGGATTTGATATAAAATTATGATGAGTTAATAGCACCAGACACACAAATAGCCAAATAAAGTTTTTCAAGGAAAAAATAAATGACTTGTGGAAATTTTAATAGCCTGCGGAAATGTAAGAAAACAAACAAAAATGTAGCAATCATTTCCAAGGTCCTAGTTTCATCATGCTTTATCCTCTGAGATTACTTAACTATATTTTTCTCTCCATTCTCTATTGCTGACAATTGGGAGAGTTTATAATTACTTTATTTGTATTTGCTATTTCATATCAAGCACAATGCCATTGGTCTTCTTGCAAATAATTTGAGTGGAGAAAACCATGTATATAAAGAACTATTATCACAATCTACCAGACATTTTCAAGCTTCTATATAGTAGAATTCTGCTACTAATACGTGGTTCAAAGTAACATTTCTGATCCATGTTGTTCATATCTACTCTTTGGGACAGTATATACAGGTTGTTAAGAATTGTTTTTATCTGTGTGCTCCAGAAGGTGATAAAAAGTGTCCTTCTTACCTCTGCAGATTTTCCTTCTCCAAACACCCGAGTTTTCACTACGGTTGGTGATAGTTTAGAGGTCATTCTTGAAGAAGAGAATATCATATTTGTGAAGTAATAAGTGATAATCACACTGCTGCATTTATTTTGTGACTGCTGAAGGTAGAGACTAAGAGGAGTGAAAATTCGCTATTCAGGGGTCTTGCTGATTATGTTAATCTTCAAGAGGTAAACCTTCCTATTTGGAAGAATTCACAGGGGAAGTTTTTTTACACCTCAGTCTTATATTTATTTTGTTGAACTCCTTTATAGTAAAATTAACTATACCGTATAATTCAGGACAACAGTCTTGTGCCTCTCTGCAATGGAAAAGCAATCTTAACACTGAATTGTGTGTCCTGAAAAGATGAAAAGTGGTGATTTGAGATCTCTTTCTCATCAGGGGTAAAGAGAAACCTGAATCACAGTCTCTCTGGTGGACTTTAAAATCACACCTGAGGAGAATGGTTTTTGGGTTTTTTTGTTTCTTTAATTTTTTTTAATTGAAGTATAGTTGACACATTGAGGGGTATGTGATTTTGCCTAACTTGGAATATGCCTAGGATGTTGGTATCATTATATTTAAAGCTCTTTAATTGATTCCGTTTTATTGCCAGGGTTGAGAATCACTCTTAGAAGTTGAGCTAAGCTGGGGGCTGCCGGTTGCTAGGTAGTTTCATTACACTGAAAACCCCCTGAAAAGGGCTTCTGGTTACATGATCACTCAGGTAATGATCACTCACTGTAGGTAGGCATGTAGGTTTTTTGGGTGAATGAGTTTAGTACCTTGTTGGAGACTCTCCAGCCTCTTGTGAGAAAGGAGGTGCTTTCCTAGTTTCTCCAGGTTTAAATAATTCCCCCAAATTGTGTCATGGCAGCAATTTTAGTAGACTGTGGAGTTCACTGTAGCTCATCCAAGACACATAATTAAAAATCTTCTTCCCAGTGAGTCAAATATAAATCTAGGACGGTCTCTTCTACTCTTAAAATGTTTTAAATGAAATTTTTTGTTTGTTTCTCATTTAAACCATGACATACTTTACATCATCCAAATTTACTCCTTTCATAAATATGCATACCCTTTTTCTGTATTCTTATCATGGATTGTTCTGCAAAATGAAGTACCTCACTTCCGATGAACTTACTTTGACGTGAGGAGCATAGGAAGAATTTATAAACGATGAAAGTCAGCAAATTTAAGGATAGATGCGTGCGAGGGAGACCATAGGACAGGTACCATTTACCGAATGCCGTTTTATAAGTGTAATCAGATGGCTGTTTATGTAATTAAAAATAGTAAATATGCTCCCCATTTTTTTTTTTTTAAGGTAAGCATTCCTTGCCTAGCTTGGCAAATATGTCAGTGCCTCAAAGCTGGGCCTATTAAGAAAGGTTGCCAGTTGCCAGTGCCCCTGCTGAGCCACCGGCTTAGGAACAGCCTCTTCTGACTGACTGCCTTCCAGATACAGGGTTACTGCTTCAGATGTGTGTTGATCATACATGCAGGAATTGGCTCTTCAAACTTTGCTGCCAGACTAATCACATTTATAGTTTCTTGGCTTATTTTACTTCTTTAGCAAATAGTACCTAGCAAGTTACCGCAGTTTAAACCTGTGGAATTCAGAGCACCTGCACTTCTGAAAGCCACTGCTGTGTACATAGAATGGATTCTAATTTTTAAATAATAGTATTGCCCTTTGCTTTACAGCCTATTGTTTATTGTAAAGAAACTCTTTGCGCTTCTTAATTTTTCATTTGTTCTTTAAGAAAAGGTGGCCAAGGAATATATTTACAGACAGGGTTCCACTTTTATTATTTCAGTCCATTATTTTCTCCTCATGAGAGTCATATTTGTGGTGATAGGCCCTGCATGGCAAGTGCTGCGAAAACATTTGTACAGAGTCTTGCCAAGGAAGACTGTTGACTGTGGAGTATAGTATAGTGACTTCACTGTTCAAGATCTTCATGTGTTTATTAAAAAGAAAAAAACCTCAGATACTAGTTAATTATATTTGTCTGTCTAAATTACTAGATCTTGTGGCTGGTACATTAAATTTATTAAATAGTTTAAGTGTATTCAGTACAGTATTAAAACCGTTTTATTGATATACTGGCAAAGAAACAAACATGACCACTCTTTACCATCTGTTTATGCTATATAAAGAAGACCATGTTGGTTGCCATGGAAACTACATTTCCAAAACCACTGAGTGTTTGCTTAAAATCTCCAACCTTTTAAAATCATAAGCTTTTTTCCTGAGAAAAAGAATAGAGAAGTACATTTTAAAATTTCCACTGATTTTCTAAGTCATTTCTCTGTAAAATTCATTTATTATTTCCAGGCTGTTATTTTACCTCAAGATTTCATAAATTAAATTGAGGGACTCTTAATTTGAGAATCTCTGGCATTTTCAGAAACTGGGGACAAAATGTTAATGCTGTCCTATTGAGAGGTGCCACCCCTCTTTTTATAAGTAAAGGCTTTGCTTCTTCAGAAAAACTTTATTGATGTAACAGTTAAAAGGAGTCTGAAGAGGTAACATAATAACACGGTATCCGGGGAGGAAAGGCAGTTGTAATATAATTACAATGGCTAGCCATGTTTAGTTATTGCTGTCATATTAGCTAATATGAGAAAAATTACAGCAGGGAAGGACTTGGCTTTAAACAGACTAGTTTTGACTTTAAAAGTGTGGCTATTAAAAAATACTCTGTTATAATAAATATAGGAACTATTTTGTGGTAAACTGAAACAAATGGGGTGATTAATGTAAGTTACACGAAAATTACATATTTATAAAAGAGAATTTTTTTAAGTATTTATTTTGAGAGAGCGAGTAGGGAAGAGGCAGAGAGAGGGGGAGAGAGGAGAATCCCAAGCAGGCTCCACACTGTCAGCAGAGCCTGACAATTACTGGCTGAGCCACCCAGGTGTCCCAAAAGATAATTTTTAATAATAGAATTTTAGAGCCTTCTACTGAGTTTTATATATTAAAAATGGGAGGGGGAAAAAATGGAAGGAAATCCTTATTATTTCAATGTATACAACTATTAAGTGCCAAACCAAGGTTATTCTGTTTGCTTTTCCTACTATTGACTTATTTAGGAATATTTAGTACACTTAAGCTCCATGAATCTTTTCTGTGATATTGAAAAATTAAAAGATAACCATGGCACATCCTTAAGTTCAATAAAGATAAACTCATAATAGCAATACTAACCTAATAGTTAAGGTTAATTTTCTGCTTTTTTTGAAACATGACTTTTTCTGCATGTTTGCAGGGAAAAAAATGACGTTTTTGCTGCATTTTCTTATGTAGGTTTGCTTTCATAAAAATACATTTCCTGGGGCGCCTGGGTGGCGCAGTCGGTTAAGTGTCCGACTTCAGCCAGGTCACGATCTCGCGGTCCGTGAGTTCGAGCCCCGCGTCAGGCTCTGGGCTGATGGCTCAGAGCCTGGAGCCTGTTTCCGATTCTGTGTCTCCCTCTCTCTCTGCCCCACCCCCGTTCATGCTCTGTCTCTCTCTGTCCCAAAAATAAATAAACGTTGAAAAAAAAAATTAAAAAAAAAATACATTTCTTAGCAGCATTTTAAAATTGTGCTGACCGCTCAGAGCCTGGAGCCTGCTTCCGATTCTGTGTCTCCCTCTCTCTCTGCCCCTCCCCCTCTCATGCTCTGTTTCTCTCTGTCTCAAAAATAAATAAACATTAAACAAAAAATTTTTAAAAATTTGATATTGTTTTTAAATGGGGGCAGGGAGGGTGAGGAAAGATGTAGGCCCTGGAATCCTAATGCCTGGGTTAGAATCATGACTCTACCACTTAACTTATTACTTCTTTGTCTCAGTTTCCTCATCTGTAAAGTCAGAATAGAAAATGGCACCATACAACATTGTGTGAGGTTCAAGTGAGTGAATGCATATAAAGTGCTAATAAGAGTATTGCGTGCATTTGGGTTTATTTCTGGGATCGAGTGGACAAGATTGAGTTTCTAGTGTATCAATAAGCAGTGTTAGAATCTTGGACTATTTATTGTTTGTGGTGCTAAAGTGACCTTTATCTTGGTGGAAACATTTCAGTTTAGAAATGTGAAGTAAACATTGTGCTACAAGGCTGTACATTGGAAGAAATGTAGATGCTAATTTTTTTGAGTAGTTATAGGGTTTAAAAAGTACTAACAATAGCTATTTTAATTTGGTTTTATATTCCAATGATTGTTTAAAGGCTCTTCAGCTCTGCACCAACTGGAAACAAAGCCGAGCTTGTTTGTTTTACACCTAAGTTCCCTCTGTCCTTCCACTTTGGAATCATATCCTTGCCTCCACGTTATTGGTCCCTGGGAACCAAAGAACTTCAACAAATAACCAGTAATTATGGGAGCAGCTTTGGAGTCAAATAGGCCCAACTTTGAATTCTGACTCTCCACTTACTTTTGACCTTGGACAAGGTCTCAGCTTTCTCACCTGTAAAATGGAGGGAAGTGTATAGTACCTACTTCATGAAGAGTAGGTAGGTACTGTAAAACTGGTCGCTTGCACCCTCTCCTCCCACTCCCCTTGCCCGTGCTCTTGTCCCCAAAAAGTCATGGTTGTCCATAGGCTCCACTGCCTTATTTGTGGGGAGATGAGAATCTATGACTTTTCTCATTAGTTTTTTCTTATTTCTTGTGAAATTAAAGGCTGTCATTCTTAGCTTATGCCCCAAACTCTTCCGGAAGGAAAACTTTGGGGGAGAACTGGCATCCTTATGAAGCAAAGCCTAATCATGACCACAGCATTTTTTTTTTTTTTTCATGGTACTTTAGAGCTATAGTGCTATCCTTTACCTTTTAAAAGTGAATTATTTTAGGGCAGCTGGTTGGCTCAATCAGTTCAGCGTCCGACTTTGGTTCAGGTCATGAACTCGTGGTCTCTGAGTTTGAGCCCCACATCATCGGGCTCTGTGCTGACAGCTCACAGCCGGAAGCCTGCTTTGGATTCTATGTCTCCCTCTCTTTTTGCCCCTCCCCCACTTGTGCACGTGCGCATGCGCGCGCTCTCTCTCTCTCTCTCTCTCTCTCTCTCTCAAAAATAAATAAAAAATAGCCAAATTATGGAAAGAGCCTAAATGTCCATCAACTGGTGAATGGATAAAGAAATTGTGGTTTTTATACACAATGGAATACTACGTGGCAATGAAAAAAAATGAAATATGGCCTTTTGTAGCAACGTGGATGGAACTGGAGAGTGTGATGCTAAGTGAAATAAGCCATACAGAGAAAGACAGATACCATATGGTTTCACTCTTATGTGGATCCTGAGAAACTTAACAGGAACCCATTGGGGAGGGGAAGAAAAAAAAAAGAGGTTAGAGTGGGAGACAGCCAAAGCATAAGAGACTGTTAAAAACTGAGAACAAACTGAGGGTTGATGGGGGCTGGGAGGGAGAGGGGGGTGGGTGATGGGTATTGAGGAGGGCACCTATTGGGATGAGCACTGGGTGTTGTATGGAAACCAATTTGACAATAAATTTCATATTAAAAATAAATAAATATTTTAAAATGTTTTTTAATGAATTATTTTAGTATGAATTAGGACAAAATACAGCTATTAGGATGGGAGCAAAAAATCTCTAAACATAAATTTCCTGTCTTATTTTAATATATTCCTAGAAATAAAACTGGAATGTATATAAATTATCCAATTAACTCTTTCAATGGAGAAATTCACATTCCGCCTGATTTCAAGGAAAGCATTCAAGGTGTTCAGCAAAAATGGTGAAAAATGTCATCTGTTCCTTCCCTAAAAGTTGTAATTTTATGGACTGTTTCAGAGGATCGACTGTCCCAGGCCACCAAAGGGCACAGGCCCATAAGCCACAAGCTGGGCCTATGCAGATCTTCATTTCGGTATAAGATTCCTTGGGTATGGTGTAGACCCTGGCTACTCCTTCAGTCTGTGAGGGTTTTTGTTGTTGTTTTTTAGTTGTGGTTTCTAACCTGGACAGCACTCTCACTGCAGTGCAAACTTTGCTCAGCCTCTGTGTGAATGGGCACTATTCAAGGCTTCCCGTGGCCTTGTGTTTAATGGACCGCAAATCCTCTGGCTCTGTGCTGCCTGTGAGTCTTGTTGAACTTGAGTATAAGGAGAAGGCTGCACCCAGCTGCTCATCCAGCTCTCAATACACCAGACCTATAATCAAGAGAAGTTTCAAGAAGGTACTTAGGAGAAATTAACTTTAAAATTTTTTCCATACTTCTTACCTATAAGGTACTTTCTAAGCCCTCATTCTAAGCCACCATTCATCTTTGCTCTCTGTATTTTAATGCTGCTGTGATCATCATTTCTCTAGTTTGAGTGAACATGGGCTTTGGAGGCAGACAACTGAATTGAGCCCCAGGTCTCTCACTTCTTGGTTATATAATCTTGGGCAGATTACCTTATTAATTCATTCAAGTAAGTATTTATTGAATGTCTGTGTGTGCCAGGCACTATTCTAAGCACTAGAGACACAACTGTAGACAAGTAAATATGTTGTAACATGCTTACATTCTACTCAAGGGAGACAATAACTAAAATAAATGAATACAACTATGTAGTTTATCAGTGGTAATCATTGATCCAGAGAAAATAAACTATGAGCCTCAGTATCCTCATCAATAAAAAGAGGAAAACTGCCACCTCACAGGATGGTTGTCAGGTTAGATGAGCTAACACCTCTGAAGGCTTGGGGCTGTACCAGGGTGGATGAGACTATCAGTCTATCCTCTACCCCCCTCTCTCCCCAGGAAGCTTGCTGGCAGTCTGGTAAATGAGAGATTTCTTCTCAGAGCCTTGTGACCTGGTAGAGTACAGCAAGTGTTACTGTTACTTGAGGATTAAATTGGCTAGAATAATCTGTGTAATTTATTCCAAGCTTCCCTCTCTTCGTTCAGTAGGTGCCATCCTATTAATTAATACCATGTGAATGAAGCTATAAAAAATCGGCACACATAGTTTGGGAGATGCCACTATCATAATAACCTTTCCCTTTTACTACCTCTGTTGGTGGCTGTTTTATTTATTTGTTTGCTTATTATTGTTTTTTAAAGTAATCTCTAACCCCAACCTGGGGTTCAAACTCATGACCCTAAGATAAGTCGCACACTCCACCAACTGAGCCAGACTGGTGTTCTGGGTGCCTATTTTATTTTATTTTTTTTTAATTTCTTTTTTAATGTTTATTTTTGAGAGAGAGAGAGAGAGAGAGAGACAGAGCGTGAGTGGGGGAGGGGTAGAAAGAGAGGGAGACACAGAATCTGAAGCAGGCTCCAGGCCCTGAGCTGTCAGCACAGAGGCTGATGCAGGGCTCAAACCACACACCGTTAGATCACTACCTGAGCTGAAGTCAGATGCTTGACCACCTGACCCACCCAGGCAACCACCCCAGGTGGCTTTTTAAAATATTTATAAGGTCTTAATGTTATTGGATGGCAATATTTGTGATTATGAGAGCTAACAGTTTTGAACAACACAGGCAGTCAATCATGAGATCTTTTCTCTGGTGGAGATTATGTGAAAGATGAATACAAGCAGTCTGTGTCCCACCACCTGTCACTTCTAATTCCCATATTTTGGATTCCTGTACCTTGATTTCAGTGTTGATTTTGGAAAAATAAAAGAGATGTCCCTAAAAATTTTGCACTTGATTTCTGAGCCACCATGTTGCAACAATATGGTTTTAGATCTTGGTTGTTTTTCTATTCAATTTTTAAAAACTCATTTCTCTTGCCAAAACCCAGGATGTACTTTGCTGCATCCCAGCCCCCACCCCAATTTTCCCTTAAGGTATTATCTGTTTCTCTATAAAGTGTTTCATCATTTTTTCCCCCAACTTGCTTATTTTTACTGGCTTCAACCATCTGCTATTGTATCTTTACTTTTGGCTTCACTTCTTAATGTTATGTAAAAGCCAACTGAATGACCTTTTACCTTTTTCTCTTTTCCAACTTATTTTAATACATATATTCTAAATTTTGCACACTTGAACCACCTTCATTAGCTAATAGGACTGATGCACCAAGTACTAAACAAATTGAGTATTACGTTAAGATGTTCTTTTTACTAAAGAGATTCTTTTCTGATAAAAAATGTGCTTATGTGCTAACCGAGTAAAACCATAGAAAATTATGGAAGATTAATCAGGACTGCAAGTTGAGAAAAGCACTGAGCATTAAGGGAACACTCATTCATGTTTGGTTGATTTATTCCCTGCGCAGACGGATGGTGGTAGTAGGAGGTGTAATTCACAGTGCTAGCTCTTAGCCAGTGTCACTGCTTGAGTGGTAGTGTGAGTCTCCTGTGTCTGTGTAGTGTAATGATGCCTGTATTCCAGCACTTGATTTTTCTACTCCTTTGCTTCCACCCTAAATCGCTGTTTAAAAATGTGAACAAAAGGGGGTCTGTATGTAAAAATTATTGTATGAGATCATTTTAACAGAGCTTTCAGTGTGATCAAAATATTATTTTTTAAAATGTCCCTATTTTTCTACATTGGTATTTTAAAATAAATCTCCAATTATCATCTGAGTGGGAAAGTCTTTGTGCGTTGTTGTTGTTTTTCTGGTGGTATGTTTAATTCCAAGGTGGCCAGCCTATATCTTATTGCAAACTTGATCAATTATGGCATTATTTTATACTTCTCTTTTATTTCAGTCACGTATCATTAAACTACTGGTGTTCAGTAATCATTTCTGAAAAGCTCCTGGCTTGATTTCTACCCTTGCTCAACAATCCCTGTGCCCTACCCCCATTCTACTTTCTCTTCTCTCTTGCTTCCTTTTTTTCCAGCGCCTGACTTCTGCCACATGCCCATCAAACCTAATTGCAGCTTTGGGAGGACTTTGGTAAGCCAGTTCCTTGGCCCCGATGTCCCTCAGGGATTTAATTCGGGTGGGATGTGCATGTGGCCCTCGAGCCATGTCAGTGACTGCTACAGCTCCCAGATTCTAAGGGCTGGTCACCTCAGGCCCTAAAGTTGTTTCAAGTCTAGGGCAGTTTAGTCTCAGGATAGATATGGCAGGAATAATACAATTTGGGTCATTTTGTCAATGGAAATTAACCTCCAGTTCTTCTGCTAATTTTACATAAAAATCTGTGACATGTGGACTATTTTTAGTCTCCCTCAAATTATAGTGCTTTAAAACAATTTTCATGAGTATTAATTTTTTTCTTTTACAACTGAGTAATATTACTGTCATTGAATTGCTAATTATATATATATATATATACATATATATATATATATTTTTTTTTTAACAGCACTTCTTTGATACCATTTAAACATTGGCCTTGTGTCTAAATCTTAGAGAAATTAAAGGTGAAATAGGAGAACCCACAAGGCACCCAACATTGGACTCTGGGGTTCGTTAAATGTGGGTTAAATTTTTTTCTTGAAATGAGAAACACAACTATAATGTAGTAAGTCATCTGCCTTCCTAAAATTCTGTTATTCTTAAAATATAGTACTTTTTTCTCCACACTTAAAAAGAGATCTGTGCTCTTATGCATTTTAGGAAATAGATCACCCTTAACCTAAAAATCCATTGATTAACACTTGTTACCATTTAGGGGTATTTGCTTCATATCTTGTTTCTTTTCATTTTTTAAACAAACTATTATAACATACAGAAAAATACAAGGCTACTCTGTATATTGAACACCTATATAATGATACCCAGATTTAAAAGATTAATTTTGCCATATTTTTTTCCAGTTTTTGTCCTTGGCCTTGTTTATATGCATATGTATGTGCATATATTGAAACATAGTTGAGATATTATATATACAGTTTTATATTCTGTCTTCATTTAACATTTTAAGTATTTTTCCATGTCATTAAAAAAATTGTAATGCTTTCTTGTAACACTAAATTTGCTCTTGTATATGGACGGATTTTTTTGTTTTTAAACAGTGATATTTCTATTTCTACTTAATTTTACATTTTATTTCCAGTTCTTTTGACTTTATATGTCACATACTTTACATGACTTAAAACGCTATTTTTCAAAACACTGCAGGTTGCAACTCATTAATGGATCACAAAATCAATTTAGCAGGTTGTAATCAGCATTAAAAAAAATTGGAAAGATCAGAGTATTTCTGTGATTCTTTGGCAAAAACTGCGCACATTGTAGTTGATCCTTTTGTTTCAGTCATCTGTGTATAAATAAACTTAAAAAATTTTTAACTAGGGATTGCAGTCACAGTCCTAAAGACTTATTAGGAATCTTTTCAATCAACCTACTTCATGTATGTTAGATTTGACATTTATCTTTGATGCTTACATTTTTTGGATCGACTTACTGGAATTGGGTATATTAAGAGTGGGATAATAAAATAGTAAAACTCTATACCTCTAGGAGTTAGCATTGAAGGGAGTTATTCTCGTGGAGGTCTGAGCAGTGCTGATCTTTCCCTTATTTTGAGGTGCTTTGAGCTGACCCAAGGGTGCTGGTCCCTTCTTTGTAGGTAGTAAATTGTTTCCTTAATATTTGACTGTAAATGTACCAAAAGATTGTGATTTGGATCATGGCATAAGTGAGAATTCTGAACTCGTGAGCATACATCTCAAAAGTTTTCTCCTGTGCCCCAATTCTGCCGTCCTACCTCAGCTCTCCATCTGGAACTAATCCCTACCTTCTGTTCAAAGTGAGGACAGCCTTCTCTCATGGGCACTGATGCAGCAGTGAATTCAGTCACTTCTCCTAAATGAGGAAACAAAACACATAAACACTCCAATATATTGATTTCTCTCTATTTAAAACTTAAGGGGTAAGTCCTTCAATGTGGTATAATTCTCCAATACAGTAACTTTTCAGTGTCGCATTAAAATCTCAGCGTGTTTTTTAGAATATGTGGGGGCTTTTCTCCTGTGTGGCTATCACTCTTAAAGAATATACTCTGATTTAGGAAGAGGGACTCAATACGTGGAGCTGAATGCCTGAATGTAGCAAATGGAGAGCAGGGGAGATGAGGAAAGTCGGGAATAGTAATGGGGCTGTTTGGGTGGGATGTGTGAGATGGAGAATCTGCTGTTCTACTTCTTGAAGCTATTTATTCTCTCATCTTGTATTTTTTGGAGTCCTATTCTATGTCAGTTACTCTGCTAGGTGCAGGGCATCCAGAGATGATGAGCCTGAGTCCCTTCAAGGTTCTCATAGGTTTGTGAGGTAGTACCTGTGAGCAAATAATTAAATAGCTAGGTCATAAAGCATTAGTGAGCCTAGGCTCTGAGCTCCAAATTACATCTAGATCTTGGCGCTTCCATGACTAATTGACTAGTGTGACTAGTAATTATTTCACTTTTCTCAGCCTTTTTTTCTAATTTTCCTCATCTGTGAAGAGGTGTTACCAGTCACCTTGCATGGATTTTGTGAGAATTAGAGCATATGCACAGAAAACAGCACGGGCCTGGCATTATAGCATGTTGTAGTTGTTGTTGTTTGTCTGTGTCATCTCTATCACTTTTATCAGTGTTTTTAGTGCAAAACTAGAGGTTTGTAGTAAGTACCATGAAAGCCAACGGAAGGGGCAACTACTGGCCCTCGTTCCTATACACTGCTCTGTTATAGTTCTTTGCCTCCACTGTGCATACATGTTCATACTTCTTTCTGGGTATCTGTAGAGACTCATTTGTTTGTGGGAACACTTTGTTCCTTCATGTTGGTTACTCATCCTTCCTCAGTACCCTAAAGTAAAGGAATTCTCCGAGGTTCCTTTTCTCTTTCCTACTTTTCTCTTTTTTCTCTCCTCAAAAACTCATCCATCACTTCCTACTGGTTCAGGCATCACCTCTTTGAAGATGCTTCCCAAATCTCTGGCCACAGCATTTCCAGCTGCCTGCTGGGCATCTCCATCTGGAAGCCTTTCTTGCATTCAAAGTTAACATGTCCAAAACTGAGCTCATTAATTCCCCATTAACTCTCCTTCTTCTTCCAATCCCCGTGAATGTTAGCATCATCATCTCCAGGAAACAGGTTTGAACCTCACATTCAGCCCTTACCTTTCCTTCGCTGCATGCGGAGAGGGGAGACCCTCATGCAGTCGGCTGGCCAGACTAGCCTGTTCCACCTCCATGCTGCTGCCATTGCTCAGCTCTTCTCTTCCATCCCTGCTGCCACTGCCCTGATTTAGGCCCTCATTATCTCCCACCTGGACTATTGGAAGAAGCTACTCCTAACTAATCTTCTGTCTCCCTTTCACTGCACCCACCTTGCTACTGCCAGAGTAACAATATTAGGCCCAGAGTAACAGTTTTAGTCTTTAGCTCTGATCACATTACTCCCTTGCTGACAAACCATCCCTGCCTTCAGATGGCCTGCAGAATGAAGTCGCAACTCTAAACCTGACTTTCAAGGCCCTTCATTCTTTAGGCTGTCTTTTTTCTGGGCTTGCTCACCTTCACATAGTGCCCAGATGGGTAGCCCCACAGCTCCTAAACCTGCTCCTCATTCTTCCACTTTCTTGTCACGCATAACCTGTTTCTCCTAAAATACCCCTCTTTCCATTCCATTAATCCTATCCCATTCCTACCTCCATTCTCTGCTCAGGGAAATCTGAGCACCTCTTGGCCTCAGTCTGAATGCTACCAGTCTGAATGTTAGAGGAGCACCTCTAACAAGAAGCAGTTTTCTTTCTTCCTCCATGTACTGATAGCTTTTTGTTACTCTATTATCTTTGATATCTGTTCCTTGGATTATTCAATTGAACCATATCTTGAACCTATTATTATAGCTCTTGTATTACACCACTTATTTCTTTGTATACGTCTCATGTTTGGTACATAATGTGTTGAAGAAATGGAATTTAAGATATATGGAAAGGTGCCATCGCTGCGATTTGAGGACTTGAAATATTTACAGGATTGGGTTAAGGAAGAGAAATTGGCCAGTAGTTATGGAAAGATTCAACGATGCGGTGAAAACCGCAGTTAGCCATAGAAATCATAATGTGAGAAGGAAACAGAGCTGGGGTGCACAAAGTTTCACCTGATATTCAGTCCTTATTTCCTTGAAATTGTGTACCTATTAGAATATTAGTGTATGTTTGCTGTTCATCTGTTATGGATCTAGGGCAGAATTTTGGAGGAGGCCAAGTTTCTCCCCACCTCCAAAATTCAAGTACAGACTTTTCTGGGTGTCAATTATATTTATTATAAACATATAATTTAAAAATAAAATATTTTAAATATAATTTAAAAGTACTGCTATACCTATATTAATTAACTAATTTTCTAGGACTACATAGTATCCAACATCTACTGAAATTGAATTGAAATATTACTTGAGATTTGGTACTTCTCTAGTTTGTCAACCATGCTACCCCCACATTTCTTTTTCTTTTTTAAAAGTTTTTTAAATGTTTATTTTTGAGAGAGAGACAGAGACAGAGCATGAGCTGGGAAGGGGCAGAGAGAAACAGAGATATGGAATCCCAAGCAAGCTCCAGTCTCTGAGCTGTCAGCACAGAGCCTGACGCAGGGCTCGAACTCCTGAGCTGTGAGATTATGACCTGAGCCAGTCAGACGTTTAACAGATGGAGCTACCCAGGCACCCTGCTACCGCCATATTTCTCATTGACTACTGCAAAAGCCTCCTAACTGATTTCCTCATGCCACTTTGTTTCCTTCTTTCCCCTCCAACCAAGTCGTTTCTCCACTGATGACAGGATTTTCTGGGGTTGTTTGTTTGTTTGTTTGATTTTAAATATCATGTCACCAGGTGCTTAATAAAATACTGCCATGGCTTCACATTGCTCTTTAGGTAAAGAGCAAAAGTCTTACCATGGCCTGTTTGACCTGTGTGGTCTCTCCTGTCTCTCCAGCCTCATTTCGTACGGTGCTCTCAGCCTCACATATACCTGTTTTTGTGCAGCAGATATACTCCTCTGTTCTGTTCTCTTCCCACCATCCCCTCTTACATCCCTTGCTCTTCCTTTGGGTATCAACTCAGTCATCGTGTCCTCAGGGAAGCCTCTGACTTTGCTTGCTAAGTCAGTTCCCCTATTATAAGCCCTCACAGTACCATCTTTTTCGTTTGTGGCATTTGTTACTGTTGTAATTTTATGTTTATTCACGATTCTTTCATTATTTCCAGTCTCTTCCGCTCACTTGCAAGTTCCACAAGCTCTGTGACCGGTTTAGCTTGTCATTGCACCTCTGCCTCGCACAGCGCCTGATGTATGGAAAGGGTTCAGTCTGTATTAGTTGAACGAAGGAATGATGAAGTTTTTGTTTACATTGGCTAAAAGGAACACAGTTCTGTAGAACTTTAGTGATAAAGATTATGAGGTACTAAATACTGCTTTCGTTCATGACATTATAATTTTGATGACAATAAAGGATTCTTCCAACTTTTACACCTATTATACATATTGTAGAGTATTGGATAATTAAATCAGTGAGGTGAGACCATAAAGAACCCAGAGTAAGGAAAAACTTCAGATGTCACATAGGCCAGACTCCTCTCTAAGGTGTACATCAGAGGCTGTGCAGCTTCCTGAACGTCTCTGTTAACGAGGGACTCAGCATCACCAGCGGCTACTTCGTGTTTTCTTCATGTCGAGTCAAAATTGTCCTGCCATATTTTCTATCCGGTAATGTCAGTTTCTACAGTAGTTCTGTCTCCTCTACAGACAGAAGGAGCCCTTTCCGACAGTAGACAGCTCTTGTGAATTCCTCTAGCTTTCGTTCTCCTTGCTCTTCCCCTCGCACGCTGTGCTCCTGCCATGTTGGTTCTGGAAATAGCTGTGTCCTCCTGTCTTTCCTCCAAACCTTCACCCGTATTGTTTCTTCTTTGGAACACTTTTTTTTTTCTTCACTTCCCCTCCCAGCTTTACCTCCCCTGGCTACCTCCTTTTCATCTTTTAGGTCTCAGGTCTCTTTTGCTCCCAGTTATGTTAGTTGCCCCTTCTTTCTGCTCCCTCAGTCCTTGCTCATCCCCTAGAGTAGCTCATGCCACATTTTACTGGGATTATTAATCCAGACTGTATTATCCACAAGAAGGGAGACCACAGCTCACCAGTGCTCATCATCATGCCCTTCACTGTTGTTTAATACTATGCCTAACATGCAGTAAGCATTCATTACATTTTTGCCCCAATAAATTTGAGAACGCCAACTTTACCATTCTCCAAGCTAGCATCTGTAGCTTTTTCTTGAGGCATGCATGTATGTGGTAGTGTAGGATTCACCATCTTCTAGACATGTTCTAGCTGTTTGGTGTCCATCCTGAAGAGAGGCACTAAGAGCTCATGCTGTTTCAGGCCTGGACTATGTGAAACATACTATCTCTGTAAAGTTAGAATCCTAGGGATTTTTTATGCTCAGGAGCAAAATTTCTTATTCTCTGGTTGTGAGCTAATTTTGAGCTGTGGACATTATCAGTTTATCTTAGTACTGTTTTATTAAGAGTGTTAATGAAGTAAATTTAAAGAAGTGTTTGAAAGCAGTTTTTAAATTTACTTAAGCTGTTCATCTATTCTCTGGTTGTTAACACTGACTTGCATGAAAATTAGTGGTCAGAAGGTGTGCTTTTCTGACTGTTCTCTTGATTTCTATTAGCCAGTCCACTATAGGTTATCTTCCTGACCTTTTCAGAATGTGTTCTAAAAGTGTCAAGTGTTTCAGGGATATATGATGTTTGCAGGGGTTGGGGGTGTGTGGGAAGAATTCCTTAACTTTTGTTATTTGGGGAGGTAGGAAAGGAAACTTCTAAGAGATTATGTATGTGGGTAGAATGGGCTAGGCTTTGAGAGATAGGAGGAGAAATGGACTAGAAGAAAGAAAAAATACGAGTTGAGAAAAAAATAGGTGGCAAAAAAGTAATAAGGACAGAGAATGTAATTTTCTGATTATGTGATCATCTACCATGTGCTTTACTCATGTTGCCTCCTCCATACAGTGACTATGGAAAGTAAGCATTGCTAACCTCGTTTTATAGAAGAGGTAATGGTCTCCAAGTCCTACAGCTAATGAATGGGAGAAGAGTTTTTGTTAAACTTGTTTCTAAAGCTGCACTCTTCTAATTTGACTTAGTAAGTAGTTTTTGTACATGAGCTGAAGATGATTGGAGAGTCATTATAGCATGATGGTTAAGAGTGTATGTAGATTGTAGAGCCAGTTGGCACGGGTGGTCACGTCTTTGCTTCATCAAGGCTCTACCGCCTACCAGCTAAGAGCAAGTTGCTTGATCTCTTTGTGTGCCTCATTTTCCTTATTCATCTGCAAAATCAGGGTAATTGTGGTGCCTTCCTCTTGAAGTTGTCCTGAATTAATTTAGTTAATATGTAGTAAATTGTTAGAACAGTTCTTGGCATATGTGAAGCACTGTATAAGTGTTGGCTGTTGTTGTTTGTGTGTGTCTCCTGTGAAAGGTCCCGTCTCTGAACTTTGAAGATGTCAAAAGTGTTGCCACAGCTGTTTCATCAGCATGATTTAGTCAAACTTTTCTCAAAAGTAAGCCTTTCAGAGTTCTTACCATGTCATCATATCTTCATCCCTAACCAGACTCAACCCCCAGAACATAAGCACAGGCTCGCACAGAGCATCACCCTCCTCTTTTCCCTTTCTAGAATTAAGAGCCAATTCAGACCTTCTCTTTAATATTATCATCTAAGAAGGGAAGAATTCACCTTTGGCAATACATTAATAAGGATCTAAGAGCATAAGTTAAAATTTGTAATTCAAAGCAAAAAGCTTAGAAAGTGCTCCCATTTTACATTTACTTGTTCCAAAATGGAGTGCTTCCCAGCCTCCCTGCATTTCGGGCCTACAGGATTTTAAGTAGAAAGCTACATGGTAATGAAGAGCTTTGGATATTTCTGATGATTCTTTGTTGCTCTTGTGATATAACAATGGCTGTAAATTAACTTTTTTTTCCTAGGAAATTAGAACTTCTTTTTAAAAATTACTAATGCCTCAAACTTGCTGATGATCACTTACTGCATTGAGGAGAAATACAATTAGAGAAGGAGCTACATCTATTCCTTTTCAGAGAACCTGAAGTTCTGCCTTATTTTGAAACCAATGAGGGTACAAAGGGGACCTTTTTAAAAATTTGTTTGAAGGCAAAGGGGCAAAAATTTTCCTTAAGTAATGACTAACTCATTAATTTTGGCTATATTAATTTAAATTAGTTCTTTGTTCAGAATTTACAAAGGAAGACTTAATAATTTAACGGAGTATTATATTACAAACTTTTAATGCTTTTTTCACTACATTCAAGAACTATGTTCATAACATGTACATAATACCTATTTGATTAGTGCTCATGAGCTTTGTTCTAAATATTTATTATAATATATTGTCCATCTTTTGCTCGTTCGTTCTTTCCCTTTCTTCCTCTTTCTTTCTTTCTGATGATGATGATGATGATGATGATGCCATTTAGTTCTTGTGTGACACCCATTTGCAATACTTGGAGATAAAACAAAACAAAACATGTATTCCTGGCCTTAGTTATAGTAAAAATTATGGAAATTCAATACTCAGAGCAAAAATAAAATGACATGCTAGGTTAAAGCCATATTGTTGTCTAGAATGATAATGCTTTCCATAAATAGTAGGAAATGGCAACACTTGCTGATGGCATACATTTCCATTTTACTTACCAAATAAATTTTTAAGTCATTTGAGTTTGTCACTTTAATTCTCTGAGTATCTTCTCTACGTGTGAAGACAGAAATCATTTTTTGCCCCTCTCCCTTACCGCCATCATCACCAAATAACATCACTTCATCTAAGCCATACAATTTGTATTTCAGTTGCTGTCAGCTACCATAAAGCACTTTAAAACTGTGGGTTGAGCAGATGGTTGAGATTGTGAGATGTAGGGTACAGATCGTAGGAAAACCCAGAAACAGGAGGAAGCCAGATCATTAGGTCCCACAATTGGAGACTGTCGCTTTTAAAACCAGCCCTGGGTTTCTCTAGTTGATTCCTGAACTCATGGCTTCCTCCTGTTAGCTCTTCCCCCAATTCTGTTTCTGTAAACAAGTCCCATTCTCTGACTTTGGAAGTATAGGTGAATGGTAGCAATTTCCTAACTTGATCTGACTGATTCTGTGAAAATATGTTAATCCTCTTCTTTCTTTGTTGGCAGGGGGCTTGTACATGAGAGCCGGCATAACCTCCAGTTGAGGGGCTTGGTGGTGTTACTTATTTCTAAGGCAGCTGGGCCCAGCAGCATGAATGCATCATGTCAGAACTATGATATGGTCAGTGGGATCTATTCATGGTAAGAAGAACTTAGTCTTTTGACATCGCTCTCTAAATTGTGTTTCCTCTTACTGAACAGTGGTCAGTGGAAATCACTATTTAGTTTTTTGTCATTCTCTGATTCAAGGATAGATTAAAATATTTTATAAGGTTAAAAATGTATTTTTATTGTTCTCTTTTTAAAAGTTTACTTATTGATTTATTCAAGCAGTCTGTACACCCTGTGTGAGGCTCAAACTCACAACCCTGAGATCAAGAGTCGAATGCTCCTCCAACTGAGCCAGCCAGGAATCCCCACCTTTTATTAATGTAATTTTATTGCTCTTAACAAGTCTGACAGACTTAGCAGCTCCATGAATAACTGGGAAATCCCTGTACATTTGTGTTGAAAACTTTCATTTCTACTCTGGGCATTTACAGGTTTCTATTCATGAGGTGCCTGGGTAACTCAGTCAATTAAACATCTGATTCTTGATTTCGGCTCAGGTCACAGTCGTGGGATTGAGCCCCGCCGTGAGCTCTGCACTCAGGTAGAGCCTGCCTAAGACTCTCTTTCTCTCTCTCTCTGCCCCTCAACCCCCTTTGTGCTCTCTCCCTAAAATTAAAAAAGATAAATTTCTATTCATGACTACCTCTCCTTGATTATCATGGTATCATTGTATTTTTATAGAGATTTACTCTAGGATTTACGATTTTAAACCTACTCAGAATGATACCTAGTTATAAAATAATGATGCAGCTATCATTTTAGGAGAAGTAGTATACTTCAAATGCTGCATCATTTATTTTATTATGCTTCTTTTTATGGTGAAGAGGTTTTTACTAAAGTTACTTAGGATAAGAAATTTTTTCTCCTTGGGGCACCTGGGTGGCTCAGTTGGTTAAGCGTCTCACTTCGGCTCAGGTCATGAACTCGCGGTCTGTGAGTTCGAGCCCTGAGTCGGGCTCTGTGCTGACGGCTCAGAGCCTGGAGCCTGTTTCGAATTCTGGGTCTCCCTCTCTCTCTGCCCCTCCCCTGCTCATGCTCTGTGTCTCTGTCTCTCAAAAATACATAAACATTAAAAAACTTTTTTTAATGAAAAAAAAGGAAATTTTTTTCTCTTCTCTCATATGTTTAGACTAAACAATAAATCTATGAGAGGACACCCAGGTGGCTCAGTTGATTAAGCATCTGACTTCACGTTGTGATCTCATCATTTGTGAGTTCAAGCCCCACATCGGGCTCTCTGCTGTCAGTGCAGAGCCTGCTTCAGATCCTCTGTCTCCATCTCTCTCTCTCTGCCCCTCCCCTGCTCACACGAGAGTACATGCTCTCTCTCTCTCTCTTTCTCAAAAATAAGTAAACATTAAAAAAAATTTATGAGTATGAGTCATTTTTGCTACATATAAAGCAAACTTAAAATTTTCAGTTTTATTTTTTTAAATTGCTGCATATTTTTAGTAACAGTGTATCAACAATGACTTTAATTTGGTATTGTACAGGACACTATTAAAAGGCTCTAGAGAGCCTCTAGATAGCCTGTGCAGGTGGACTTTGGCATGTGAAATTAAAACCACTCCAGGAGTGCCTGGGTGACTCGGCTGAGTGTCCAACTCTTGAGTTCCTCTCAGGTCACGGTCCCAGGATTATAGAATTGAGCCCCATGTCTCTGAGCACGGGGCCTGCTTGGGATTCTCTCTCTCTTTCTCTCTCTCTTTCTCTTTCTCTCTTTCTCTCTATCCTTCTGCCCCTCTCTTCCTCTCTCTCTCTGTCTCTCAAATGAAAATAAATAAGACCATTCTAAAAACATTGGTGACAAGGAAATTTTCCTCACCAAAGGAAGCATTTCTAGGAAGTTTGACTTATGGTTAATATATCTTACAGATGTACTTTAAAAATTGATCCATACCTTAGGGGTTTTTTTTATTCCTAGTAGTCTTATCCATACATTTTTTCTTATATAATATTCAGAGATGACTATTGCTTACCAGCTAAGAAGTCTGATAATCCTTCCTCATTAACAAGCAAGCAGACAAAGTTATTAATATCATGGCTACAGATGACCCCTCCTCCAGGGTCAGGATAATTTTGTAGACCTTTTACCATTTATCCATACAAGTATCTTCACTGGAAGGGATACCTTAGTGTCATTTTCAGTTCCTACTCACTGTGAAATAATTTATGTTTGCTTAGTGCTTTGTAGGTTCCTGATCATTTTTATGATGGTTATCCCATTTGATCCTCACAAAATGCTATAGATGAGAGATGTCGTTATACTTATTTTACTCTTGAGTAAACTGAGATTCAAACATCCTGAGACTTTCAAGGTGGCACAATGGGCAAATGAGAAAAGTTGAGGCTTCAGCTACAGTACTTTTTCTTCCAAGTTTCATGTTATTTTCTTGATTCTATTCAGTTTCTCTTTTTCTTTTAATTTTTTAATATTTATTTATTTTTGAGAGAGAGAGAGAAAGGTCGGGAGGGATAGAGAGCGAGGGAGACACAGAATTCGAAGCAGGCTCCAGGCTCCATGCTGTCAGCACAGAGCCTGATGTGGGGCCCAAACTCAACAAACTACGAGGTCATGACCTGAGCCGAAGTCGGACACTTAACTGACTAAGCCACCCAGGAGCCCCTCCATTCAGCTTTTCTCATCCAATTCGAAGAATTTATGTCACATATAGGTTAGACTATCCATTACATTAGTATACCAAAAACAGTCTTATGCTTGTATGTCTTTGCAAAACTTCTGAATGGAAAGTAACTTGGCAAATCTTTTACACATCTATGTCCTTCCCCAATCTGTTTGAATTAGAGCTCAAACATTATGCTATGAGTTTTATAGAAAGTTGTTGACTGAGTTTATCAGTTAAATTAACTAGAGAAAATACATAAAGATCTGTAATAAGTACCAATAACCTGTTAGTCTCTGGAAAGCAAATGGACCTCATTTTCACCTTGTATCCCATGTATCTCTGTTGCCTTTAGGAATTCTGTTGCTTTTCAGTCTGCTGACTTTGACTATTTAATTGGCCAGGCCTCTGCTCTTGAAATTGGTTAACCATACATACCTCTGATGAACACCAGCTATGTTTTATTTTCTCTCATCCTAAAATAAGCCTTGGAAAGTACTACTTGATGTATAATAGGTGTTCAATAAATATTTGTTGCATAAATGAATCATTCCCATTTTACAGAAAAATAATCTAATACTGAGATTAAGACTTGTCTAAAATCTTCTAATTAGAAAGTGATAGAGTTGGGATTTAAATCCTGCTTCTGCTCTAAAGCGTATACTCTTTATACTATGCAGGTGCTGGTATCTGTATGCGCACAGTGCACCGTGATGTGACCTTGTGTTGTGAATTTCTTATCTAGCAACTAAGAAACAGCTGCATCACCTTCTGATCCTTTACAGGAACAGAGCACATTTGGCAGATGGTCATAGTAATATGAACAGTTGTAAAAGAACTTTGCAAAACAGTAGGTGGTACATTATGAGTATAAAAACTTTATAAATAATATAAATGGATTTCATATTCAAGTGTATAGAATCGACAGTTACATTTACCAAATAATCCTGGTGGGTTGTTCTAGGTTATTTTCTGTAATCAAACTTGATCTGGTAAGTCGTTGGTGATGCTTGTGCATTTTACATACTTGTTAATGTGAAAATGTAATTTAGCACAGTACTATGAGAAACCATTAATTTGTTTCTCTACCCCTGCAGTCATTTGTTTGGCTCCTGCTTCCTTAATTGTTCAAGTGTAACTTTTGCTGGAGGCTTGTATCTATAATGCCACAGTGAATTATTTAACATTTGAGGGAAGTACTGACTTGGGAGCTTTTTAATTCACCTCCAAACTGCTGGGATTTACATTGTGTTTTTCTCTCATAACCTTGACTTTGAGGTCAGATAATGGGACCTGAGTAAATTACCTAAGGGACCAAAAGTGAGTTAGGTGACCTCTTTTGTTTGGCCTAAGGATATAACTGATGGATGTAACCTGTGGATATGTTTAGTAAACTTATCATTTAATGGCCAAGAGAGGCAGAAGTTAGGCTAAAATGTAATAGCTACATTTTGAAAAACAGTTAAGAGAGCTACATTTATAAAAATGCACTGTAAACATCTACCATAGCCTTTTGCCAACAAGGCAATGAACTTTAGTTATTCAACCAATCCTGACTTTAAAAAATTGGTTGCAAAAGTGATTAGTCAAAAACGTATTACTATAATGTTGTATGATGACAGGTGGTGACTATACTTATTCTGGTGAGCACTGAGTAATGTGTGGAATTGTCACATCACTTCATTGTGCATCTGAAATTAATATAACATTGTATGTCAACTATACTTCAGTAATAAAAAAACTAATTTTTTTTAAAAGTATTACTGGGGTGCCTGGGTGGCACTATCGGTTAAGCATCCAACTCTTAGTTTCAGCTCAGGTCATGACCTCATGGTTCATGGGTTTTAGCCCCACATCAGGCTCCGTACTGCTGGTGCAGAGCCTGCTTGGAATTGTCCCTCTCTCCCCCCCCTCTCTGCCACTCCCCTGCTCAGATGCTCTCTCTCAAAATAAATAAATAATTAAAAAATAATTAAAGTATTACTAAGTTTACAAGTACCCCTAGCCACTCCTGAGAAAATAAGTTTATAACTTCCTGTTACTATTAATGATAGGTTACTTTTATTTTATGTATAAAAAAATTATAATCCAGAAAACATGATATTACAAACTGTGGACTTCTGTAATATAACATGATTATTAAGTTTAAAGAAATTCAGGTGAATTTTTTTTTTTTTACTAATGCTTCAGCTTTCTCAGTTGTTTTAGCAAGAATTGACTCAGTTATTTCTCATCTAACAGATATAAACAGACCACATATTTTCTTTTTTTTTAATGTTTTTTTATTTTTGAGAGAGGGAGAGAGCATGCGAGCGCAAGCCCGGGAAGGGCAGAGAGAGAGGGAGACAGAATCCGAAGCAGGCTCCCTTCCATCGGCACAGAGCCTGACGCAGGGCTCGAACCCATGAACCATGAGATCATGACCTGAGCCTAAACCAAGAGTCGGATGCTCAAATGACTGAGCCACCCAGGCACCTCCAGACCACATATTTTCATTCTATCTTCATTGCCTAAAATTTCCCAGCATCTTTTGTTAACTCTGGCAGACAAGATTGAAACAAGTTTGCCAAACACATTTCTCCCTGACTATTCAGCTAGACCACCTTGCCCAGGTACATCTTTATAGCTCACCAGTTCCTTGGACAGAGTATTTATTGTTTTATTGTTTTGTTTTTTATTAAAAAAATTGTTTTAATGTTTATTTTTGAGAGACAGAGTGCCAAGCGGGGGAGGGCCAGAGAAAGAGGGAGACAGAGAATGGGAGGCAGGCTCCAGGCTCTGAGCTGTCAGCACAGAGCCTGACGTGGGGCTCGAACTTACAGACCTCGAGATCATGACCTGAGCCGAAGTCAGACGCTCAACTGACTGAGCCATCCACGTGCCCCAGAGTATTGTCTTAAATCTTTGCCTGGCTGAACTTCCGTATAACATAAATGTAGTAGATCGGAATAAACATTGGAATCACACATTTTACAGAATGTGACTTTGAGTAGTTTAACAGGGACTGTGTCTCACAGCCCCTATACTTGTTATGTCCTTTGCAACCTGTAATTCAGGATGTACGCTGTAAAGCAGTCTCTAAAGTACTCTTCATGGAACATAAAAAGGTCTCAAAAATTTAACCTAGTTATATTTTACCTACTAGGTAAAGTAAGAGGTAAAGTGACATTTCAAAGAAGAAAAGAAACGTATTAGTGGAAAATCATTTAAAAAAACAAAAATAAAACGTAACAAGAAGTGCAACAGAATATCTACTAAAATTTTAAAAATCCCATCGAAAGTTTGTTTTTCTCCATATTGTGACCTATTCCTTCTTTTACTGCATTTTATTTCCTCACTTCTGTTATCTACAGCTTCCATCCTGGTGTCTCTATGGCTTAAAGTTTTACTGGTAGGCTTTACACTCTTCTGTGTTTGTGTTGCCCTCAACTCCATTCTCCCTGTTCAGAGGGGAGGACAGTGAGCTGCTCCTGGGGAGCCAGTGCAGTGACAGTGTTCCTTCCTGGTGTCAGGTGAGCTGATGAATAAGAAGAAAATTATGGACTGATCATTTTCTATATTTATTTGTAATGCTGATAACAGAAGACTGTGTACTCTGTGTGCTATTAAACATAGTTCAGATGTTCTGTTTTTCTCCATGGTACCCAGCATTCATCTGGGTAACACATATTCCTAACACATAGATGATGGTCAGTGACTATTTGACCATGGCTGATTAATAATAATGACAATTTTAAATTATTACTTTAAAATTTATTATTCTTTAATCTCTAAGCAAGAAAGACCTTCCTAAAAGGTTCCAGAACTCTGAAACTATAAACAAAAAAATTAACCCATTTGCACAGAAGATAATTCTTCAGTGGGAAAAAATAACCATAAGGTCAAAAGAAAATGTCAGAGTTACAAAAATATTTGCAACATATGTGCCAAAGGGCCAATTTTTAATAAACAAATCAGAAGAAAATAATACAACAGAAACATGGACTAAGGAAATGAACAGGCTACTCAGTGAAGAAGAATTATAGATAGTTAGAAATAAAAGGGGGGAGGAGCGCCTGGGTGGCGCAGTCGGTTAAGCGTCCGACTTCAGCCAGGTCACGATCTCGCGGTCCGTGAGTTCGAGCCCCGCGTCGGGCTCTGGGCTGATGGCTCAGAGCCTGGAGCCTGTTTCCGATTCTGTGTCTCCCTCTCTCTCTGCCCCTCCCCTGTTCATGCTCTGTCTCTCTCTGTCCCAAAAATAAATAAACGTTGAAAAAAAAATTAAAAAAAAAAAAAGAAATAAAAGGGGGAAAAGGGCTGGAATTCATCATAGTGGACAAATTAAAACAAAAATCACTGTTTTCCCCTGTCAGATTGGCAAAGATTAAAAAGTTTGTTATTTCAAACATTAACTAGCTTGTTAGTTAAATTGTTAGTTAATTGTTAGTAAGAAACAATCTAAGCATCTACCAATAAATCACATGTTTTTATGGATGTAAGGGAATATAAAATGAATGCTTGAAAGGATTAAGGAGGTCTGTTTGGCAAAGATTTAAAAGTTTTGGGAGCCTGGGTGGCTCAGTCAGTTGAATGTCTGACTTCAGCTCAGAGCACGGTCTCACAGTTCGTGAGTTCAAGTCCCACACTGGGGTCTGTGCTGACACCTCAGAGCCTGGAGCCTGCTTCAGATTCTGTGTCTCCCTCTCTGTCTCTCTGCTCCCTCCACCACTTGTGCTGTCTCTGTCTCTCTCAAAAATAAATAAACAGGGGCGCCTGGGTGGCGCAGTCGGTTAAGCGTCCGACTTCAGCCAGGTCACGATCTCGCGGTCCGTGAGTTCGAGCCCCGCGTCGGGCTCTGGGCTGATGGCTCAGAGCCTGGAGCCTGTTTCCGATTCTGTGTCTCCCTCTCTCTCTGCCCCTCGCCCGTTCATGCTCTGTCTCTCTCTGTCCCAAAAATAAATAAACGTTGAAAAAAAAAAATTAAAAATAAATAAATAAACATTAAAAAATGTTTTTTTAAGTTTGTTAGTAGGAAAAAGTTAGTTACTTAGAAAATAATTTGTTAACTAGCAGTTATAAACAGACCACATATGGGGCGTCTGAGTGGCTCAGTCGCTGAAGCATCCGACTTCAGCTCAGGTCATGATCTCACAGTATGTAGGTTCAAGCCCCGCATCAATCTCTGTACTGACCTCTCAGGGCCTGAGGCCTGCTTTGGATTCTGTGCCTCCCTCTCTCTCTCTGTTCCTCCCTCCCCCTCTCAAAAATAAATAAACATTTAAAAAAAATAAACAGACCACATATTTTCATTCTACCTTCAAAATTTTTCAACACCTCTTATTAACTCTGATAAAAGGGATTGAAACAAGCTTGCCAAACATAGTTTCTTTTCTTCCTGACTATTCAGCTAAACTACATTGCCTTGCTTTGGGATAGCTACAGCATTTTTAGTTATAAGTTTTATTTTAATCCAACCACCCTTTGATTTAGCAAAATTGCTGATGTGTTAACATAAATGCTCAAAGATGTATATATAAGAATGCTCTTTGTAGCATAGTTTGCAAGAACAACAACAACCCCCAAAAAAGAAACAATCAAAGCATCCACCAGTAGAGCACATGTTGTTATGGATGCAAGGGAATATGAAATGAATGCTTAAAAGGATGAAGGAGGTCTGTTTGTGTGATCTGGAAAGATCTCAAAGAATCAAGAAGAAAGCAAGATGCAAAAACATTACAATTTGATCCCATTGGGGCTTGAGTAGGTGGGCATTAGATTTTTGTATGCATGGAAAATGCTTTAAAGGAGACACAAAGAGTTGTTAATAGTGGTCCTTTTGGGGAGGGGCAACTGGTAGGGGGCGAAATGGGATGAGAGCCTTTATTCATTTTATGCCCTCTTCAGTGTCTGAATTATTTTTTAACTGTATACATGTTTTACTTACACACTTCATAAAAACTGGTGAAAAGCAGGTAGTTAGCTTAAACTTACTATTAGAATGAGGGCCTTAGAGACCCTGGACTGACCTGGACTTCTTTTTTTTTGCCCTTTTTGACAAGATCAAATAACCTATGAAAATGCATAAAGTATAGTTCTGGCTTTTTTAAATAAAGAAACCAGGAGTGAAGCAAAATGATGAAACTTTTTGTTTTACCATCCATGTTAAAATGGACACCATAATTTCTTGGTAACTATGCTAATTCTTTTTCAACTCAGTATTATTCAGGTAATTAAGGTTAATTAATGATCATATGCTAAAGTCATTGTTGGGCTCCAAGAACTAATCATAAAAAAAGCATAATAAACATAATTAGAAGTTAAATCTAGAAAACCATGGCAATAAAATGATATTAACATTGCTTTCTCCTCTGAGAAAAGTTTGTCAGACTTGGGATGCTGTCACAGAAGGAGTGGGAGAATATTTGGAGGCCTAAACGAAATCTTAACTTAAGGAGGAAGGTGGAGAAATAGAAAAACTGTGAAAGAAGCAAGTTTTGTTGTTGTTTATAAATCTTTATTTTTTTTTATTTTTTTAATGTTTATTTATTTTTGAGACAGAGAGAGACAGAACATGAGCGGAGGAGGGGAGAGAGAGAGAGAGGGAGACACAGAATCCAAAGCAGGCTCCAGGCTCTGAACTGTCAGCACAGAGCCAGATGCAGGGCTTGAACTCATGAGCTGTGAGATCATGACCTGAGCTGAAGTTGGACACCCAACCGACTGAGCCACCCAGGTGCCCCTGTTTATAAATCTTTAAATTTAGAGAATTGGTCTTGGTCTCACCTGAAAATATTATAGTTCATAACTTATCATTTTAATGTGGTACTAACTGATTTCTGATGACTTCCAGTTATGGTAACAGTAGACTGTGACTATCAATCTTCACCTTCATACTGCACATTACAGTTTGTCTAGTACTTAAAAATGCCTAACAAAAACAGGAAACCATATTTACCTTGGGGATGACCAAATCAAAAAAACACCTTAAGAAATGAGGCTTGAGTGGGAACGTGTTGATCATATTATTTATTTAGGGCTCAATCATATTAACATGAAATAATCAATATTGAAATATGTAGCATTGAAAGAGTTATTATTTTTTTAAGAGGACGTATGTAAATGCTAGTAAAGAGTCTAGAAGAAACCTCACCTGCCTGATAGTGAGAGTGGTTGGAAGAAGTAGAGAGGGGGAAGGTTTGGGAACAGCTATAGGGACGTCATCAAAGGGGACTTTGTTTGTAACATTTAATTTTTTTATAAAGAGAATCTATTCGTATTATTTTGTATAACTAAAATTAACATGAAAATTAAAAGAAAGTCCTATTTCATACTTATAAAGCAATAAAAACCTATTTAAGAAATGTATCTTTTTGTACGACAAGAACCTTGAAAATGAGGAGTGCTTATTGACAGTGATTTAAAATGATCATGCTGAATAATTGAATTTAGAGTAGGCTTTTGAAGATAATTTCCTAAAGATATCTCGGCTCCCTTTCAGAGAGATCTCAAGAGATAAAAGCATGTGCAGTTTGATTACATATTCCTATTGATTGTACTCCACTTACAACAATAAAAGTAAACTCAAGATACAAATCTAGCAATATTACTAATTCATTACAACTAGTACTTATTTTCTTCATTAACTTTTTATTGTTATTTTCAACGTACACAGCATGCACAAATGCAGCAATTATATGTTGAACAAGAAAGGGGAAGGCTCTTTATGTTCAGCGTACTGTACATCACAAGTCATTGCTTCACCGAGGCTGTTGGAAAAACACAAAATAAGAACAGCCTCTTACAAAACAAGTATAATTAACCACAAAAAGTAGATGGGCACAGCTACTAATCTATTCAGTGGAGAGTTCGTGTATCGTATATAAATATCTCGCTATAGATTAGCCTGCCTAGCTACATCACAGCAAAAAACACACTGCATAAATTGTTTTGGTATTGGTGAAGAAGTTTAAATCTTTTCCTTAAAGAAGGGCTATGTGTTGACTAGCAAGAAGCCACAGTCAAAGGCAATGTCCAGGGTCTAATTTTGCATTTTAAACAGGGCTTAATTAAAAAAGTTTTTAATGTTTATTTTTGAGGGACAGAGAGAGACAGAGCACCAGTGGGGGAGGGGCAGAGAGAGAAGGAGACACAGAATCCAAAGCAGGCTCCAGGCTCTGAGCTGTCAGCACAGAGCCCGATGCAGGGCTTGAACCCATGAACTGTGAGATCATGACCAGAGCCGAAGTTGGCGCTCAAACACCTGAGCCACCCAGGCGCCCCTAAACAGGGCTTAATTCTTGACACTTGTGATAGCAAAATGTTAGTTTTATGTAGTAGAAGACTTGCAGTCACTTAAAATGTTTAGTGACAAAGTTTGCTTAATAGCTGCGTGACCTAATGTTGATCCTTTGAACCCAGGCTCAAGGCACCCCCACTGGTAGACAGTGTGGTGTAACAGAGACATGGGTACAAGTTCTAGAGATCTGGGTTCTTGTCACAGATGTGTAACTGATTAGCTATTTGACCTAAGCAAGCCACTTAATCACTCTGTGATTACTTGTCTGTAAGATGGGGATAAAAATGGGCTTCAGGTCAAGGAGCTCAACTGACAGGGCACATATTCAGCTAGGTTCAAGTAGTGTGTGGTCCAATATGGCACATCCTGACTACCTCCTTTCTGCAAGGCAGGGGCTGAGCATTGAGGGAAATGCAAATATTAATAAGAAATAGTCTCTGACCTCTAGTGACAAGTAAGAAAACAATTTATGCACCCAGTAGCCTTCTGACACTATTGATGCGGTTTCATTTCTAGACCTCTGTTTCTGGAACCTAACTTTTAGAGCTATAACCATATTCACTATGGGTCCACAGTCCTTCCATATTTAATTAAATTGAATTTGTATAATTCAAGACACATAATCCTTAACACTTCTTGCATAAGATGCTATTAGAGAACTGGCATCTACAGTGCCTGAGGAACTCCTTCTCCAATATAGCTGGGTGATAGTGAGAATAGAGGGAAAAGAGCAGATAATCAGGTTAGTTTCTCTAATCCTGGCATCCTTCTTCTCTATAGTTACTGGTATCTTGGGTCTTCATTTTCTTTTATTAAGATTCCCCTATTCCCTCCTCTTCTGCTCAAGCTTTTAAGTTTGTAAGTGGAGTAAAATATCCTTAATTCTTCAATGGTGTCTCATTCCCTACAGGATTAAATACAGATTCCTTAACACAACAATTCCTAGTGGCCCTAGAATAGAAGTGAAGAAGGTAAAAACATGACCAAGAAAAGGGTATGTGGAAAGGAATGCTTGACCTAATAAATTATTTAAGCTTGGGGCTCCTGGCTGACTCAGTCAGAGGAAGCTGCGACTCTTGGTCTCGGAGTCATGAGTTCAAACCCCACACTGGGAGTAGAGATTACTCAGTCAATAAATAAAAATAAGTTATGTAGGCTTGACTGGGGAGTCCAAAATTAGGGAAAAAATAGTGATCAGGGTCTGGAGGTCTTGATTTGTATTCTGGATTAGAGTAGTAATGCAGTCAGAGAGCTCAAAGGTTAGGAGGTTGTAGATAGAAAGTAGGAGGTTCGTGGGAATGCAGGCTGGTGCAGCCACTCTGGAAAACACTATGGAGGTTCCTCAAAAAACTTAAAAAAAAACCAAAACTACCCTACAACCCAGCAATTGCACTACTAGGCATTTATCCAAGGGATACAGGTGTGCTGTTTCGAAGGGACACATGCAACCCCATGTTTATAGCAGCACTATCAACAATAGCCAAAGTATGGAAAGAGCCCAAATGTCCATCTATGGATGAATGGGTAAATAAAATGTGGTATATATATGTACAATGGAGTATTACTTGGCAGTCAAAAAGAATGAAATCTTGCCATTTGCAACTACATGGATAGAACTGGAGGGTATTATGCTGAGTGAAATCAGTCAGTCAGAGAAAGACAAAAGTCATATGACTTCACTCACATGAGGACTTTAAGAGACAAAACAGATTGGGGCGCCTGGGTGGCACAGTCGGTTAAGCGTCCGACTTCAGCCAGGTCACGATCTCGCGGTCCGTGAGTTCGAGCCCCGCGTCGGGCTCTGGGCTGATGGCTCAGAGCCTGGAGCCTGTTTCCAATTCTGTGTCTCCCTCTCTCTCTGCCCCTCCCCCGTTCATGCTCTGTCTCTCTCTGTCCCAAAAATAAAATAAACGTTGAAAAAAAATTTTTTAAAAAAAATTTCTAAAGAGACAAAACAGATGAACATAAGGGAAAGGAAATAAAAATAATATAAAAACAGGGAGGGGGACAAAACATAAGAGACTCGTAAATATGGAGAACAAACTGAGGGTTACTGGAGGGGTTGTGGGAGGGGGGATGGGCTAAATGGGTAAGAGGCACTAAGGAATCTACTGAAATCATTGTTGCACTATATGCTAACTAATTTGGATGTAAATTAAAAAAAAATAAAATTTAATTTAAAAACTAAAAAAAAAAAAAAAGAAAGAAAGGAGGTTCAGATTGAACATTTCAGAAGTAGGACAGTTCTGAACGGTAAGTTCAGCTGTGCCTGAAAGTGAGGTTGGCAGCATATAGTGGAAATTGAATTGAGTAGATTGAGAAACTACAAGATGGGTATTTCATGTGATTGCAGTCAACCAGGAGAACAACAGAACTGAATGAGACGCCAAGGACTTCGATGAACACAGAGTAACAGAAGAGAGGAGGACAGTGGAAAGTAGTCAAAAGAACAGTGGTTTTCTTAAGATGGTAAATAATGAGAGCGCTGGTCCCACCTCTTAATTCCTCAGCCTGTGGCTTATAAATGGTTAAGCGTATCCACTCATGAAGATACAAGGCTTTCAGTACTCCAGGAAAAGCCATGGCTGTATTAGAGCCAGAACCTAGAGGGAATGTTCTGTGAGTTTTTAGATCACTTAACACATTGTTTTGTAATGACTAATTTATGTATATGTATATGTTTTCCCACTAGACAGTACCTCCTAGAGGTAAGGGCCTGCATTTTAGTCATCTTCCAACCCACCACTGAGCATTCTGTTATATTTTGTATCTTTGAGGCACTTCTTGTGTGTCTTGTATTAATTTGTATACCTATTTTATCCCTCTCCTAGATTTGCTCATTCACTCATTGACTGATTCATTCATTTATTCAACAACCAGCACCTTGCTATGTACCAGGCTGACTGTGAATACAGAAAAATAGTAATTATTACTATGCTAACACATACTGCATTTTTAATATGTCAGGTACCATTTTCATGTGCTTTATATATATTAAGTTATTTAGTCCTCATGACATTCATTAAGAAAATATTGCTTTGCTTGGGAAACAGACTTAGAGAAATTGAATAACTTGATCAAGTTTATAGTAAATGGCATATTTACTATAAATGGCATAAGTAAATGGCAGAGTTGGGATTGAAACCCCATTTGGCCACAGCATCCATGCTCTTTCCATTATTGTAGGTGGCCTCTGGATTAGGGTGCTCTAACATATTTTCTTACTTATCTTGAAATCCTCAGCACTAAGCACTGATTTTTATGTTCTATGTTTGATGATGTGAATTGTGCAGTTAGAAAAACCAGGTTGTCTTTGACCACAAAAGCCCTATCATTATGGTAGGCACTCAGGTGCTCCATGAATTAGTGTTGATTTACGGAGACAGAATATCCTTTTCTTTTGAAGATATTCTTTTGAGGTTGAATGTGGATCATGATAGGGCTCTCTACAATTTAAAAATTAAGACTTTTACATTTACAAGCCATGTCTCTTTGTGCATTTCCTTTCACAAATTTATTCTTTATCTGTTGGGAAATACAGATAACTATATTTTCCTTGATACACAAACCACTTTTTAAAATAGACTTGTGCCGTAAGAAGATGTTCTGTCTAATGAGCTTTTCCTGTAGAAGAAGTACAAACTGTATTTCAGTGGTCATTAATCCTGCAGTACTCAGTGCTACAAATTTTGATATTGAAAACCACTGTCTTCATACTTATTGGAGACACTGTTTCAAGGAAATACTTGGATAATTATGCACCTACAAGATTTGCTGCTGTCCATGGGTAATTTACATCCTGCAGAAATACAGAGCTTCTATTGCTCTACTATAATTACTTACATATTCATTGCAAATAATGATGTAACGGATTTTTAGAGGCTGTGCATAAGAGAACCAACAAACTGAGACGCAAAACAAGTTTCCACCCCTTCTTTCCAAAGCTATAGTTAATCACTTGAACACTTTCCAATATAGCAGAAAGCTGGCAGACTTTTCTTTGCAGCAGGCTATGTAAAAATGTTTATAATTTACAGCTTATTATGCCATGCAAACGACTGTGTTCTCAGTGAAGGAGAGTGAGAAAATACGGCTGTGAAATTACTTAACTCCCCTTTGTTAGTTGTTTACTGGCAACAGTGGAAGGATTCTTTGCACTTAAAATGCATTTCTGTATTTAATTTTATATCATTCAGTTCAAAAAAATTTTTAATGGGAATTTACTTTTTATCTTTCTTTGTAGATAGGTCACAGCCAGCTTTAATTTAGCAAAAAACAATTAAGCTGAAAACAGAATTGTCAGGGAATTTAAGTGGAATTGTAGTAAATTATTAGCGTTTAATTCAATTTATGGTTTAAATTGTACAAAATCTGTTCTTTTTGATACACCTGCAGTGTTTATTAGTCAACTTGTTATTTTCAAAGGTACCTTATGCAAATTAGGTATTACATGGTCTATAGTACTTTGGCTGGAAGTTCATCTTCCTCAAGAACAATTAGAGGGGTAGGCAAGGTAACTTGGACCTTTTTGTAATTTGTTGAACATATCTACCCATTTTAGTTCCTTCCTTAGCAGTTGCTCGTTTTTACTGATTCCCCTCTTAGATTCACAATGCCCCTAAAGTCAGGTACCACATAGTCTTTTGTGGTTTATAGTCTCTCTGTGCCTGGTATGCTATTGCAAATTTATCCTCAATAAATGTGCCCCAGACCATGACCTCCATTTTGGTAGGAAAGTAGCTCCTCTGTGAAGGATTAGCTAAGGCTCGCTTTCAGGTGCCATACCTTATAGGTAGGGCTTTAGTGAAAAAGTTCTGGAGAGAGACAAGTAAAAACACAGGAACTGTTTTTTAAAAGTCCGCAGCCCTGGGGCGCCTGGGTGGCGCAGTCGGTTAAGCGTCCGACTTCAGCCAGGTCACGATCTCACGGTCCGTGAGTTCGAGCCCCGCGTCAGGCTCTGGGCTGATGGCTCAGAGCCTGGAGCCTGTTTCCGATTCTGTGTCTCCCTCTCTCTCTGCCCCTCCCCCGTTCATGCTCTGTCTCTCTCTGTCCCAAAAATAAATAAACGTTGAAAAAAAAAATTTAAAAGTCCGCAGCCTTTCTCCTTCTAATTCTTCAGCTATAAATAGGGGGTAGAGCTTTCTACTTAGTTTACACTTCCTTGAAGATCTAAAGAGAAGAAAAATTTATATTTAAATATTTAAAACGTTCAAATAGCATGTTTAATTTTTCTGTTCTCCTGTTTATTTATTTATTTATTTTTTAATGTTTACTTTATTATCTTAGAGAGTGTGTGTGTGTGAGCAAGCAGGGAAGGGGCAGAGAACAAGAGGGAGACACAGAATCTGAAACAGGCTCCAGGCTCTGAGCTGTCACCACAGAACCTGATGCAGGGCTGAAACCCACAAACTGTGAGATCATGACCTCAGCCAAAGTCAGATGCTTAACCGACTGAGCCACCCAGGCACCCCTCTCCTGTTTGTTTTAAAATCAGTTTAGAAGCTGGGGACTTCGTAGTTCTTATTAATTACATACTCTTTTATTTCTATAATACAAATAATCAGATATTGAGTATATTTAAATGGGAATTTTTGTATGTTGGCAACTCATGTATTTTTTCGAAATAATGGATTATTACGTCAAAGAAAATAGGATTGTTGTGTCAATATTAAGGCATTATCATTTTCATTGTCATTGTCTTCTTCAAGGAACATTTTAATATAAAAACCTATATTTTACAACCACACAGAAGAATTTGTTTTCTACTTTGGACTTTTTTTTTTCTTTTTTAAGTTAAACATTACAACAGCCTGCAAGTCATCTGTGATTGTGGCAAAGTAGAAATTTGGGCAGGATGGTTTATTCTGTTGCCTTGGCTTCTTCCTTTTGGATAGAGAGCTGAGGTGTGCTGGAGCCCAGCCCTGTGGGTGGCAGGGTGAGGAGCCTAACACTGCTCTCCACTGACCTCTTCTGGCCTCCTGCTGGATGTGTCCTTGGCCTGGACCGCAACTCCCTCTCGGAATCCCTGGGTGAAAAAGAGAGGATGTCCAAGGAAAAGTGGAGGGAAATTCGTCAGTGTAGACTTTGTGATGATAGCCTCCTAACCTCTTTACTGCCCACGGCTCCTTGTGCTATTCCCCCACCCTCCCCTGAAAAAGAGTCTGCTGACCAAACACGCTTCAGAGGTAAAATAATTACTCGATTTTCTCTTTTATTAGATACACTTGTAACTGACAATCTGAACATCTGATGACCATGAGATAACTGCTGCTGTCACATCTTATTAATGTGTACAAAACTAAAGAAAATTGAAATGTTTATTAACAGATATGAATGAATGACTTTCCTTAGACATTTTGGAAAGGAGAAAACAGCATCTCTGTGAAGAATTCTTCACCTGCTATGAAGAATCCTTAAAGATCTAGGAACTCCAGACAGGGAGCCACTGATCTAGACAGTATCGTGAAGCAGTATGTGCTCAAATATTTTTGCTTATAGAAATGATGACCATTACTAAGTTAGTGCCATTTTCATACAGGAAAAGTTTACCCCCTCTGTTATTGTCATAAATGATGATTATTGTATCAGAAGCTTTTCTTTTTACGTATGAAATAAGGTGGTGGAGATGTAACCCAAAGCCCTGATGCTTTCTAACACAGTTCCCCTTTTTTCCTAAAATTGGGAGGTCAGACAAGGTTTTAATCTGTGTACTATCTTTGGAGAATGCATGGTCATCAAACCTAATATTCAACATCTTTATATTTTGAGATAAAATAGGTCTATCACACACAGCGAAAAAGGGCCTTACTTCTGGGGACTCCATTATAGCCTGTCATTCAATCTTATTGGTTTATTGCTGCGGGTTCCTCCCTCTCTTCCATTTTGTGCCTTTTGTTCTCAATTTGTCATACTTTATCCCTTGTCACACTCTTGTCCCTTGTTTTCCCCATTTTATCTGTTCCCCTTTTATCTGTTACTGAACATCATCTAGTAATACCTAAACCATCTTAAACTCTCTAGAATAAGGCAGAGGTGAGGGCAGATGAATAGATTATGGTCCTTAGAGTGGAGAGAAGAAAAGACCACTGACAAAAATGGCTGCTCTGGCAGGGTGTCTGGATGGCCTTGTAAAGTGGGCCACCCATGCCCTTCTCTGTGTCCACCTTTAAAAGTCTTATTCTTGTTTTCCTTGAAATTAATAATTACACAAAGTAATGAACTTGGAACAGTGGATGACCAGTATAGGGCCCCATTGCTTTTTCCTTGTCTAAAGTTCAACAATATAACTTCTTATTTTTGTATTATAATTACCATCAGATGATGTTCTATACCTTTTATGACTTCTGATGTTTGGGGGCTTTTCCTCATAGAAAAAAATTGAACCAAGAAAAATTTAAAGTCAGGAGTGATGTTGTAACCATTTTTACAAAGCTGTGTGTACATAATATGTACAGAGCTATGGATATAGTTTTATGTATAGTTTTAAAAAATCTTTAGAATCTATACTTATTTGTTGTTCAATAGATGAAAATCTTTGAAGGTCAAATACTGCTGAATTAGAACACTAGTTAGGAAGAGGGAATAGCGGTTATGTGAAAAACTAAATGAGCATAGACATGTAAGACCTAGTTTAGAAATACCACAAATTCACAAAAAGAGATAATCTGCTATACTCTGAAAGAAGTTAAATATTACTATCATGATGCCAAGTTAACATGGGAATCCACTATTTCATAGACTATAGCTGTATATAACCACTGTGCTAAGACATAATGGCATTTCCATTAAAAAAAAAATGCTTTTGGAGGTATCTGATCACACCTGAACTGTACTGGGTGCCATACCAAAGGAAATAAAGTCAGTCTATTCTCTGTCTTCTAAAAGGTTATTATCTCTTACATGTACTTTGAAAATATATATACAGTATATCATAGGCACACATTTATTAGACATATAACATATCCTAGTTCACACTTTCTTCATTTTAAGGGGAAAGAGACAAGGATGATTCCCTCATTTGTGGGGGTAAAGGTCAGTTAGAATAGCCAATGAAATTGAAATGTTGGTCATGTCAAGTTATTCAGTCAAACTTATATGCTACATTCAATTAACATTAAACAGATAATACATTCATCCACTCTGAAATTTGATTTACCATACATGGACCTGACCCAGGAATGTTTTCCTTAAGATACTATTTTTCAAAATTTAAAACATGGTTATCTGAACTGTTCTGGAACTTTTTTGCCTTCTTTATTTCATAAAGTCCATTATTTCAACCTCAGGATGCTTTCTTCTAATCTGGACCAACCTTTAAAAGAGATTCCTTAAGGGGTGCCTGGGTGGCTCAGTTGGTTAAGCGTCTGACTTTTGATTTCGACTGAGGTCATGATCTCACGTTTCATGGGTTTGAGTCCTATGTCTGTGTGGACAGTGTGGAGCCTGCTTGGGATTCTTTCTTTCCCTCTTGCCCCTCCCCTGCTTGTTCTCTCTCTCTCAAAAATAAATAAATATATCTTTTAAAGTTTTAAAAAGGCAAAGAGATTCTTTAAAATTATATATTCTTGATGATCTGAGGTTAAACAGTCCCACCTCAGCCCCCTTGCTGTCCACTTCCCCACATGCCCCATGTATTTTTCCCCTACAGCTCCCTCCCAGGCAGAATGATCCTTTAGATCCCACTATAGGTGGTGCTTCCTTTGGGACCTCTTCTGTCACTCCATCAAGATTGGGATGAGTTTCCCTTCCGCTGGGCTCCCTTGGAACCCTGTGTTTACTTCTAGGATATCAATTATTACCTGGCATTAAAATCATTTGGTTTGCTATCTAAAACCTTCCCAATCTGGCCATGAGCTTCTTGAGAACTGAGCAGTGGTTTTATTCCCGCTCCCTCCCCCCCGCCCCCACCGCCCCAACTTTTTTTTTTTTGGATGAATTCTCAGAGCCTATCACAGAGTTTGACATGTGGCAGGCACTCCATAAATGTCCATTAAATGAAAGCAAGGGATCCTTGAATATTCACTACGACTGCAGACTGTTAATAACACATGGGGAAACTATCTGAAATATTATCCTTCTGATTGTAATGAATTTTAACATTTTCTTAACAACCAGTCAGGACTTTAGAATCTCTTCAAAAGATCTCTTCGCTATAACTATTGACCCTGTCAGTGATTAAGACGCTGTTAATCAGTTACCTGATGATTTGACAAAATCTATTAAGTAGCTATTATTTAGCGGTATCTATTTTAATTTTTGTAACTAAAAAAATTACTCTAAGATCGCCCTTCTTGATCAGACCTTTCTATAAAAGTTATAGACAAAATTCCAATTTATTAGATATCAATAAATGTGGGTTTGCCACTAAGATGAGAAACTAGGTTATCTTTTTAAGAAAATAAGTATTTGTGGCAATAAGTGAACTTATAACCAAATTGTGCACAAAGGCAGCGTAAAAAAAATGTTTAAAAATAAGTTGATGTAAATGAGGCATTTGAAAATATAGGTTGGTGCTTCATCACTAACTTTAATTTTGTGACTTTTGTCAGTTGATGTCACAACCTTAGTGTTATTTTTAAAATAGTTTTTTTTAGGGGTATTTAATTAAGTAATGTGGTGTTTGCTTATTTCAAGCAGTCTGTCTTTGTTCCTGTCAAAGCCATGCTGGCCAGGCATTGCTTTTCTTTTCCCTTTTGTTAATATTCTGTGTTAGATAATGGTTTCGCAAATAATAGATTCCAAGGACCTTTGATCCACCATTACTGTAAAATAAAATACAACTTAATTTTTTTCTGGGCATAATGGTTTTAACCTTGTGTACTAATTTGACTGTGCTTGTGGGGGCAGATCCTTAAATGAGACGCAAATGAAGGAAAAATTGCTAATGCTGCCACTGTATATCTAATGAGCACTGTGTAATAAACCATAACCTCTTCGACATTTCTCTGGAAAGCAGCGTGATTATTTTGGATGGCTAGCCCTTTGTGGATGGCTCATTACCGTCTGGCATAATATGTATTGATAGAGACTGTAATTGTCAACTCCTATTTGACATGCTGCCTCTAATAAATATGGCTCGCATCACTGGAACCTACTAATGGTTATATGGGAAACTGTAATTAAAGAAAAAAATTATATATATTTTAGGTTTAAAAAATACTGTATATGTATATAAAATGTCTCGATAGAAGATTGTCTGTCCCCCCCACCCCACCCCCGCCCACCTTTGCAGCTTCTTAGAGTATTTGAAGCTTCCCCTGAGGACTGGTACTCTTTTATCAGTATAGGTCCAACATGTGACAAGACCCGTGTGTGTGTGTGTGTGTGTGTGTGTGTGTGTGTGTCAGAGACAGAGGGAAGAAATTTTCCTCTACACTTAAGAAAAGCATTTCCACTGACAAAGAAATGACAATATGAAAAGCACCTTCTGTGTATGTAAAAAGTCCCTACGACCATAGTTCATACTTCTGGATTCAACTCATGAAGTTAATGCTTTATATATAGCCAGAGGGTCTCATATTATTCATCTTTCCCATAGTTTTCTTTAACTTTATTTTGTTATAGCTTTATTCTCATTTTGTTGTAAGAAGTGTATGTTTTTTGGTAGGAAAAAAAGATACCTAAGAAGCCAAATTAATGTGAAATACGAATCACAAGTATATCAAAGACCCATGGAATACCTTATATCATATTTAGGTTCAAAAAAATGTAAATCAGAGATTAGATTTGGGCCTACCTCGTGTTATAAAACAAACGTAGGCCTAGTGAGTTTATGTCTGAAAATGTGGAATTGGAATTCTAGAGAATAATATTTTTGTTACACATTGTGTAATCGTAACATACTCTGAACTTAGAGACCAGGAAATGTTCTCCTTATATACTGTAGTTCACGGTTTTTATGAAATGGAGCCTTCAGCATAGCACATGAAATCAGAATGTGAACAAATGTTTCTATTTCCTGGAGTAGGTCTAGAAAATCATGTGACAACTTAAGCAGCTCTCAGGTTTCTTCTCAGCAATGAGACGTTTGAGATCATAATTTACATTCTAAGAAAGTAGAGTCCTATTTTCACCATTCCGGTAAAGAGAGGACGGTGTTAGGAGAGCATGATTGTATTCATCCACGCATGGTTTTAAATCACGGTCCTTTTGGTTTGTGTAGGCAAATTTTTTGACCTTTCTGAGCCCTCGTGCACTCATGCATAAAAATAGGACACTACCACCTACCTAGCATGGCTGTTCTAAGGATCATTTGAAAGAACATACAGAGCACTGAATGCAGTACTTTTGGCATCAAGTAGGTACTCAATAAACATTATACTTCTTTTTGCCCTTTTATTCTTGCTTCTTCCTTCTGTCCCCCCTGCCCCCAGAAGACCACATTTCTAATCTGGTATGTTCTCTACTTTCTCAAGGGTGTCCTGTCCATGAAACACAGAGTTTTAATTTCGTTAGGTTATAATTAATAGCTAATACTTAGCATCCAGACCCTGTTATAATTTTCTTACGTGCAATAGCTCACTGAATCCTCACAGCAATGCTGAGATTGTCATACCCATTTAAAAGATGGAAAAAACTGAAGCATACAGAGGTGAAGCATCTTGCCAAAGCAACACAGTGATGGGGTGAGGATTTAAATCCAGATGGTCTAACTCCAGAGCCTCAAGTCTTAGCCACCAGCTATATACTGTGTCTGCAGTTTACCTCTTCTCATGTCACTAAGACAAAGGGAAAGAGCAGGTGGGGTTCTGTAGAGGCCTGGTCTGCCTTTCTTTTTGTAGGGCTAAATTTTCCTTAAAAGGACAAAGCCTTGAAGGGAAGGGCGACTATTTCTAGGGAGGATAGATGGTAAACCATGTGGAGGGAGAAGCAGCTATGCTGTAGGATACTGAGGAAAAGGGGACACTGAGTCATGACCATTCTTCCACTAGACGTGTCAGCAAGTACCAAGTATTTTCTGGCATGGAACATCATTTCTACTGCTCTTCATCTCATGAGCTCTTTCCTGTTCCTTAAGACACAGCTCAACCCTCATCTTTTCTTGGGGAAATGTTCAAGGGTCTTCCCTGACGCCCGGGCTGAACGAATTTCCCCTTTCCTGGGCTCCCATAGCACACTGCGCGTAAGTCTGTACAAACAGCAGTAGTGATAGCAGTGATAGCTGCCATGTACTAAGCACAGACCATGTGCCAGATATCGTGCATGTTATCTCGTTCATATCTGGTGACAATATTAAAGGGTCAGTAATGATATCCCCTTTATATAGATGAAGACAATAAAGTTTGGAGGTGTGAAATAATTTAGCCAAGTTCACATTGCCAGTAAGTGGCAGCTCTGGGGTTTAAACCAGATCTTGCTGACTCTAAACATATTCTTAATAACTGCAGTATATTTACCATACTTCGTTGCTATTCTCTGCTTTTCTCTTTCTCGTAATCAAATTACAAACCCTTCAAGGACTTCACTGTGTCTTATTTATTTTTTAGCCCCGATTCTATCAAAATTGTGCTTCAGAGAAGAAACCAAATATTAAAATATGCTTGTTTTTGCTAAGCACACTTGAATTTTAAATGTGTTTTATAATGAGCAGAGTTTAATGTAATGTTCTTTTGACTTAATATGTTATCAAACTGTACAAACCATATACAGATAGTGCTGGGTAGATCTTCTTGCTTTAGGGTTTAGATCAAATATTACATGAAGAAATGTTTGTAATTAATAACATAATATCCAGCAAAGAGTAATGCCATATAATAACTCGATATGTGTAATAATATAATACAGCTAGAATAATTATAAGGTCTTTGTAGAAATACAAAGAAATCAAACTGCTGGTATTATCAGGGATTTCAGAATGCCAGCCACCTACCTTTAGTTCCCCGAGGACCAACCCAGCATCCTTCTCTTCCCCGAGTGCTGACACTAGGCTTCACCAGAGATCTCTCCTCTCTGGCCTTCTGGCTCCACAGACTTTCCTGTGGAAAATGGCTTATGATAGGGCAAGACCTTTACGGTGGAGACCAGTTCAATTATGAATTGTTTAAATTATTACCTAAACCCAAGGCCCAGGAAGGCTGAACTGTGGGCACATTTTTATCTTTTAAAAGGGCTTGCTAAAAAGATGAGCCGGCGTCTCTCTATATCACCTCCCCTGGTAAAGTCTTCACTGTATTCTTTCTTTAGAATGAGGATGAAGACAAAGAGCTAAGTTAGTTTATTCATTTCTCTGCTCTCTTCAGACTGAGTTAATTCTGTCAGACCACTGTGATTAGTATGTAGGTCTCTGTTTTGGGCCACAGCAGGGCACTTGCGTCCAGATAAAAGTATGCTGGTGAAATTAGGTGGTATAATGACTTGACATTCTGACAAGTAACTGGCAGTGAATATTTGACTTAGGTATCTCATACCCAACTGTTAATTCACATTTCTTTGGTATAGGTAACCTAACTTCAACAAAATATAAATAGAAGCATGCTAGTTTTCTTTTGTTTCTGTGTGAAAATGGGTTTTTGGCAAATGGTAGCGATTCAATCATTTTGTTCTCCCTAATTTAGCCAAATCATTTGGGGCTGTGGCCAGAGGATGAAGGGTGTTCCTGGACTTCTTTCTTGTATTCTTTTCATTTCTTTTCCTCTCAGGCCCTGTCTGAGAGGAGACACCCATGCCTTTGTCCTAAACCTATGCTCCGCCCATATTCCTCTTTCTGTCTGCTGGCTGCCACTCTTGAACCATTCCTGGGCAGCTGTCGACTCTGTTCATTGTCTGGCAGGGGCAGTGGGCCCTGTTGGGACTAGCAGAAGCAGCAGCAGCGGCAGCGAGCTGACTTGGGAGGCCCCCCCCCCCGCCCCGCCCTAGCACTGCCGTGGCAGCCCCACATGGCACCGGTGGGGGCGAGCAGCTGGATCCTGCTTTCATTGAGCTGAGTGTTCCTCTTCCAAGTAAAGCCCAGCGCTCCGTCACCTCTTGTGGAGCCTTCCCATGTCTCTCCCGAAATCCTCAGTCATCATAATGGTGTATCCCTACAGCAATTACAGACCATGGCATTCATTTTACACTTAACATATACTGTGTAGTTTTCTCATTAAATCTTTCTGTGCCATTGTACTATATCCCCAACTAAACTATGAGCCCTCAGGGCACAAACCATGTCTTAGACTACTCTATGGAAAGAATACATAAACACTCACTTTGATATATGTTCGTTGATAAAACAAAAGCATTTCTTTTATACTTTATATTTCTAGGATATAACACATAAAAATAATAATAACACATTAATAATTTTATTGATGTTAATGATAATCAGATAATCCTGGTTAACAGTTCTCTCTTTTCACTTGTTCTGAATTTTAAGTTAGAAATAATCAAAATACTTAGTTTGTAAAGCTTTTTTTCCCATAAATTATCTCAGTGGGCTATTTCACGTGGTTATGAAATTTTTATATTAAGATGAACATATTTTAGGTTGTCGTAACACAGCTGTATATAATCTGAACTGAATGTTTATCAAATAACTCTTTCTCCTTAGTGTGCTTATCTTTGACTTTCAAATTGGCTTATGAGCCATCAAGTATCAGAAAGGTTTTTAATGAGGGAAGTTGGTGGCTCATACTCAGATATTTCGGGTTTATATTATTCCTTGTGGCCTTTCTCATTTTAAAGCTTAGTTGCAGATACATTCATGTAAAGAAAGGAGTCATCAATATTTTTAAAATAATTACTATAGGCTTAGAATACTTTTTCAATGATTAGACTTGATTGGAAGAATGTCTCAGAATGCAGACAGGTGAAAGGAAATTGGTTTCCTTTAAAGAAACCATACTGTGGACATAAGAATTAAATAGACCAATGCATAGAGAAGACAATAATGGAAGCAAAAGGCCAAGATGATTAAACGTGGAAATGTAAAGAGGCATGAATAGCAATATAAAACCCACAAGAAGTGGAAAAAGATCAGATTACTTAGAATATTAAAGACATTGCACAGTTTGGTCAGAATGAGCACACCAGTGTAGGGAGCCACACTCTCAACTGCCTGTTTACAAAAAAGTCTTAGGGAGCCATAGGGGCCCCTGGGTGGCTTAGTCAGTTAAGCATCTGACTCTTGGTTTTGGCTCAGGTCATGATCTCACGGTTCATGAGTTCGAGCCCTACATTGGGCTCTGCACTGTCAGTGCAGAGCCTGCTTGGGATTCGCTCTCTCCCTCTCTCTCTGCCCCTCACCTGCTCACACTCTCTGTCTCTGTCTGTCTCAAAGCAAAACAAAATAAAGAGTCTTACAGAGTAGAAGTATCTGTCTGTGAGTTGGAATTATATTAGATGAGCTTCAGGTTCTCTATTTAATTCTTTAAACCCAGACTTATTAAGATGATGTGTTGTGTTTCAGTTGAACGCAGGGATAAAATGTTTGCTGACTGGATGTGTAGTTTTACCCCTTTACAAAGTTCATGTGTTTTCTGAGGTGAACAGGGAACATTTTTCATATGTCTCTGTTTATTATTTTTTTAGTCCATGCCAGGCTTTAAGCTCCTTGAGAGCAGGATTCTGATGGGTCTGTGGGGTAAATGTGGCATCAAACACGGTGCTTGACACATCATGGGAGCTCACAAAATACAGGATTGGCGGAACCTTGTACACATTTGACCATCCTTTTAGAGTGCATTTTGTCAGTTATTTTTAAAAATGTATGTTCTTTAAATGTGTGCCTATTTTGTGCACTTTTTTTTTTCAACGTTTTTTTTTTTTATTTATTTTTGGGACAGAGAGAGACAGAGCATGAACGGGCGAGGGGCAGAGAGAGAGGGAGACACAGAATCGGAAACAGGCTCCAGGCTCTGAGCCATCAGCCCAGAGCCCGACGCGGGGCTCGAACTCACGGACCGCGAGATCGTGACCTGGCTGAAGTCGGACGCTTAACCGACTGCACCACCCAGGCGCCCCTTGTGCACGTTTTAATAAGCGATATTACTTACCTCTCCAAGAAGTAGAGATGAGCGCTGTGGATCCAGAAGGCCAAGATGAGAAGCTATGATTAGACACAGGAGAAGGGAGATAAGTGTGTGGAAGGAGAAGGCACAGTGGTTGGGCCAAGTTCAACTGTAGCAAGGTGGTAGATTTGTTTTCTGAGTCCCCATCTCCCCATAGCACTTGATCATCAAACACCTCAAGTATCTGCTGCCCTTTTGTTCCTAACTTGCTTCTCCACATTAGAACCTTTGGGAACAATCATGAATCATTTATACTTTAGAGTGAATTAAATTTATCTAAACAGTAAGTTCTGTTATCAGAAAGCTCTGGTTTTTTTTTTTTTAAGTTCATCTATTTATTTTGAGAGAAAAAGAGAGAGGGAGGGACAAGGAGAGGGAGAGAGAGAATCCCAAGCAGGCTCCACACTGTCAGCACAGAGCCCAATGAGGGACTCAAACCCATGAGCCATGAGATCATGACCTGAGCCAAAACCAAGAGTCAGACGCTTAACCAACTGAACCACCCAGGCAGCCCTTGAAAGCTCTGGTTTTAAATTTTGGCTTTATTTCTAATGAGCTGAAGAACCTTACGAGTTACCTTGTCTCCTCCCACCTATGCCCTAACCTTGGTTTCCTGTCATTTGAAAAGGGGATAAATGACATAGATTATTTGAAATATTTATCAAGTGTTGTTGTGGTGGTGGTTTTTTTTTTTTTTTTTTTGAGAAGGTACGAATATGAAACAATAAGTATTTTCAGGGGTGCCTGGGTGGCGGCTCAGTTGGTTAAGTGTCCAACTCTTGGTTTCGACTCAGGTCATGATCTCGGGGTTTGTGGGTTCAAGCCCCATGTTGAGCTTTGTGCTTATGGCACGGAGTCTGCTTGGGATTCTCTGTCTCCCTCTCTCTCTGCCCCTCCCCTGCTCACATTCTCTCTCTCTCTCTCAAAAATAAATGAACATTAAAAAAAGGTATTTGCTTGTAAATAAATATATTGACTGTAGAAGAAAAAGCACTGGATGAGAATTAGGGTGTTTGGATTTTAGTTTTTATATCTACAACCTATAGAACCTTATGTAATTCAGTAGACCTTTCTGATTTAAACATAGATGTTTTAGTCTAGATCAGCGAATTTTTACAGATTTATAGAACTTCAAGGGCTGGTCAGGGGTAGGGTGTGGGGATGGGACTAGAGGCACAGGAAAGGATTGCCCATTACTAAGGGAGGCATCCAGAATTCCAAGAGACTTGTGGTCTATGCCAAGCCCAGGATGCCCTTGGAAGAATGCCTGTGATATATATGGGCACTTGGGTGGCTCAGTTGTTGAGCATCCAGACTCATAAGTTCGAGCCTCACATTGGGCTCTGTGCTGACAGCTTGGAGCCTGGAGCCTGCTTCAGGTTCTGTGTCTCCCTTTCTCTCTGCCCCTCCCCCGCTCACACTCTGTCTCTGTCTTTCTGTCTCTCTCTCTCCCCCAAAAATAAGTAAACATTTAAAAAAATAAAAACAAAGAATGCCTATAGTGGTATAACGAATGACTCTGTCAGCACAGGTTATTGTCTTGCTACTCTGTAGGCAATTTACTCCTGACCTTTACCAGCCCCACAGTTGGAATGTAAAGTTTCCTCTAAAGATTTATTTAAATAGAAAGTTGTTCAGTCAATCAATCAATCAATAGTTGAATTGATTTAAAAGCAGTAATAGTATTTATTGAGCACTTACAATGTAAAGTTACCATTTTAAGAGCTATATATACAGTCGTTTAACCAACCCCACAACACTGACACATGTGCATTTTACAGATGAAAGCACTGGTCACTGAAAGTGGTCGAGCAAATTGTTTACGATCACAGTGCTAATGAGTGGCAGAGCTGGGATATGAATCTAGGCAGTACGGCTCCAGAATCTGCATTCTTTAGCTCTTTGCCGTGTGGTGTCTCCAGACAAAATCCTAAAAGAAGATTTAAAGATAAGAGTTAAAGAAAAAAAACCTTAAGTACGTAAGAGTACCTGTGGTATATGCAGAAATGACAAAAGCTGTACACAAATACCTGAAGTTTATAAATGCTGCTTTGGAGCATTGCCTTTAGCAACTCCCTGACAAGCCTGCATTTCAGATTTCCTGGAGAAAGAATCTGAGTGCCCTTGATTGGGCCAGTTACTCAGCTCTGGGTCACTCAGCCAGGGAAGGAAAACTGAGGGCCTATAGAACAGACATCTCAGGGGGAGATGGTGAGTGGCATTTCCAGAAGAAATGGAACCATTATCAGGCAATCACCCCAAAGGTACCCACCACAATAATCAGTTACCTAAGTCTGAGCTGACTTCAGGACATAAATTAAAAATTGTTTTTCTTTACCAAATCCCTGACATGAAGCTTAATCCTAGTCATTTCTGAGAAAAGGAGAAATTATAGACTGTCACAAACCAGATCATTTATCTTTTTGTTTTGAAAATAGAATAGCCCATTTAGAAATACATAACACAATTTTAAGCGACATACCCTTTGACCGTGTAACTTCACTTCTAGGGGTGTATCCTACAAAAATACTCCCACATATGCACATAAATACATGTATGAGAATGTTCATTGAAGCATTGTTTACAGTAATAGAAAATAGGAAATGACTGGGGTGCCTGGGTGGCTAGTGGGTTAAACGTCCTACTTCAGCTCAGGTCACAGTCTCACAGTTCTTGAGTTCAAGCCCCACATCGGGCTCTTGTGCTGACAACTCAGAGCCTGGATCCTGCTTCAGATTCTGTGTCTCTGGCTCTCTTTACCCCTCCTCCGCGCACAGTCTATCTCTCAAAAATAAATAAACATGAAAAAAAAATAGGAAATGACCTATGAGACATCTGAGTGTCTCAGTCAGTTGAGCGTCCAGCTCTCGATCTCAAATCAGGTCATGAGCCCAGGGTCGTGGGATCGAGCTCTGCCTCAGGCTCTGCACTGAGCTTGGAGCCTGCTTAAGATTCTCTCTCTCTCCCACTGCCCCTCTCCCCCACTCACAAATAGAAAATAGGAAATAACCTAAATATTTATTAATAGGGTCTGGGGAACATGGTGGTACATCTATACTGTGAATAAATACGCAGCATTAAAAAAACTTGGGTGGTCCTATATATAGTGACAAAATTCTTCCAACTATATGAAGTAAATAAAGCAAGTTATAGTTCAGTATGTATACTCTGAACTCATTTTTATTGGCAAGTGCATAGCATATACTCTGTTTATAAATCCATTTGCTGTATGTTTATAAACATATGTTAAAAGCAAAAGTCTGAAAGAATATGTTAAGCTATAAGAGAGAGAATTTCTAAGAAAGGAAGCAAGGATGGAGGGGTGATGAACCTGGTGCAGCCCCATAGAAATATAACTTTAAATTTGCCAGTAGCCACACTAAAAATATAAGAGGAAATACAAGAATAAAATTAATATTAATAGTATGTTTTATTTAAACTAATATATCTAAAATATTATTTCAACATGTCATCAACGTAAAGCACGTATTGAGATATTTTAAAACATTTTTTTGTACAGAGTTTTTATTAGTTATAAAACATCTGGATTCAGATTAGCAATGTTTCAAGTGCTTAATAGCTACATATGGTTAGTGACCATCATATTGAACAGCTTAGCTCTTTATACTTTTATGTCCTTTTAATTTTTTTCTACAGTAAAGATATGCTGTCATCGAACTCGTATGATATATTTTTCTAAGTAGACCATGTAATAGTTGTGATGCTTTTAAAAGGTGAGTTTTAATCTCACCTTCTAATCTTCCTATATCACTTTTCTGTGAAAAAGAAATTTAGACGGCACATTTATTTCACTTGACATCAGTAGTCGTGGATTTCCATCCCAGTGAACACACATTAAGTCCATATTGGAATTAAATAAAGTGATATAATTTGAAAGAATGAATAGAGATACCTTTTAATAGCATCTAAATTATGATTCACAGACTTTTTCATTACTTTGTATGTCTGTATCTCCTTTCCTTGCAAGGCTATGGCAGCCTTTTGAATATTTTCTGTTGTTTCTCTGGTTGTAAACAAAAACACACTAAAGAAGAAATGAAAACTTAGGGGCTGCCTGGGGTGAGATGTGAATATAAAATAATAAGTTTATTTTTTGGTGAATAAAAAATGGTATATATTTGCCTTTTAAGTAATTTGCTTGAAAGTTATACATGGATACCATTTCTGCATTGATCCTTTGAAATACCTTATCGTCAATTTTTTAAAAACAAGTGTTACTTTCAGACACGTAATAGATGTGTCATTTTTTTGGCTCTGAAGAACATACATATCACGTGGCCATTACAGTATTTACCACAGATTGTATTATTTTTTTTTCAGTAAAAGTATGTTGACATTTCCATTTTATTATTTCTTTTTAATTTTTTTTTTAACGTTTATTTATTTTTGAGACAGAGAGAGACAGAGCATGAACGGGGGAGGGGCAGAGAGAGAGGGAGACACAGAATCGGAAGCAGGCTCCAGGCTCTGAGCCATCAGCCCAGAGCCTGACGCGGGGCTCGAACTCACTGACTCACGGACCGTGAGATCGTGACCTGAGCTGAAGTCGGACGCTTAACCGACTGCGCCACCCAGGCGCCCCGACATTTCCATTTTATATTGTTGTTCTTTATGATTAATTTCTTTAAAAATTCCAAGCACTCGGGGCGCCTGGGTGGCGCAGTCGGTTAGGCGTCCGACGTCAGCCAGGTCACGATCTCGCGGTCCGTGAGTTCGAGCCCCGCGTCGGGCTCTGGGCTGATGGCTCAGAGCCTGGAGCCTGTTTCCGATTCTGTGTCTCCCTCTCTCTCTGCCCCTCCCCCGTTCATGTTCTGTCTCTCTCTGTCCCAAAAATAAATAAACGTTGAAATAAAAAAAAAAAAAAATTCCAAGCACTCAAAACATTAAAATGAAAATCAAGACAAATAGCCTAAATGAATGGCTCTTAAATAAGCATAGAGTTTATTTTTTTAGAGTGAGGGAAAAGTTTAAAATTATATTGTAGTGGTGGTTGCACAATTTTTAAATACTAAAATTCATTGAATTGTACTCTCAAAACAGGTGGATTTTATGAGATGTAAGTTATATCTCAATAAAGCTGTTTGGGAGAAAAAGATAAAATTGCCTTCGGTGACCCTATTAAGAACTTTTATAGCTATATCTGTAGTTTGAAAATAGTGTTGGGGTACCTGGGTGGCTCAGCCAGTTAAGCATATGACTCTTGATCTTAGCTCAGGGTTTGATCTCAGGGTCATGGGCTCAGGCTCCATGTTGAGCTCCACACTGGGCATGGAGCCTACTTAAAAAAACTAAAAGTAAAAAAAGAAAGATAGAAAGTAGTTTTATGCAGGGCACTTGGGTGGCTCAGTCGGTTAAGCATCTGACTTCAGCTCAGGTCATGGTCTCATGGTTCATGGGTTTGAACCCCGCATCAGACTCTGTGCTGACAGCTCAGAGCCTGGAGCCTGCTTTGGATTCTGTGTCTCCCTTTCTCTCTGCCCCTCCCCTGCTCAAACACACACACACACACACACACACACACACACACACACACACACACACACTCTATCTCTCTGTCTCTCTCTCTCTCTGTCTGTCTCTCTCTCTCTCAAAAATAAACATAGAAAGAAAAGAAAGAAAGAAAGTAAGTTTCATGCTTGGTAACAAGCATATTTTGTAAGATCTGATTGTTTAAGGAGGCATTTGGAAATGTCACTTTATTTTAAATATTCTTTTCTTTTAATGTTCAGATTGTATGTCTTTGCCTCTCCTGGATAATATTTTCTGTAGAGACTCCCTGACATTTCTTTCCCCTGTGGAAATCCATTTCCTCATCTATAAAATTGGGCTAATAACTAAGTTTGGTGAAGATTAAATGAGATGCTATATAAAAAACTATAATATCTGGGATGTAGTAGGTTGTGAACTGTGCATTAGCTTGCACACTGAGTACCTGCCATGGCTTTCTTTTCTTGTCTGTAGTTTAAATGTGCTGGGGAGCCACTCTATACATAGAAAGATCTGGTAAAATATTTCGGGGAACATTTTGGATTTGTTATTATTACTCTTGATACCTAAGTTGATCAGATATCAGTGTAAGTGATCTAATTTAAAGCATATCACTATGCAGTCTATTCCTCGACATTTTTTTCATAGGAAATCTTTGCCCTTGATGCTCACCTCACCTTCACATTTTCCAGCCTCAGACACATTTCATAGTCTAAGTGAAACCTACCAAGGTTCCCTTTTCAGCCCATCACTGCTTCCTGTTATTTAGTTGGATAGGTCTTTGCAGAATGACATTTCCCTCCTGCAGTGCCTCCTCTGTCCCATTTAACATGCAACCTTCACATTTCTCCTCACCCCTACTTGCTTTCTAAAGGAGAGAAAATTCCAACTTTAGCCTCTTGTGAAACAATTCAGAGCTCATAGAGCCCTGGCAATAGGCAGCGGGCTCAGCGCTGAACTTCAATAATGATTCAGATTTCCCCTTATTTTTAAGCAGGAGCCACGAGTCACAGGGGGAAATCTGCTTGTCATCTTCACTTGCCATCATGTACACTTCCTTTTAACCCTCCTAAAATCAAAGTGTGTATGCCAACTCCAGTTCACCAAATATTGTTAGTTTTCTCGTGTTCTAATTGTGCTCAGAAGCATTCCCTTGGGTACTCTCTGGGTTGTCATTGGACTGCCATTTCTCCCAGTCTGGTTGTGCCCGAAGCAGTTTTCATAGCTCCACGATGAACCTTCGAAGAAAGAGGTTTGTCATGAAAATGGAAACACCGGCGTGCTCTTTGTAATCAGCTCTTTAATCCTCCACCTGCCATAACGTGGAGACGGTTCATAATTATCGGCACAGAGAACCGAAGCCCTGGACTGCAGCAGAAAGAATGAGCACTGTGGGCGGGCGAGTGACAGTCTACACTCCAGTGGGGAGGGAGACACATATTTTGGAAAACTTTGACACAGAATCAGATCTATTTGTATAACCTTTTCATGTAGAACTGTGCTGCAGTCAGAGAGGGGGTTTTGGTTTTCTTCATTAAAAGCTTATTAAATGAAGAAATAGGACAGTCGTTTTGCTTCGGTAGATGGGGGTCAGAGAGGCGAGTCTGATCTCCTCAGGATATTAATGTCTGCCTTCAGCCAGGGGAAATGAGCCGTCACTTGAGTTAGAGACAGCTTTATGTGCTCATCACTAGGGATTCCCATATGTCCAGGGAGCTGCAACAGTAAAAAATGGCAGAGCTCAGTGGTAGAGTGCAGAGGGCTCTCATTGGAATTCATGTCAGGAAGCTCAGCTCAGTCTGCCCAGAGCAAGTCTGTTTAATGTTGATCAGCTGTCCATCTGATAAACTGAATTGATATGGGCATTCCCTCCAAGGGCTGCCCTGACAGTGACAGCCGCAGCACCCAGATGTCTTGTTAGGCTTTTTTGGGAGTCTCAAGTATTTTTAACCCCTTTTGTGATACCCAAATCCAAAAGTACTTTTAGAGACCTAGACAAGGAAGCCTCGCTTGGCTTTCCCTTTGCATCTCTGGCAGAAGACAACCCACCTTAAACTATTTTAAGAAACCAGATACTGTTCGTTTGCTCCCCCTCTCCCAGCTCATAATAAACATCTCGTTGACCTGCAGGATAATTATGTGTTGACCGTCAAGTTTGTGTCTAGTTATTCAAAATGATGTTTTTAAAAAGGTTCTTAAATACAGTAGGTTACCTGGCTTGGTTATGCTTTACTAGTTTCATAGGTGTGTTGAGCACTAAATAGAACTTTATTTAGTGCATGCATGAAGAGAAGATGCATTACAGCTTTTGTTTGGGTTGGCTAATTTCTAGTAATAACTGTGGTGACTCCTTACTGAACATCCTCTGCTTTCTCAGGTATAACTGTCACCTCTGAAGGCAGCTCACTTCCTTGTAGATTGGTTGACAGATATGGAGGGAACTAATTACAGAACACATCAATACTGAGCTTTCTTTAAAAAAAGGAGGGGAAAGTGTGAGGAGATAGCTATGTTAATTCGCTTGACCATAGTAATTATTTCAGTGTATATATGTTTATCAAAACACTATGTTGTACACCTTAAATATATACAGTGTTTATTTAAGGGTGCACCTGGGTGGCTCAGTCCGTTAAGCGCCGACTTCGGCTCAGGTCATGACCTTGTGGTTCGTGAGTTCAAGCATCAGGCTCTGTGCTGTTAGCTCAGAGCCTGGAGCCCGCTTCAGATTCTGTGTCTCCCTCTCTCTCTGCCCCTTACCTGCTCATACTCTGTCTCTCTCTCTCTCTCTCTCTCTCTCTCTCTCTCTCTCTCAAAAAAAATATATATCTACAATTTTTGTTTAAAATATAAAATTTAGGGGCGCCTGGGTGGCTCAGTCGGTTAAGCGGCTGACTTTGGCTCAGGTCATGATATCTCAGTCCGTGAGTTCGAGCCCCACGTCGGGCTCTGTGGTGACAGCTCAGAGCCTGGAGCCTGTTTCAGATTCTGTGTCGCCCTCTCTCTGACCCTCCCCTGTTCATGCTCTGTCTCTCCCTGTCTCAAAAATTAAAAAAAAAACAAAACGTTAAAATATAAAATTTATTGAGCTTTGGTTTTTTGGAAATAAATCGTTAGAGATAAGTCTTTGTGTTGAGCTGGAATTATTTTAAAATTATATTTCTGCGGGGCGCCTGGGTGGCTCAGTCGGTTAAGCGGCCGACTTCGGCTCAGGTCATGATCTCACGGTCCGTGAGTTCGAGCCCCGCATCGGGCTCTGTGCTGCCAGCTCAGAGCCTGGAGCCTGTTTCAGATTCTGTGTCTCCCTCTCTCTGACCCTCCCCTGTTCATGCTCTGTCTCTCCCTATCTCAAAAATAAATAAATGTTAAAAAAAAAAAAATTAAAAAAAATAAAATAAAGTAAAATTATATTTCTGCAAAACTGCCAGTAATTCAAAATTACCTACTGAATATTGGAAGAACGTGGTTTTAAAGGTTTCTGTTGAAATACTAATTAAGGATTTTTGTCTTTTTTTTCCCCCTCGCTTCTACACCTTGTGTTTTCATGGCATGGCAAGATTTTAACATGGATTCAGGTATTGAATTTACTTGAATGAGACCAGCCTCTTTCCTGTGTACTCTAACTTAGAATGTTGAGTGAGCTTTTCTAGAAGAGACACTGAGCCCTCGGTACTGTCAGTGATTGCTTAGTGTGTGTGGTCAGAGCTGGAAATAAGACCTGGTTACTCTTTACAGCCCTTGAACCTCTGATTCAATCTCTATTTGGACCTCACTATTACTATGCCCTATAGCCTTTTCATTTTGCTTTCAGTGGTTGAAATTTTTAGCTTCAGTAGCCTGTTTTTAGTCAGAATTCTCGTTTCCAAATGTAGGAATAAAACATTAGTTTTGAATGCTGTGATCATGATAAATTCAGAATTCAAAGTTCCATCTGCACTTAGGTTATCAACATGAATAAATGGCAGAATAAGAAAACTTTTATGTTTTCATAATCATTGCATTGAATTGAATGAATTTCTTGCAACTTTGGATCTGGCCCATTTATCAAAAATTAGTATTTGACACTTATGATGATCAGTTAAAGGTTGTCACCAAGAGAGGTTCTCTTACCCAACATTAAAAGCATATACTTTTCCTTTCTATTATGCCTCGATAATTTTGTTATTTTGGTGTTTTTAAAGTATATTTTAAGAACTCTTTTTCTCTTATCTGCATTTCTCCATCCTCCCCTCCGTTTACCCTTGCTTTCTATGGGGCTGTAGAGAGAGAAACAAAACACAGACATAAAATGCTCACATGTCAGAGGATAATGAGTACATTGGAGGGGGAGAAAAGGCAGAAAGCAGCTCTAGGGAGTGCTGGTGGATATGGGAGGGTTGCTATCGTAAGTGGAGTGGTCAGAGAAAGCCTTAACTGAACAGATGCACTTTGCGGGGACCTGAAGGAAGCAGGTGACTAAGCCTTGTTAGATACATAAGGGAAGACTGGGACAGACAGAGGAAAGGGCAGAGGCCCTGTGGCAAGAACAGGTTTGGTGTGTTCAAGGAAAGCCAAGTGATCTGTCGTCGCCGGAGAAGAGTGAATGAGGAGGAAAGAAGGCAACAAATGAATTCAGAGAGGTAAGGGGGTAGAGGAGCTGGGGCAGGTTGGACCTTGGAGTCCATTGTAGGGACTTCAGCGAGATGAGGAGCCATTGCTAACTTTTTAGCGAAGGAGTGATGGGCCACATGTTTCTTCATCTCCTGCTTGCCTCATTTCTGATCTTTTTCATTTTTGCAAAACTAATGGACTACAAATATTGTCTCATTTTTATAATACTCCTTTTCCAAATTACTAGTGAGGTTAAGCATCATTTTATATGGATTTTGGCTATTTGTATTTCTTCTGGAATTACGTCTTCATAGCCTTTCCTATTCTGTGCTTGAGCTGTTTATCTTTTTCTTATTAATTTCTTGTCCAGTAAGCTCCACACATATTTTGAATACAACCTTTTGTCTCTTGTATGTGTTGCAAATACTCTATTCCAAGTCTGTATTTTCCTGAGTCTTTTTTATGTTTTATTTTACTAATAAACATTATTGTACATTTTAGCTACTCAGATTTATCCATTATTTTTATTATGGCTTCCTGACTTCCCATTTTATTTTACAAGGCTTTCTCCCCCTAAGGTCATACAAATGTTTTCCTAGATTCATAGTTGTTCACATTTAGATCTTTAATCTATCTAAATATATGCTTATCTATGGTGCAAGGTAGGGATCTAACTTTATTACTTTTTCCCTGAACCTATAGCCATTTGCCCTAACATCTTTTGTAGGAATAATCCATCTTTTCCATAACAATATGAAATGTTATCTTTACCATAAATAATTAGTTTTCCAAATATATTTGGATCTCTTTCTGGATTCCATTCCACTAATAGTTTTTTCTTGGGATATTACTATACGTTTTGAAGTTGCAATAACTTAATAGTAAGTTTTAAAATCTAGAGTGGCAGGCATCTTGTTTTCTTTTCCAAAATTTTCTTTGAAATTTTCAAATTTATTCTGACATCATAAAAGTTAGCTTTCCAATTAAAAAAATATTTTAAGATTCAGAAAATGATTTTAACCATTAAAATTTTTTTTATTTTATTTATTTCTTTAAAGAGAGCTAGAGAGAGAGCATGCACAAGCAGGGGAGGGGCAGAGAGAGAGAGGGAGACAGAGAATCCAAAGCAGGCTCCAGGCTCTGAGCTGTCAGCAGAGAGCCCGATGCGGGGCTCAAACCCACAAACTGTGAGATCATGACCTGAGCCAAAATTGGACACTTAACTGACTGACACTAACTTAACTAACTGACACTCAGGCGCCCCCCCCAAAATTTTTACTTTAGAGAGAGTGTACATGATCAGAGGAGAAGAGCAGAGAAAGAGAGAGAGAGAGAATTTTTTTTTTAAGTATATGAAATTTATTGTCAAATTGGTTTCCATACAACACCCAGTGCTCATCCCAGAAGATGCCCTCTTTAATACCCATTACCCACCCTCCCCTCACTACCACCCCCCATCAGCCCTCAGTTTGTTCTCATTTTTTCAGAGTCAGAGAGAGAGAGAATCTTAAGCAGGCTCCACGCTCAGCACGGAGCTCGATCCAATGGCCCTGGGGTCATGACCTCAGCCAAAATCAAGAGTCGGACACTCAAACAACTGAGCACCCCCTGCACCTTCAAAGAAAATGATTTTTAATAAATGATTCTTGCCTACCATCTTAACATACTTAGAAAACCCTGAATTTTGTACATTTTGTATTTGGGATTTTTATTAGTTTGCTTTTGATATGCAAGGAGCCAGGGCTTTAGAATCAGAGAGCCCCAAGCTTGTGGCTCTGCATTTCACTAGCTATGTGAACTTGAGCAAGTTAGCCTGCCAGCCAAACTCCTTTCTGCACAGTAGATATAATAATGCTTACCTCAGAGAGCTGTTGTGAGTTTTACTTTATTTTATTTATTAATCTATTCATTGAATTATTGTTATGCTTGCAAAATCATATTACATAAAGTACTCAGCATACAGTAATTAATTGGCTCAAAGTAATTAATAATTAATTTAGTTATTAATTGCTGATCTTTTTCATTTTTAGTAATAATTTAGTAACTGGGAGCCATAATTGCTCCTAGGCATTTTAAAAATTGGATATTTGAAGTATTTTCAGTATTTTCATGTCAAATGACATGATATGTGCATTTACTTCAAAACAATCTAAAAAAGAGTGAAAGGTGCAGCTGAAACAAAATTAGGGTCCACACAGGTTCCTTATGCTGTATTTTCCACTTTGGTATATTTGAAAATTCCCAGGATAAAAAGGTTTTTTAAAAAATGCATATTTGAGGCGCTCCGGTGGCTCAGTCACCCGGCATCTGACTCTTTGTTTTTTCTCTTTTAATTTACATCCAAGTTATTTAGCATACAGTGCAACAATGTTTTCAGGAGTAGATTTCATTGATTCATCCCCTATGTATAACACCCAGTACTCATCTCAACAAGTGTCTTCCTTTAATGTCTCTTACTCATTTAGCCCATCCCCCCATCCAAAGCCCCTCCAGCAACCCTCAGTTTGTTCTCTGTATTTAAGAGTCTTATGTTTTGTCCCCTTCCCTGTTTTTATATTCTTTTTACTTCCCTTCCCTTATGTTCATCCTGTATCTTAAATTCCTCATATAAGTGAAGTCATATGATACTTGTCTTTTTCTAACTTATTTCACTTAGCATAATACCCTCTAGTTCCTTTCTAACTTATTTCACTTAGCATAATACCCTCTAGTTCCATCCACATTGTTACAAATGGCAAGATTTCATTCTTTTTGATTGCTGAGTAATACTCCATTGTGTGTGTGTGTGTGTGTGTGTGTGTGTGTGTGTGTGTGTGTGTGTACACACACACACCCATCTTCTTTATCAATTCATCTGTCACAGGACATTTGGGTTCTTTCCATAATTTGGCTATTGACAATAGCTCTTCTGTAAACATTGGGTTGCATGTGCCCCTTCAAAACAGCATGCCTGTATCCCTTGGGTATATACCTCGTAGTGCAATTGCTAGGGCGTAGAGTTGTTCTTTTTTTTTTTTTTTTTTTGAGTTGTTCTATTTTTAATTTTTTGAGGCGCCTCCATACTCTTTTCCATAGTGGCTGCACCAGCTTGCATTCCCACCAGCAGTGCAAAAGAGATCCTCTTTTTCTGCATCCTTGCCAACATCTGTTGTTGCATGAGTTGTTAATTTTAGCCATTCTGACTAGAGTGAGGTGGTATCTCATTGTGGTTTTAATTTGTATTTCCCTGATTATGAGTGATGTTGATCATTTTTTCATGTGTCTGTTAACCATCTGGATGTCTTCTTTGGAAAAGTGTCTATTCATGTCTTTTGCCCATTTCTTCACTGGATTATTTGTTTTTTCGGTGTTGAGTTTGGTAAGTTCTTTACAGATTTTGGATACTAACCCTTTATTTTATATGTCATTTGAATATCTTCTCCCATTCCATTGCTTGCCTTTTAGTTTTGCTTATTGTTTCCTTCTCCATGCAAAAGCTTTTTATCTTGAGGAGGTCCCAGTAGTTCATTTTTGCTTTTGTTTCCCTTGCCTCTGGAAATGTGTTGAATAAGAAGTTGCTGTGGTCGAGGTCAAAGAGGTTTTTGCCTGCTTTCTCCTCAAGGATTTTGAAGGCTTCCTGTCTTACATTTAGGGTTTTATCATTTTGAATTTATTATTGTGTATGGTATAAGAAAGTGGATCAGGTTCATTCTTCTGCATGTCACTGTACAATTTTGCCAACAATTTTCCTGAAGAGACTGTCTTTATTCCATTGGATATTCTTTCCTGCTTTGTCAGAGATTAGTTGGCCATACATCTGTGGGTCCATTTCTGGGTTCTCTATTCTGTTCCATTCACTTAAGTGTCTGTTAGGCATCCAACTCTTGATCCCAACTCAAGTCATGATCTCATGGTTCGTGAGATTGATCCCTACGTCTGACTCTGCACTGACAGCACAGAGTCTGCCTGGGATTCTCTCTGTCCTTCTCACTCTGTGCTCCTCCCCAGCTCACACACATGCATGTGTGCACTCTCTCTCTCTCTCAAAAATAAATAAACATTTTTTAAAATGTGTCTTTAAAGGGGCGCCTGGGTGGCGCAGTCGGTTAAGCGTCCGACTTCAGCCAGGTCACGATCTCGCGGTCCGTGAGTTCGAGCCCCGCGTCGGGCTCTGGGCTGATGGCTCAGAGCCTGGAGCCTGTTTCTGATTCTGTGTCTCCCTCTCTCTCTGCCCCTCCCCCGTTCATGCTCTGTCTCTCTCTGTCCCAAAAATAAATAAACGTTGAAAAAAAAAAATTTAAAAAAAAATGTGTCTTTAAAAACTGTTCTAAATGACAGTGTAAACCTTTGTTGTTGTTGTTTTTAATCTTTATTTTGAGAGAGAGAGAGACAGAACATGAGCAGGGGAGGGGAGAGAGAGACACACACACACACACAGAATCTGAAGGAGGCTCCAGGCTCTGAGCTGTCAGCACAGAGCCCAACATGGGGCTCAAACCCACCAATGCTGAGATCATGACCTGAGCCAAAGTCGGATGCTTAACCGACTGAGCCACCAAGGTGCCCCAAGCATTTGTTATTTCTAAATGGAATATTAGTCATTTATTGTATTATTTTCTGCACTTTTCTGTGTTTTCTTAATCCTCTCAAAAAGAAGGAAAGCAAGGAGGGAAGGAGGAAGAAAAAGGAAAAAAAAATAGAGTAAGAAAGAAAGAGAAGACTCCATTGGTTTTTTTTTAATCTCCCTTGCCTATGTAGTGAAACATAATTGACCCTTCTGTTTTGACACCAACTTAAAAGTGTAAAAAATTTAAAAGACTTCACATTAATATAAAGAACAATTTCTAATAATTAAAACTATTTATCAGCAAACCTGGCTCCTGTGAGGTAGTTATCACTCATCCATCCCTGAAAGGGGTGATTGAGGTTAATTGACCTCTGGGGTCACTTTGATGCTATGAACCTGACTTTTTAGTTTATATCATCCTTCCCTTTTGAAAGGAGGAATGAGAATAATCCCTTATACCTTTATAAAATTGATTGCTAATTAAAGAATTATTCATTTAACAAATATTTGTAGCCAGCCTAGAGAAATAGGATAGTGTAATTTACAGTGTAGTGAGGGAGAGAGGGAGCAGGAAGATAGATGGCTAAAGAAATAATTACAGGATAGTACAATAAATGATAGCTATGTTCAAAGACTTTCAAGCACAGGAGGAGTTAACTCTGGAAAGTATGGGAAAACATCACAGAAGTGACACGTGAGCCAAGTCTTAAAAGTTCCTTATACAGAAATCTATTTATCACTCACCCTATGACAGCAAAAGTTGTATGGCAAAGAATAAAAAAAGTCGTATGGCACAACTACACAGTGGACCTCTATAGAAATGTTAAATAGAACAAGGAGATTCTATTTAAAAAGAAAAAAAAAAAAAGAACAAGGAGATTCTCTGTTTGTAGATGATGTAGAACTATCTACAAGAGATAAGTGAATAAAACCAGAGTGTAGATGTATGAACATAAACTCTTTACCATCTTTTGTGGTGTAGTTTTCATTAACCATATCTTTCAGGAAGCTATCTGGCTGCATAGAACAGGACTCTAACAACAGTAGGTTAAAAGAGTGCAGTGTTTATCTCAGCTAACAAGAAGTCTAGAGGCGGGCACATCAGAGCTGGTATAACTCTCAAAGAAGTAAGTTATTAGGGACTCAGACTTCTCCGTTCTTCCTGCCCTACTCTCCTGAGGTTGGGGGCCCTCTTTAGGATCCTTAAGTCTCTTCTGCACTCCCAGGTAGCTGTGCCATCTTCCAGACAGAAAGAAGGGGTAAACCCAGATTGCCAAAGATGCAAACCAGCTGAATCTGTCCCCTAACATCAGGAACTCAGGAGATTTCTCAGAAATCCTACCTAGTAGGTTTCTGCTTACATTCTTTGGCCAGATGGTGCTACATGATTACTACTAGCCTCAAGACATCTAGGAGAGGTATTTTTAAGTGAGTACATTGTCACTTTATATATAATCAAACATATATTGGTAGTAAGGAACATAAGAATGGAAAGGTAACTAGCAATGTCTTCCATCCTTACGTCTAAAACTAGGATGCTAAAAAATTTGGAGAAATGTTGGGACAAAATGGATCAAAACAGATGGAGTTGTTTAATATAACTGAAAGAAAGTGATTTGGTGGAAATTTTTGTAGAAACATTGATTAATCCTCAGTTTCATTCAATGTGGTAATTACTTCCCTACTCTGATTATTTAACATAAGTGGTATTCATTTGTGACTCTTTTCCAATCAAGATTTAGCATGAAAAATACCCAAGAGTACTAAAATATATGTACATAAAATGGCATGAAGACTTTTATTTAAGATAATTTTTAAAATCCAGTACATTGAAAGTTTACTAGATTGCTTTGGGTGGCTAAAACAGGAAGAAGATAATGAGAAGAAAAATTTCCCAAATTCTTTCATACTGTCACTTCTCTGCTGTACACTAAATTATACTCTTGCATAATGTGATCTAGAGTTGTTTATCTGATGATAAAATCTTAGAAATTGAGAGCACAGTACCAGATAGTGGAATTGCAGGACAGATTTAAAAGATGACAGATCATTTCATTTCTATTTTTTGTAGGAAAGTAGTGTTAGTAATATTTTTGTCTCTTTGTAACTGTTAACTGCCAGTCTAGGTAATTATTTACTTTCAAGCCCTGAATCTTAGGATTTGGGAACTGGAAAGAATTGTTTCTCTTTCAGTGATGAGAAGACCCAGGTCCTAAGAGTTTAAGGAATTTGCCCCTGAACTGTGTGATGTTACCGACAGAAGTAGCACTGTTACCCAGATTCCTGACTGGGCTACATCACTTGATAAATGGTTCTGATCAAATGAGTTGGAAACAACTTGATTACTTTTCCCAGTTATTATCAACAAAAAGAGTCAAATCCATTTATAATATACTCTCTCGTAGAAAATTCTCTTCCGTAGTGCTTAGAACTAGGGATGAAAATTGGACACGTTTTGGTGGGCATATACCAATGTTGGTAACATTGGTAACTTTGGCCTTTTTTCCCCCCTCATTTACTATTCATTATGTAAATAAACATTTTAAATTATCGCTGGTCATTATGACAAGGTGGCTCTGAGTTCCAACTTTGTCCTTTACAAACTGGATGTTCTTGATCAAGTATTTGACCTCCCCAGACCTGCTGTAATTAGAATCACAAGTAGATAATATAAATGAAAGTTCTTTGTAAATTGTGGTTATTGTACAAATTATGGCTTTTCACTTTTACTATTGCAATGTTTTTGTTGATTCTGACCATGTGGCATTTAAAGATTGCTATTTATTTAATGAATGCTGCTTTATGATAAGCAGTGTCTTTATTAAAAGCTCATAATCACTTAGTTTCATCCTCAGGGTAATTCAGAACACCTACAAGTTTTTGCATGCCTGCTTATTACGTTCTTTCATAAGCTGACTGAATGAGACAGCTGCCCAGTGCTTAACCTTTCCTGACTTAATATACTTGCCCACAGTCCCATTGTGCAATTTTTGTGAAATATGACAATATGGATTTTTACAGTGATTGGTATTGTAAACTGGAGAACAGGATAAAAATACATTTTTCTTTCAGTTACTTTTTTAGAACATAATTTTAAATGTTTGTTTGTTTTTAAATGTTTTCTGTTAACTTCTCAGTAGACCTCTAAGCTTCCATCACTGGTGATTTTCTTTGGGATGTAATGAGGTTTTCATTGAAACCACAAATTTATTCTTTCTTTAGAAGCTGCTTAACTCACTGGTTCATTTTCTCCTACTCCCCAATTGGTAATCAAGTGCAGAATGTCCACTGGGTCATTTTTACAAATACTGTTTTTTAACAAAGGAAATTAAAAATGTGATTTTTTTTTTTTGTAGATGCCTAGTTGTCTGGCTCCTTTATTTTATATAATTGTGTCTTTATGTAATTATTGTATCATAGTTGTTAATCTAGTACCGTTTATTGTGTATTTATTTGTCTCCATATCTTAAGGTTGTCCTAAGTCAAATGCTTAAATTTGACCTTTAGGTCAAGCCCTTTTGTTACATTTCCCTTGGATCTTTGTAATAGCTTCTTTCCCCCCACCCCCCATCTCTGTACTTTCATTATCTACTTTTTCATATTCTTCTACATATCACCTTCAGAATATTTTTCCTAAATCATTTTTTAAAAATGTATCATCCCTACTTCTCAAAAGCACTGCGTGTATAACAAAGTACAGACCCTTTATCCTAATGTAACCTAGTCACTTATGCATATAGACCCTATACTCTGGCCAAACTCACCTCCTCACCCTCTGGTCACATTTTCTCCTCTTGCCTTCACCAAGCCTTGATTTCTCTTCTCCCTTATTCTAGGATTCCTAATCACTGTCTTTTCTCTACCCTTTATCTCCAGCTATAGAAATCATACCTATCACCCATGGCCCAGCACAAATGTACCTTATTCAGAGAAAATTGTTTATATTTTTAAATACTTTTTCTTATACTTTATACTTATTTTCTAAGTTTTCTCAAATTTGAATGAAATGCCCTATTTATTTATTCATTTATTTATATATTATTTTTATTCTCAAGTTAACATACAGTGTAGTCTTGACTTCAGGAGTAGAACCCAATGATTCATCTCTTACATATAACACCCAGTGCTCATCCTGCAAAGTGTCCTCCTTTATGCCTGTTGCCCAATTAACCCATACCCCTCACTCCACCCCCACCCCCATCAACCCTCAGTTTGTTCTCCGTATTTAAGAATCTCTTACGGTTTGCTTCCCTCTCTGTTTTTTTATTTTTCCTTCCCTTCCCCTATGTTCATCTGTTAATTTTCTCAAATTCCACGTGTGAATGAAATCATGTGATACATCTTTCTCTGACTGACGTATTTCACTTAGCAGAATATCCTCCAGTTCCATGTACGTTGCTAAAAATGGCAAGATTTCATTTTCTTTTTCATCGCTGGGTAATATTCCATTACATGTGCACACGCACCACATCGTAATCCATTTATCAGTTCATAAATATTTGGGCTCTTTCCATAATTTGGTTGTTGTTGATAGCACTACTCTAAACATTGGGGTGCATGTGCCCCTTCGAATTAGCATTTTGGTATCCTTTGGATAAATTTCTAGTAATGCAATTGCTGGATTGTAGGGTAGGGTTTTTGTTGTTGTTGTTGTTGTTGTTGTTTGTTTTTTTTAGGGTGGTTCTATTTTTAATTTTTTGAGGAACCTCCATACTGTTTTCTAGAGTGGCTGCACTGGTTTGCATTTCTACCAACAGTGCAATAGGGTTCCCCTTCTCCACATCCTCGCCAACATCTGTTGTTTCCTAAGTTGTTAATTTTAGCCTTTCTGATCGGTGTGAGGTGGTATCTCATTGTGTTTTGATTTGTGTTTCCCTGATGATGAACAATATTGAGCATCCTTTCATGTGTCTGTTAGCAATCTGGATGTCTTCTTTGGAAAAGTGTCTATTCATGTCTTCTCATTTCTTCACTGGATTATTTGTTTTTCAGGTGTTGAGTTTGGTAAGTTCTTTATAGATTTTTGATACTAATCCTTTATTCTATATGTCATTTCCAAATATCTTCTCCCATTCTGTCAGTTACCTTTTAGTTTTGTTGATTGTTTCCTTTTCTGTGCAGAAGCTTTTTGTCTTGATGAGGTCCCAGTAGTTCGTTTTTGCTTTTCTTTCCATGGCTTTCAAAGATATGTCGAGTAAGAATCTTTCAACTGGCATATCTAGGAAGCAGCCTAGGTATAGTGGAAACAGGTTGAACTTTGAAGTCTCTATCAGTTATATGTTGTTACATAACAAACTGCCCCAAAAGTTGGTGACTTAAAACTGTAACCATTTTATTTTTCATAGTTCTGTAGGTTGGCTGAACTCATCGTCTGCTGGTTTCTCCTGGGTTTATTTATGTGGCTGCATTTGCCTGGTAGGTCAACTGGAGGGTGGGCATGGTTAGGAAAGGTAGGCCTCTCTCCATGTTGTCTTTCATTCTTAAGGAGGCTAGACTAGGTTTCTTCACAAGTAGTCTTGGGATAGCATACCGAGAGGGTAAGCCCCGGTGCAAAACACTTACAAGACCTTTGGATTTTATCCTGCATTTGCTGGTTTTCTATTGGCCAAACAAGTCATATAATCAACTCAGAGTTAATCAAGGAGGATATGTGACATGGATGTCAGGAGGTATGATTCATTGGTGGACATTGGTATAACCATCTGCCACAGTCCACCTTCAGGTCCCCATGATCCACATTCCTTCCTTATGCAAAATATACTTACCACCTCCCTAAGCCCCAAGTCTCGTGTATTTCATGGCATCGAGCTCAAGGTCCGTGATCTCATAATCTCGTAAGTTTCATTAGGTCCAGATGTGGATGTGGCTCCAGGGGTGCAGCTCCTCAGTCCAAGGAACTAAAAGGATAAGTTACTACCCCTACCATTACTACACATCCAGTTTGGAATAGTGAGTCAGGAACAAGACAACCACAATAGTCACTTCCATTAATGGGGTGCTTGGGTGGCTCAGTCGGTTGAGTGTCTGACTTTGGCTCAGGTCATGATCTCACAGTCTGTGAGTTCAAGCCCCGCGTTGGGCTCTGTGCTGACAGTTCGGAGCCTGGAGCCTGCTTCGGATTCTGTGTCTCCCTGTCTCTCTGCCCCTCCCCGGCTCATGCTCCATTTCTCTCTCTCTGTCAAAAATAAATAAACATTAAAAAAATTTTTTTTAAAAGAGGGAGAATTGGGAAGCACATAACAATCATTTGCCCATAGTAATTCTGAAATCCAGCTGGGCACCTATTATCAGGACCTCCTACTCTAGAAGTAAAGAATATTTTTTGACTAGGGCCCAGACTGTTTCCTGGGAGAGATTCCCCAACCATTGTACTCCAGAATCCTTTGCCCTCCAAACTATTTTCTGTGGAAATTTTCAGAAAGAAATGATTTAGAGATAGCTATACTTGTGGTAAAATAGCATAACATATAGACTTGTCAAATTACTATGTTATACACCTGAAACTAATGTAACGCTATGTGTCAACTTTACTTCCAATTAAAAAAGACAAGATGGGGGGCCTGGGTGGTTCAGTCAGTTAAGTGTCTGACTCTTGATTTCAGCTCAGGTCATGATCTCATGGTTCATGAGATTGAGCCCCATGTCAGGCTCTGGGCTGACAATGGGGAGACTGCTTGGGATTCTCTCTCACTGTCTCTGCCCCTCTCCCACTAGTGTACTCGTGCACTCACACACAGTCTCTCAAATAAACATTAAAAAAAAAAAAAAGATGACTCATACTTGTATTTGAGTAGCTGTCTCAGCCTGATTGCTTGTCCATGGAAAGTTGGTTTAGAAGCTCCTTTTTTTCTTTTTTCTTTTTCCTTTCTTCCTTTTGAACTGTCAACTGTCACTTGAGTTGAAGCTCATACAACTCCCTCAAAAGCTTTTTGGGATTTCTGTGAATGTCATTAACGTTCATTCCGTACCCTAAAAGGCATATCCATAGTTCTTTTTTGAGGTAGACATGTCTACTTTAGGTTGAGTATAGGCTCCTATGGGACAATACCCTTAAAATTCTTAGAGACCTTTTGTCTAGCCAAAGGGGTCAATCAGGCAGCAACTTAAATTTGTTAGGTCTTTAGAAAAGGTCTTATAGCTGTAGTTTTGATTTGATTTTTTTTCCTAATACCATTTCTTTCTTTGAAGTCTTTGTTTCTGAAGAGACTGGAAATGTGAAGGTTCTCTTTTCAACCTAGCAAGTCTTTTCTCCTTCACAGGTCCTCTAAACTGCTTCCAAACTCACAATTCTCCCTTTAGCTCATCTCTCTTGTACCTTGTACCTTGTACACAGCTGAAATAATCCAGATGACATTTCATCATTCTGCCTGGTAATCCTCTTATCCAGATACATAATTTTATTATACGTTTTCTATTTTTCAAGTTACCATAGGCAATAGTTTTGCCAGTTGTTTCACTCCCTTCTAACATAACATGTCCCTTCTCAGTCTCCAGTAACAATTTCTTCACTGCCTTTCTAGCTTCTACTAAGAATTTGCTGTCTCTTTAGCTTTCACATTTAGAACCCACCATTCAGACTCAAAGCCACTGACACATATTTTAGGCTTTTGTTGAACAGCACGCCATCCCACATATACTAGTTTCTGTATCAGATATCTGTTGCTGCATAGCAAACTACCCTATAATTTACTAATTTGAAATAGTCATTTTATTGCACATTCTGTGGATTGACCAGATGGTTCTTCTACCTAGGGTCACTCATGTGACTGCTTTGGACGAGTCTTAATACAGAAGCATTTTTTAGGCTTGCTTGTGTCATGTTTGCTAAGGCCTTTTGCTAAGGCCAAACCCAGAGTTAGTGTGGATGGGACAACACAGGGGCATGGAAGCCAAGAGGTGTGATTCACATGAGATGTTTGTAACAGATTCCAACAGATTTCGAGCTCTACATTACTGTGTGCCTTTGGGAAAATCATTTAACGGTGTGCAGCAATTTTCTCACCTGTAAAAAGGAATTAGTAATACCTATCATAGGATGGTTGTGAAATTTAAATATATTAGTAATTTTTTTATGATTTTAAAATAATGCTTTTGTTATTAGAGAAAATGTCCAAACTATAGAAAAGTATTAAAAAAGAAACATTTCTTGAGATCCCATCTGATACAGTACTATACTGTACTGTAAGGCCCTCGAGGGCCTTCTCTATTTTCTTTACTACTGTAGATATATATCTTGGCTTTGTATTCTGAAATGTAAGGTCTTTGAAGGAAAAGAACTATGGATATATTCATCTCTGTAAATCCCATAGCTTTGCATTAGGGTTAAAAAAGATAATGTGTAGAAGTGCTTGGCTTAATGCTTGACACAGGTTATGTTCCCCCCTTAAATTGGAGTTTCATTAGATCCTAGTAAGGATTTTTAGATATCCTAAAATTACAGAGGTGGGAAAGGTATGCTGAGAACAGATCATCTAAATGGATCTCTGGAGGGTGGCCTCCACTGCCCAGCTTCTCTCTGAGGAATCCTGGTTATTCATGGCATGGAGGGTGAGGAATGTTCCAGGGAAGGAACATGTCGAGATCTGCTTATAGGGGTGCCTGGGTGGCTCAGTTGGTTAAGTGTCCAATTCTTGATCTCGGCTCAGGTCATGATCTCATAGTTCCTGAGTTCAAGCCCCATGTCAGGCTCTGTGCTGACAGCTCAGAGCCTGGAGCCTGGGTTGGAGTCTGTGTATTCCTCTCTCTCTGACCTTCCCCCACTCATGTTCTGTCTCTCTCTCTCTCAAAAATAAGTAAATACTGAAAAAAAAAAAATCTGAGTATAGATGCCAGAGTGATCAGTAGAGAGGCCTCTATTAAAAACTCCATTAAAAAAGAATAATCTAAAAAAGAGAGAGAGAGACTAGCCATTGAAATATTTTATTGTTAAAAACTGAAGTCTGACATTACCGATATGATGGTTTTCTTGACACTCAGACAAGTCTTACTTTCACATTTTAGTCAAAGAAGTTTGGCAGAGATCACAGAACTTATCCACACTGCTCTCCTCGTACATCGTGGGATAGTAAATTTAAGTGAATTGCAATCCTCTGATGGACCACTGAAAGACATGCAATTTGGAAATAAAATAGCTATCCTGAGTGGAGACTTTCTTCTAGCAAATGCCTGCAACGGACTAGCTCTGCTACAGAACACCAAGGTAATACCGGGCAGGGTTTGCTTATGTCTGGGTGACTTTTAGGTGGCTCTTGGTTGACTGCTGGAGCTGTGGAGGTCTGTATGCCCTGCTGCCCCAGCCCCCCACGTGTGGATGCTCAGTAAAATTGGGATGATGGTGGTGGTAATGTCCACATCAGGTAAAACACAAATGCCAAGAAAGAGTTTTAAAATTAACTTCTTTTTCTGCTGGTTGTAATTAATTATTTGTTAACTATATCAGTATGGTTAAATAACACAAAGTATGTCTATAAACAAATATTACCTATTATCTCACTACCCAGAGACAACCACTGTTAGTTAATATTGTGATGTATTTCCTCTCAGGCTTTTTGTTTGTTTGCTTACTCCTACCTTCATGTTGTAACATAGGTGAGAACTAACATTATAAGGTTTTTTTAATCCTGCCTATTTTTTCCTGCTTCATATTATGATGTGGGCACATTCCCATGTTATTAACACTTTTCACAAACTTGTTAAGGGTTGCGTAATATTCAGTTATTTATTTATTTGTTGGTTTATTTTTGTGAGACAGAGACTGAGCATGAATGGGGAAAGGGCAGAGAGAGAGGGAGACACAGAATCTGAAGCAGGCTCCAGGCTCTGAGCTGTCAGCACAGAGCTCGACACAGGGCTCGAACTCACGAACTGCAAAATCATGATCTGAGCCAAAGTCGGATGCTTAACTGACTGAACCACTCAGGCGCCCCAATATTCAGTTATTTAGATGTAATATCACTTCTTTAACAAATTTCTCATTTTTGGAATTTAATTTTGTTAAGATAAATACCTAAAAATGGTTCAAAGGGCTTAAACATTTTTAGCGTATGGCAAGCTGCTTTCTAGAAAGATTATAGAGTTATTCCTTATATATGAATTTGAATCAGGTTTAGCTGTAAAATAACAGTGGCCTAAACAAGACAGAATCACTCTTTCTCGTGTAAAAACATCCAGGACTAAACAGTCCAGGATTGAGTCTACAAAGTCAAGAACCTGGGCTTTTTCTGTCTTACTCCTCTGCCATCCCTGTCTTACTACTTTATTTATGGCCCCAAATAGCTGTCATCATGTTCTCACTCCGGTCAATAGGAAGGGAGGAGGAGGAAGGACAGAGAAGGACAGGTCTCCTTCTCCTAAAGATCAAATGAGGGTCCATCCTGGTTTGCTAAGGACAGTGTCAGTATATGTCTGCTGTCCCAGAATCCCATCTGACTTAACATTTGTCCTGGAATTTTTTTTAACAGAGGACGATTAATAATTACATTAGAATGAGCCAGGATGGGTTTCATAGATGTCTACTTTATACTTCCAACCTCCGCCTCAGTTTTTGTCTCATCTAAGCTAATAGTATGTGAGAACCGTGTACAGTGGAGAGTGTTCTCATGGTAAGGTGATATTAAATCTGGAGGACAAGCAGAAATAACTTTCCAGACACCTCCCAATCAAGGATAGCACACAAGGCAGCTGGTGGTACAACGAAGTGTCCTGAATGTCGAGGTTAACAGTTAACTTCTCCCTGTATCAGGTGTGGAAGTTTTTGGCACTGCTGGCCCAGCAGTGGGCCACTTGATGTATCAGCCAACTGCACTGCGGCCCATGTATGGCCTTTGAGAGTCACCAAGTCACCAGTCCAAAAGCTCAGTGGGAAGCAGAGTAAGGTGGAAGTTAGGTGTCTGTGAGTTACGTATGGAAAATCAAGGCTGATCAGGGGAGGCGGTAGAGAGTAGACTGAGCACCCTTGCTTGTGCGGTGTTAACCTGTAACTGTTTGATTGTTTGGCAACGCTTTGTTTTTTGCAGTGAACCCTTCTGGCAACAATAAGCTAAAAACTATATATTTCTTTTTTTTTTTTTTAAGTATTAAGATAGTTGGTAAGGAATGTGTAATTCTCATAAAATGTTGGCATTTACTATCCACTGTGGAGGCCATTTTGTTATCACTGACCGCATGAAAACAAGAAGTATCAAATATGCTGAAAAAGTATCAGGATCTATTTCCAAAGTTAGCAGTTACTTTAAGAAGATTTCCTAAGGATGAGGGTTTCACACATGCCACTGCAGAAGGTATATACACATACCTCGCTGTGAAGCCTAACTTTTGTTTAGACAGATGTCTGTTTTTCTAAATTAATTTCACTCATTTTCGACTATGGGTTTTGTGGGGTTTTTTAAATTTATTTATTTTGAGAGAGACAAAGAACAAGCAGGGGAAGGACAGAGAGAAAGAGAGAATCACAAGCAGGCTCCACGCTATCAACACATAGCCCGATACAGGGCTTGAACTCGTGAACCATGAGATCATGACCTGAGCCGAAATCAAGAGTCAGACACTTAACTGACTGAGACACCCAGGCACCCTTCGACTACAAGTTTTTATGTGCACATAGGGATAAGGGAAGCGATAACTTTATATTTCTTGGCCCCATTGGCCAAAGAAAAACTTTGCAAACAGTTAAATAATTCCAGTTTTAGTTGACTGTCATCAGGTACTTCAAATAATTGAATCATTTTAGTTAATTCAAAAAATGTTTTATTTTTTTCATCCATTCATGGAATCAAGGTAAAGCTTCTGAAAGTATATTCTACCAGAGATTAAGCCATTATGAGTGAGATCCGAAATTCAGCTTGAAGTACAACATGGAAGATAAAATTACTAGTTTATAATAATAATACAAGTACACATTTTGCTGAGGTACACACAGTGTTGTGGTAAAAACAAGGTTCTTACTACATTGAGATTCCTGTGGAGTACTTGGAACTGGTTGTGGCATACCCGTAACTCATAATTGCATCCAAACAAGTGTCCACATTCTACTAATTGCAATAGATGGAATTGTTATAAATATTTACGAGTATTTTTATGTTCAAGTCTTTGAACTACATGATTTTGGGGATTTTGGTGTTGAGTACAAAACATAGTTCAGCACTGCAGTATGTTCCTTCTGTCTTTGTTGCCTGTCATTCATCAGATTTTCAAAATCTTTATGCCCAACAATGGTATTGAACTTTTTTATAAATTTTGATGACATCTTGTTCAGAATCCATTGGAAGTCTGAAATCGAGGGTTCAACAAATAGAACACAAAATGAAACTTTTAGGGAATTATAATGAATTCCCTAAACAATCAAGGAATTACAGTTAATGAAAATCCCGTTGGATTTTTTCTTTGCAAAAGCAAGGAAGGAGCACAACAAAATAAATAGTAAGAACTCAAATGCTACCCAAGATTAAAATTTTAAATTATGTAATTGTGATTTGGAATATCTCACCTTGCAGGAAGAATCCTTTGGTAGTGCGCCTATTTTGAATAAATTATACACACACATGAATGAAATGAAATTGAGAAGGCCTAGATTTTGTAGCATCTAATTTTAGCAAAGCATTCAAAAGAATCGTAGAGACAATTTATTTGACAAGCTTTGTCTTATAAAAATATTTGTCAAAAGAAGGTACTCTGAAGGAAGCAAAAAGACAGTACCTTGAAAATATTTGGGCTAGAATAGTTACACTTTACAATATTTAAAAAATCAGAATTGAGGGGCACCTGGGTGGCAGGCTCAGTTGGGTAACCATCCAACTCTTGATCTCAGCTCAGGTTTTGATCTGAGGGTCATGAGTTCAAGCCCTGTGTTGGGCTCTGCACTGGGCATGAAGCCCACTTAAAAAAAATTAGGGGGCGCCTGGGTGGCTCACTAGGTTAAGTGTCCGACTTCAGCTCAGGTCATGACCTCACGGTTCTTGAGTTTGAGCCCCGCGACAGGCTCTGTGCTGACGGCTCAGAGCCTGGATCCTGCTGTGGATTCTGTGTCTCCCTCTCTCTACCCCTTGCCCACTCATACTCTCTCTCTCTCTTTCTCTTTCTCTCTCTCTCTCTCTCTCTCAAAAATAAATAAGCATTTAAAAATTGTTTTAAAAAATTAGAATTGAGTTTCTGTTCCATTTTGGAAATTTGCTTAGAGCTTACCAGGTAACTCAGAACTGGTAGAATGAGCATTTTCTCAATTAAAAATATTATGGTCTACCAATAAAACCAAATGAAGATATCAATAATTTCATATTAGTCATAAACTGCAACTGTGAAGAATATTGCTGGCAGTTTTATTTTTAAATGTCATATTTTCTTTGTAATTTTTTTTTTTGTGAGAGAGAAAAGGAGCAAATGAGCAAGGGCAGAGAGAGAGGGGGAGGGAGGGAGGGAGGGAGAGAGAGAGAGAGAGAGAGAGACAAGTGGGGCTCATCCAAAGTGAGGCTTATGTTCACCTGAAGTTGGGGCTCGTGTTCACCCGATGCAGGACCCAAACTCATGAACCATGAGATCGTGACCTGAGCCGAAGTCAGATGCTTAACTGACTGAGCCACCTAGGTGCCCCTAAATGCTGTATGTTTAAAAGCACATTCTTCAGGGACATCTGGCTGGCTCAGTCAGTAGAGGCATGTGACTGTTGATCTCGGGGTTGTAGGTTCGAGCCCTTCATTGGGTGTAGAGATTTCTTTAAAATAAAATCTTTAAAAAAAAATAAGATAAAAGCACATTCTTCAGAAAAATGCCAGTTACACAAGATTAGCAATGAATTAGAGTATGTGAATATTTACCAAGAATAATTATTTTGCTGGTTATTTTTTAATACTCGGATGATCAACATAAAGTTCTTTTTTATTTTGTTGCAATGTACATGGATATATTTTTCTTTCTTTTTAAATTTCATTTTTGAAAATAGTTTTTGAGTAGAACTTGTTAACAAGTCCACCAACATAATAAAATCATTTATTAGTTAATAACTACGTGTTTCGGGGCACCTGAGTGCCTCAGCCTATTAAGCACAGGGCTCCGTGCTGATGGCACAGAGCCTGCTCAGGCGTCTTCCTGCCCCCTCACTGCCCCTGCCCAACTAATGCATGTGTGCTCACTCACTCTCTCTCTCTCAAAATAAATAAACTTTAAAAAATAAATACATGTTTCAAAAAGTGTAAAATTTTAATTTTTTAGCACTCACTTTTACTCTCAAGTGTCCCAGTTTGGTTGATAAATTTTATAGTATCACCACTTTACAGACATTTCTCAGAGGTTGCTCAAGATCATTCTGCTTACTTACTGGCCAGAATTGAATTATATGGCCACACCTACTTATAAGGGAGGCTAGGAAATATAAACTTCATTTTGGGGAGCCACATGCGCAGCCAAAAATCTGAAAGATACGGATAATAGACACTGGAAGACAAATAGCATTTTGCCCTATCTCCCCATCACACTTTTGGCTATATTTTTATGAGACCGATCTGCTGATTTTTAGGGAGAAAATGGTAGGGTACCTCTAATATACAGTTTATATTCGTGTGAAAAGGAAACCAGTAAGAAATGAATTGGTTATATAAAATAGAATAATAGAGAATCTCAGATCTCCCACCAGAGATTTATTACCATTTGGGCATTCTTTTTATTTACCCTCAAATTGCCCTGTTTTCTGTGTGTATAGTCTACTGTGATGGGTCTCACTAAATTCTCTCCTTTACTGGAATTCACATGTTAGCAGAAGGGTGTTTGATCCACTGCCTTGGAGAGCCATTCTATGACTGCATCGTCCGTCTTACCTCTTGACCATGCCTGCTGTGGTCTGTGGTGAACTTTGGGTCTTAGGGAAGGAGAAGCTCTCAGAAGGTACAGGCCTCGTGTGGTTTCCGGGTGTCTTGCACTATACATGACTAGCTGTAGTCGTGTACACTGGCCACTCATGGATTAGACCCACATACCTAAGAAGAAGAGATATTCTGGATGTAGTAACTAGATCCACATTTTTGTAATTAGCTCTCAGCCTGGCCCCTACCTTAAAACAAGACTTACTGCCTTGAGACAAATTTCTGTTTTCTCTAATCATTCGTTTTAACTTACTTTAAGCTATTCTGATGAAATCTTATATAAGGTTAAGATGGTGGTATTTAGCACAAATACAATTATGCTGTAATGACACAAACAAGTATTCACTTGCTTTAACCACTCACTTTATGGGAATGATATTTAATGTGTTCCTTTTTCTTAACTATCTTGTATCATTCACACATGCTTTCTTTTAGTGTGGTTCAAGTTCAGGGAAAATGGAGGCTTTACTCCCATCAAAATCAATTGAGATTCATGGTTTGTGAAATCCACTCTTAGTGTTTTGCATTCAGAAGCATCACTATAAATGTTCCAGAGACTAAGACCTCCACCATCTGCTCCATTAGGCACTGGATTTCAGTGGCAGTATTTGATTAAAAAAAAAAAAAAAAAAAAAAATACAAAACAAAAACTTAGCATATCCAAGCAACAGTTAAGCCTGAAGCTTCTTGAAGTAAGAATGATTAGGTATTTCCTTCCTCTTCAGTGAGTCCTGTACCTTCATGGTCTCTGCACAGTTTTGTACTTTTAGATTTTCATTTTATTGACTTTTATCTGGTGAGCAGGTTTTTTTCCTTTTTAGGCCCACGGTATATTGTTTTGTTTTGTTTTTTTAATTTGATAGTTGTGTGTTTGATTGAAGCCTTTATTCTATGAATCATTCTGTTCGTCAGAAAAAAAAAGGATCCTTTTGCACCTTGTTCTTCAAAATTTGAAGGCTCTACAAAGGTCAGTTTCAAAAGACACTTCACTGCATCAGCTCTTGTGAAAGATCTTGAATACCATGTCCAGGGGTCTATAATTGATCTTCTGCCATTCTAGGCTTCTACTAGCTCTCTTTTAATCCTAATAGATGATTTCCAAACCATATATATGAACAATAGTTTAAACTGATTATAGGGGGTAAAGTTCTTGAAAGTCAAGAGTTATCTTTGATAAAACAAATCTTCCATATTGAGAATCAATTCCTTTTATTTAAAGACTTGGCAGTTTAGGGGAGCCTGAGTGGCTCAGTCGGTTGAGCATCCCACTCTTGATTTCGACTCAGGTCATGATCCCAGGGTCATGGCATCCAGCCCACGTCTCAAGCTTGCTTGAGATACTTCTCTCTCTTTCCTTCTGCCCCTCTCCCTTATTCATGCTCTTGCACACTCTAAATAAATAAGTAAATAAATAGGGTTTAAAAAAAATTTTTTTAATGTTTATTTTCTGAGAGAGAAAGAGCATGAGTGGAGGTGGAGGAGCAGAGAGAGAGGGAGACAGAGAATCTGAAACAGGCTCCAGGCTCTGAGCTGTCAGCACAGAGCCCAACGCGGGGCTCGAACTCACGGACCATGAGATCATGACCTGAGCCGAAGTCAGATGCTTAACCGACTGAGCCACCCAGGCACCCCGGCAGTTTATTTTTTTAAAGAAAGTAAAGTTATATCTCAGAAGAAGACTAATTTTATTAAATAAATTCCCAGAAACTTAAATTGATTAAGGATAATACTAATCATTAATAAGAATTTTTTGTGTGGAGGAGGAGGTAGTGATAAATGTTTCTCTGGGACAGTATTAAGTTTTTTAAAGTTCTCTACGTATGGTTAATGTCTTAGTAAAGTTAGATTTCTCCTTAATGGCATTTTAATGTTCTCTTACAAGAAAGAAAATTTGAGAGATAAACAGATAAAGAAGATGGATATATATACCATATGCTATATATGGGTGTGGGGGTGTGTGTGTGTGTGTGTGTATGAATATTACTCAGCCATAAAAAAGAATGAAATCTTGCCATTTGTGACAACATGGATGGACCTAGAGGGTATTATGCTAAGTGAAATAAGTCATACACAGAAAAGCAAATGTCATATAATGTCACTTATATGTGGAATCTAAAAAACAAAACGAATGAACAAACAGAATGGAACACTTTTACATACAGGAAATAAACTATTGGTTGCCAGGGGGGCGGGGGTGGGTGGGATGGGTGAAATAGGTGAAGGGGATTAAGAAGTATAAACTTCCAGTTATAAATAAGTCACGAGGATGTAATGTACAGCATAAAGAACATAGTCAATAACATTATAATAACTTTGTATGGTGATGGATGGTAACTAGACTTTCTGTAGGGATCATTTAACAATATATAAAAATATGAAATCACTGATATATACCTAAAACAAACAGGATATTGTTTGTGAGTTATACTTTAATTTTAAAAAGGAGAAGAAAAATTTGTCAGCAATAGCAATGAAAGAGACACCACAGCAGTGAGGGAGCAGACAGAACTTAATACAGAATTTCTGTATATAGTATGTCACTTTTGTCACAGTGACAGCTTTTTTTGGAGGGTGTGTATTTAACTTGGTAATTAAAGTTAGCATATTTGTAGCAACTTTAATTTTTTATGACTTATTCATTCTACCAATGTTCCATTTTCTTGTGCTACTGAATTCTTGTCTGAATTTCTGTATTATGTGTTTATCTCTGTACTTCTCCTGGGGCAGACCATTAAGATGAAGGGTTCTGCAGTCATCAGAAATTCAGAGCTGTTTTATAATTGCCAAGGGTAAAATTAGCAAAGTCAATTATTCTCCCTTTGGCTTTTCCCTGAAGATATTAGGGGTCTTCAAGGTAATTGCCTTAGGTAACATTTAGATTTTTAAATATCTCTAAGTATAGAAATTGGTATATTAATCCTCTGGTAATTGTCTTCTTACTGTTCTAGCTCTGGTCACATAAATGTGAATTAACAAGATTTTGAATTCAAGGGTGAGTTTTGAATTCAAGAGTAGTGTTTGAGTTTTCATTCATTTTCAGTTATGGAACCTAAGGTCAGCTTTTTGTTTTGGTACTTCATTGTACACAGACCCTAGACTTGGAGACTTTAGAATGCCTCTTTTTAAGCCATAAATTCCCTGACTCCATTGAAATAAATTGCTTTATATTGTGTTCATGTAGAACATCACTGGATCCTGAAATGATGGGGTCATACCAGAATCTAAAATTTTAGTATCTGAACATCAAACTATCAATGAGACATGCTGAATAATTGGGGGAAAAACATGAAGTGGAGAAGCACTATAATTTAGAAATCTGGCTGACTATTAGAGGCTTTTTCTGGTTCCTGTTTATTTTGTAGACTAGATCTTTATTTTAGGATTAAGCCACAGTACAAATACGGCTGTTTGGATTACTGCTTGTCATCTTTTTTCTCTAAGTCTTTTATTTTACATGTATAGTGATAACCCTAGTATTTGAACAATTGAATTCAGGGGCACCTGGATGGCTCAGTTGTGGTTTCGGCTCAGGTCGTAATCTTAGAGTACATGAGTTTGAGCCCTGTGTTGGGCTCTGTGCTGACAGTGCAGAGCCTGCTTGGGATTCTCTCTCTCCCCTACTGTGTCCTTCCCGGGATCACGTGCACGTGCACTCTCTCTCAAAATAAATAAATAAACTTTTAAAAAAATAATAAAAAAATCAATTGACCATGCTATTTTTTTCTCATTATAGTCGTTTTCATTTAATGGACCTATCACTATACATCAGGTGGGAAACTGTGCCTTAGCTTGGGTCTTGTCTGAGCACCCAAGAACATTGTCATGATGTCATTCCTGGGGACTGTTCTATTAAGCATTAGTGATTTATGTTTCTAAATAATTAGGGGCACAGATGTACTCTTTACATAGCTGATGTATTTCCTTATGTTAACTTTGTTTTCCTAAAGGCATAAATATGTTGTTTACAAGGAAGAATTTTGTTTGTATAAATATGCTCAATTTATGCATATAAATCTCCTCCTTTTATACCATCTATATATTTTAATAAAAAGAGGGCTATTGGTTATTCCATGTTTGTATTATCAGTTACATTAATTCTACTTTCAAATTCATGTTAAAAAGTGAAATCTAGGCTCACTTGGCTGGCTCAGTTAAGTAGAGCATGTAACTCTTGTTCTTGTGGTCATGAGTTCAACCACCATGTTGGGTGTAGAGCCTACCTTAAAAAAAAAAAAAATGAAACCTAGAAACATGCTATATCATATGAAATTTGAGATTTTCTTTATCATATTCATTTAAAATAGACATTGTGACCTTGTGTGTTTATAGTCTTGTCAGCACTATTTTACTTGTGGAAATTATTGATTATGTTTTAGCCTCTTTAGTCTGACACCCAAGATTAATGTCCTTTTCTACATATAACCCTTCTCAAGTATAGATTTTCATGACTAGCTTAAATGTGTGCAGAAGGTAAGTAGGGTGTCATATATTGTAACAATAAAGGCAGTTATTTCCCTATCAATTGAATAAAGAAGCCAAAATGTTATCATAAAATTACAATTTCAAAGTCCCCAAATTTTTGCAGTTTTTTTTTATCATGTGCTAACAAAGCTACCCATTAAACAGACACTATATCCATTTTCTGAGCCACTTCCTTGATCTTTAAAGCAAAAGTGATAAATGATTAGTATTTGAGAAGTGTACTTAGAAACAAGAAGCCAAATATTATGTTCTTTTAAAATTTATTGTCTCATTAAAACCTTAAACTTTGTCCTTTTGGTGCCATAAAACAATGGAATGAAGTGTCTTTTTGCCATAAAAAGATCAAATGCCATCATACAAAAAATGGACAAAACTCTGAGTGTCTGTCAACCAGAAAGCTGACAACCAAGAAGGGAATTTCTTCCATATGCCTAAGCTTTCAAATAAGCCCATTTTAAAAAGTCTGTGTTCTACAAAAATATATTCTCTAAAATGGGTAGAGTTGAACCCCATACCATGGTTGGCCACGAGAGGTAGAAATATGTTGACTAGGGCAGATTTTTTAAAATGTTTATTTATTTTTGAGAGAGAGACAAACAGAGCATGAGCGGGGAAGGGGTAGAGAGAGGGAGACACAGAATCCGAAGCTGGCTCCAGGCTCTGAGCTGTCAGCACAGAGCCGGATGCAGGGCTCCAACTCATGGACTGCAAGATCATGACCTGAGCCAAAGTTGGACACTCAACCGACTGAGCCACCCAGGCATCCCTGGGGTAATTTTATAGTATACTTAGCCACCTCAATTTTGTAAATCCCTTTTTCTACTTTCCAGATATAAAATTAATCAAGCCAGCTTTTTTTCCTCTTCATTTTCACAGATGTAAACTGCCATTTCTCCAAAGCCAGAGGGGAAAAAAAAATCCACTTCTGAGCTTGAGCTAATGATTTCTTTTTGCCTTTCTAATGATTTGACTCAAGGAACTTCCTGAGTTAGGAGTTAACAAAAGTACTGGGTAGATGAATAGCTGATTCCTTCCTCTGCATCCTCAGCTAGCTGACCCCACATCTCTTCACTCATCCTTTCTTTATCCCATAGATACATCCTCAGTACCTCTTTCTTTGTCTTTTATTGTTCACAAATCAGTTAATTCCATCTCAGGCTATCCCCAGCCCCTTTCTTCCCATCTTTCATTCTTTATCTTCTTCCTTGTTAGTTCAGAAAAATTGTTATCCATCTTTTTGCCTTCTTCTTGCTCCTTTCAAGAAAAAATAAGCCAAGAAACTTTACTTAGGAGTTGAAAAACATCAGAGTAAGGCTTGGCATGCTCTTGTGTTAATAAGGAAAATTGGGGCACCTGCGTGGCTCAGTCGGTTAAGCGTCCGACTTCGGCTCAGGTCACGATCTCACGGTTTATGGGTTCGAACTCCACATTGGGCTCTGTGCTGACAGCTCAGAGCCTGGAACCTGCTTTGGATTCTGTGTTTCCCTTTCTCTCTACCACTCCCCCCCCCCCCCCCCCCCGCCCTTCATGCTCTGTTTCTCTCTCTGTCTCTCAGAAATAAACAAAAAAAGTTACAAAAGAATAAGGAAAATTATATAATTAGAAATGAAACAGGCCTAAGAAAGAACCAGGGTCTCTACCCTCATTTTTTCCTTTAACCAGGTTTCCCTATAACTGGCAATGTTTAAAGACATTTTTTAAATGTCTTTCTATTTAGTTTTGTTTTCCTACTTTATTTAATTGAAGGTATTGTAAGATTGTGGTTTTCTATTTTATTTTTAATTATAAGCATATGGTATTTCTAATGTTATGGGCTAACCAAGCTTTAGTCGGCTGCCCTGGGAACCTAGCCACCATTTATAACCTCAAATATTGGGACATTGAGGTATGAACTCCAAACAACTGACTTATAGATAAAATTCCAAAATGCAGTGCATTTGTAATTTCATGCCTGTTGTGTTAGATTAATACCGAATTTGAACTCCATAAGCGAAAGAACAGTTAAGAGCATTCAAAAGGATCCATGTGACTGCTTTTCATTAGTAGCTACAGATAGTTCATTTGTGTTGATTTAATTTGGTTTTAGCATTTCCATCATTTTCCTGATTCCTCAGAGTTGTAAATACTCATGGAAAAAATTCACTCTAAGCCCAAGTTGGTTGATGGGGCCTTAACCCAGGAGCAAATGTTATTTATTTAGCAATAGTGATTGGGGAAGAGCCCTTTTCTGGCAGCTAATGACCTACTGGAGGACTTGTGTGCCCAAGGCAAAGCTGAAGGCCATTAGCCCAACAGGTCATTAACTGACAAATGCCTGACCCTGAGGTCATTTCTGATATTGGAAACCGTGAAAACATTAAAGTGGGCTTGTTGGAAAGTACAGCTGTGCCAAGGAAGTTTCTTTTTAAGCATTTTGGAAAATGCATTGTTTGTTGTTATTCACATGGCTTAATTGTCTTTGTTCTGGGGCCATTTTCACTGTGCCCAGCAAGTCAGTCAGATATCAGTAAACACCAAAACTGTAGTGTATGGCCAGTCTTTGATTTTTAAATGACAGTTTCCCTGTTTAGAATATCACATTAACTATTTCATTCCGAAGCAACTTCAGCGTTCACTTTTGTGGATAACTTGTGTTTTCATAATATGTTGGGTTATATAGCACTTACCTATTTTATACTTCTCAGAGATGACCTATAAAGCCACATAAGAGAAGTGGAAAGACCTCAAGTAGAAGTCTGTGGACCTATTCTCTATCTCTGACTTTTTTTTTTAATTAGCCATTTAACATTGGACAGTTCATTTTCTCCCTCAGAATTCTAGTTTAGATCATTTATCTTTTTCTCCAGACTGTTTATCTATTGTCTTTTTTTTTTTTTCTTTAAGCTCTATGCCCAATGTGGGGCTTAAATTCATGACCCTGAGATCAAGAGTCGCATACTCTATGGACTGAGCCATCCAGGCGCATCCCTCTAATGTCTTAATACTCCATTTTTCAAGTCAGCTTAGAAACTTCATGATGTAGAATATTTAATATTTATTAAAATTAGTACAAAGCACTTAATATTAACAACTTATATTTTTGAGTGCTTGCCCTGTGTTAGACACTATTGCAAGTGCTTTATGTGTATTAACTTATTTAATCTCTCCTGAGACATAGGAAAGGGTTAAGTAATTTCCTTGAGGAAATGGTAGAGCTGCTGTCTAAATATAGGCAATCTGGCTCCAGAATCCTCTAGCTTAGCTAAAGTAGAAAACTAACAAACCAAGAACCATGATACCTTTTTTGCCAGCAATTTTGCAGTTACCGGTATTGGGATTTGTAATACCTTAAGCGACTAGTAGTTTTAACATATTGGAATAAGTATTTCAATACAAACATCATTAGGAGCTTTATGAAACATTTTGGAGAAAATAACCAGTAAGCAGAGGCAACTTGTTTTCTTAGTTTCCTCATCTGTAAAATAAAGACAACATTATTTCCATCTCCTGTATCCCTACCAGTTGCAAAATTCTACAATTCTGAGTGTTGTAGGAGAGAGTCTGAACTTAAAATGTATATATGCAGATCCTGAAGATGTTACGATATAGGAAGAAAAACAAAGGAATCAAGAAAAAATTGTTTATAAACTCAGAGATGTAATAGAGAAATGACCATCTTTTATAAATGTCTAAGATCTAGAGATTTACATGCATATTTCAGCAATCTAAAACAATACTCTAAATTAATGAACTCACCTATATGGCCAGTTTGTGATGAGCAAATGATACGGCTTAATTTGTTCAAGTACTTTAAAAGCCATAAGATGATATGCAGATATAAAATTCTGAAAATAATGATTAAACAATTATAACTGCAAATTTATTTTGAAAGTTATGATTTATACAATTCACATATTGGAAAAAGTATTGGTGGTGCAATAAAATTTTTGCGTGCATTGTGTTAAGCATTAGAAATGCCAGTTTAAAAGACAATTGTATCACCTGTTTTCAGTCTTCATGTAAATTATATCAACCAAAACAAAAACAAAAACAAAACAACCCAATTGTATCTCTGCAGATTAGAGAATTTCTAACCCAAGTATATCCATTGTTTGATTCAAGGGTACAATACAGCCAATCTCGAGTTTCTACTACTTTTTTTTTTTTTTTAAGGAGGGGAAAAAAAGATTACCTAATTTTCTAGAATGCAGTACCAATAGAGCCAGTTATTTTTAGCATTCCATTGATTCACAGATTTTGAAGAGCTGCAATGGTATTTGGAAGAAATACAATTACAGTTTTAGACGAGATGCGTGGATTTTAATGCATATGAGTCATGCTTTTATTTCTGTGGTTGCCTTTGAAGTGCAAACCTCAGGACGTCTCTGAATTACAAACATCTGCCTTTTAGTGTAGCCCAATTAGAAGAGGAACTAATTGAACTAAAAATTGAACCATGTTATCCAAAAGACAAGGGATTCCTGGAATTTGCAAGAGTATGTGTGAATCTCAGAGAAATCCTGAAATTTTTAACTCTTTGGCCAAATGTGTTCTAAACTTTTTTTTTTTTTTATGAATCTAGTAAGATCAAAGCTGAGAGTCAGTATCAGTGATGTATATAAACCAAGGTGGAAATGCTCCCTAATATTATACCCCATAGTACCCGAGAATGATTATGTTTTAACCTGCCTTCTGCCTCTGTTTCTATTCCGTTAACTTACATGTTTTTGGAATACAGTGATAAAGAAATTAACACCTTTATAAATATATTTCAGAATAACAATCTGTAAACTGTGTGTCAAAAATCTGGGGACTCTGTGTGCAGTTAAAATGGCTAACCAAGGTATGAGTTATACATGACGTATATCAGTATAAGGTAGTATTTCAGATTATAGATCACATGCTGTTTATGGTGGATAGTGAAATCCCTTTAGTAAGTGACTGTCAACACTTTTTCTTTAATGGATCACAATAGAAAATAGAGGGATAATGAAACTTTTGTTTTATGAAAAATTTCACTCATTTTTGTACATACACATGTATGCATGTACTGTGTGTGTCATGATGTAGAATACAATTCTTATCGTGGGTTGCAATTTAAAAATTTTGAAAGTTGATACTATTAGGCAGTGTTCTAGCCAGCAGCATCCTTTCGTTGAATGAAATAAGGTACCTTGATTCTGGTGTTCTGAAGTTTCACATTGTGAACTTGTGTTTTTCAAAGGTGGGATTAACCTTTAAGCAAAATCACACTTGGAAACTATCACTTAACATCACTGAGAGTGCCATCAAAGGAAGAAGCAGTGAAAGCAGAATGGAGGTTATCAGCCACATGGGGAAAAGTGGGCACATCACTGAGATGGCAGATATAATTCTCTCTGAGAAGTTGTCAGAGCAAAGTGTAACAGAGCTACTAAGTGTGGGGCATCCTAATGGGGAATATCCTGGGTACAACAAACTTGACAACATACATAAGGAATTCTTATGTTGGAGAAAGTGAAAACTAAAGCAACTAACTGCTGTATGATAATGTCAGAATTACTTTGTTTCACGACTAAGCATTTAATTCCCAGCAACTATTTAGTTTTTGTAGTAATGCAAGATACTTAACCAACTTTTTTTTTAGCCTACTGGAAAGCATCTCTTTTTCTCCTTTTCTTACAAAAAGTTTTATTTTGGTGTAAGCATTTTAAATTGTAAAAAAAAATTATCAGCCACTTTTTCAGGAATCTAAGTATTGTTTAAATCAATAAATGATTATCATTACTCAGTGGTGAACAGTAGACCAAGAACCATGCACCGTCATTCAAAAAGTGAACTCAAGGGGCACCTGGCTGGCTTGGTCGGTGGAGCATGCAACTCTTGATCTCAGGGTTGTGAGTTTGAGACCCACATTGGGTGTAGAGATTACTTAAAAATAAAATCTTAAAAAAAAAACAAAAACTCCTTATTTTTGGATCACTTTTTTATTGTTACTGAAAGAAATCCATATTTTGGCATCATCCTTACAATTGTTATGAATAAAAAACATATACAGCTACACATTTAGGTATTTCTGGTCATGGGGCTAACTGTTGATAAAATGTAGATACCTCTTACTTAGATAAGCTAACTGAGGCCCAAAGGAGTGCTATGGGAGAGGGGGGCAGAGGGAGTGCCTGGATGGCTCAGTCGGTTAAGCATCCAACTCTTGGTTTTGACTCAGATCATGATCTCACAGGGCGCTGGCAGCATGGAGACTGCTTGGGATTCTCTCTCTTCCTTCCTCTCTGCACCGCCCCCCCCCCCAAATAAATAAATACACTTAAAACAAAAAGTGATATGGATGGCCCAAAGTCATGCAGCCTTCTAAGTGGTCAATAACAATGTAATGTCCTTTATCTTTATAAGGTCATAACTAGTTTCATTAGTAGAGTGCCAGGAACATAGTAGGCTGTCAGCAAATGTTTATGGAATGAGTGCATTAGCCAATATAATATTAAACTTCAGCACTTCATATTCAAGCCATCTTCCTGAATTTGTGGCCCATTTCTTTTAAGTTTTATCAGTTGTGATTTTCTTTTAGACTTTTCTTTAGTTTGCTGAATTTTCCTGAGCCCTTTCTGACAAATGTTACCAGTAGTTAGAGGCCATAAACCAATGTATCAGCTGTTCTAAATTAAAAATTAAGATTATCAATTTGCTTAGTTTTTGCTGCACCTGTCCTACTGGTTGTGCCATTTCTCTCTCCGCTCTTCCCCCTTAGCCAGAAAGAACTTCCAGCTCACTAGAACAGATTGCTATCCCTCCCACAAATAAGCATGGTCTTACACATTTGGCAGCATTGAAAAGGCTCCCTTCAAAAAGCCTAGTTAGAAGCTTCCTCCAGAACTCCTGTGAGTTAGTGGTGTGTTTATTGCAACAGACCTTTCATCATTGTCGTCATTAAACCTGGTCCTTGTCTGATAGGAAGGAGTGGGGAGAACCATTCTTTCAGACTTCATGAATGGCTTTATTAAAGCAACTCATTTATATTAATCAGCATGCAGATTAGGGCTCATCTGGGTTGTTTGTGCCCAGGTGGTGGGTGAGTAGATTCACCCCTTATTTGGCCACTGCCGCTGCTCCCTGTGTTCTTCAGAGGTCGCTTCTCCATTGAGGCTGCCAGCCTGAAAGCTCTGGCTGAGCACTGGGGGACTGAATCCACCTGGAACAGAATAGTTTGCTTAAACCCAGTCTGTAAATGATAAAGTGCTTTGCAAATGTTAGATGTTATTATTGGTCTCTGTGGGAGAGCACTACTTCTTAGCCAGTTCCTCTACCTCACCTTGGTGTAATGTAAGTAAATCTTTCCATCATTAAATGCATCTCTCAAATACTCCGTGCTTTGTTTTTTGTGAAGAGGAACTGAAGAGTGAAGCTAACTGCCCTGGTTACTATTAGCAGACTGTTCGGCATCCTTTATCTTTAAAAGTATTTTTCTGTAAGACATTTTTACTGACAATATTGGTTTTGTGGCTTAAAAAAAAAAATCTTGACACTATCCCTTCAAATATCAAAGCTTTTTGGAAAGGACATATTTATGCTAAATCTATCTTTTGTTCCTCCCAAGATGTATATGAGAATTAATTCTTCCCCAAGGGCGTTTTACCTTTGCAACTGCTTCATGCATTGCTATTTCTTCCTAGAGCTGGGGGAAGGAGTGCAATAAATTTGTGTGTAATTAATGCCATCAGCACTGCAGATGCGTGCACACACATGACTGTTTCCTTCGCTAGCAGCTGTTAAGAGTAGTAAAGACTGAGGGGCTGTGTGTTCGTTTGCCTCCCAAATAGAGTGATGGATCACACGTTGTCATTCTACACTGTAGTAAAAACTCATTAAAATAACCTTTCCAGCGCAAGTTTTTGAAAGACGATTATAAATCTGTAATAGCCTCCACAGTTTCTATATACCAATGAGTTAAGTGCGGGGCAACCTTTTTTTTTTTTTTTTTCCTTCAAGTTTATTTATTTTGAGAGAGAGGGAGAGAGAGAAAAAATCTCAAGCAGGCTCTGCACTGTAGGCACAGAGCCAGACATGGGACTCAACCTCACGATCTGTAGATCATGACCTGAGCTGAAATTAAGAGCCAGATGCTTAACCAGCTGAGCCACCCAGGCACCTCTGTAGCAACCTTTTTTAAGTGAGTTAAAACACAACCATACTACACCAACTCAGATAGGTTTTGCTGGCTCGAGCTTTTATTGAGCCACATTAGTTAATAGTTAATATTTTTCTAAAGATTTAGTTGTATTTTACTTTTTATTTGAGATGGGTGCTCCTTTGCCCATATTAAGTGGTCTGGTTTCCTGGTTAACTATCTACAACTCAGCTGAAACTTTTCCATCTGTCAAATACTGACAGTACTCCTGGATCACGCCTGTTGAGACAGGCACAGCTCGTCTCCACAGAATGCTTACCACCACTTACTGATCTTATTTTTGCTACTCCGAGGACTATTGTTTGATTGATATATTCCAGAAATCAATTTGTGGACACAGCTTCAGAAGCCTCTCTGAGGCTAAAAGGAGAGTGTGCTCCCCAGCTCCCCGCCCCACTCCATGGAGGTAGGTTTATTGTTTTAACCTGATTATAAAAGCAGTACAATAAAAGAGGGGAGAAAAATGTAATACATTGTAAATTTAAGCAGTTATAAATTTATTGATTACAAATTTAAGCAATTTATAAAAGTTGAAAAAGAAAATTTTTTCATTAAAAATCATCCAGATGCTTACTTACCATTTACACATTATCATTATTACTACTTTGTTGTCCTTTCGTTTAAAAAAATTTTTTTTTGTTGATTTATTTATTTTTGAGAGAGAGAGAGCACGTGCACAAGCCAGGGAGGGGCACACAGAGAGAGACACGGAACCGAAGCAGGTTCCAATCTCTGAGTTGTCAGCACAGAGCCTGACACAGGGCTTGAACCCATGAACCACAGGATCATGACCTGAGCCAAAGTCAGATGCTTAACTGACTGAACCACCCAGGTGCCCTTAATATTTTGTTGTCTTTTCCGACTTTTCTCTCAGCGTATATAAACACAGAGATTGACCTCACTTTGTTTTAAAAATATCTGTCATGCTATTCTGTTTTGTAACCAGCTTTTTTCTTTTAAGAAGATATTACAGACGTCCTCAGATAGCAGTGTGAAGACGTTATTTGGTCATTATTGTTCTCTTACCAACCCCTACTTCTCTTAATTTCTATTTTTTATGATAGGAATTTTATTATAGCTCAGGGTGTAATCACCACAACACCTTTTGCGAGTGCATATGCATCACTTTTGCTTTTCAGTTAAGAAAAATCATCGAATTGTAGTTACTCTTGCCAGAAGATAAAGAATGAGGCAATTACATTTTCCCTGAGACTGACGAAATTTGTCCTGTAAATTAACCATTTAAGAAATTCATTCCATCAGTTATACGTCAATTAAAAAATAATAATAATAAAAGAAATTTATTCCAAACAAGGTGCCCCCAAGAAGCTAGCTCATGACATTGACAGTCTGAACAGTTACCACTTCTGGCTCACTGACATTTAGGGTGTTACTCAGAAGACGTGGGAATAGTATATGGCATTGCCAGGCAGTCAGATTTCAACATGGCAAATCAGAAAGAAAAGCATTTTTGTATTGCATGTGCAGGTAAGCAATTATGCCATTCTTGCAACCTCCAGAAATGCAGAAATTAGCTTATCTCCTGCTTGATTACTGTCTAGACAGCCAAAGTAAACTTTATAACATTAATGGTGACAGATTCTCTTCTAAGTGTTCTACATATTTACTCATTAGAGAGGAAGTGATGTGGCCAACTAGAGCCATTATTTGTTTGACACAACTTTTCACTTAAACCTGATATCATTCTGAATCCGATTGTATGAATTATTCCCAAGCATTAGAGCCATTCAAGACCCAGAACTCAGCAGTGTTGACCTTAATTGACCCAACTAGGATATTTCTGTCAGTAGGTGGGGTGGGCTATCAGTCTTAATGGTTTAGGACATGGAAATGGTTTAGAATGGTTTAGGAAATGAAAATTGCTTAATTAGGATTCTAGGTCTTGAAACCAAGGGGCTTGGATACAAAAACTTTCATGAAGAAAGTAATCGGGAGAGTTCAGACAGAGGGAAAAGTCTGTGTGAAGAGAATAGATAAAAATAATATCTGAGCAGGGCACCTGGGTGGCTCAGTCAGTTGAGCATCCGACTTCAACTCAGGTCATGATCTCACGGTCTGTGAGTTTGAACCCTGCATCGGGCTCTGTGTTGACAGCTCAGAGCCTGGAGCCTGCTTCGGATCCTGTGTCTCCCTGTCTCTCTCTCAAAAATACATAAACATTAAAAAAAAATAAATAAAAAACCTTTAAAAAATAAATAAGCCTTTGGTGAGCAAAGGTGTCTTACCAAGCTTTATAAAAAAGCAGTTTTAAAATCTTCATGCCTAACTATAAATATTAAGATTTGCATTTCTAGAAGCTCGGAATCAGAATTGGAAGGGACCTTATAGAGTTATGTTTCGCAACTTCCTTCATTTTATAGTTGAGAAAAATTAATTGTCCTACCCCAGATCTCACAATGACATTACTAGGAGACCTTGAAGTAGGGTCTAGATCCTTTGGCTCCTAATGCTCTGCCCTGTTTCATTACAGTCTTTTCATTGTTGGGCTTCTAAGAGTGGCTATCATTGATGCTCTTTTAAGTCTGTCATGTTTTTGTAGTTGATAGTGTTTGCTTGCCCCTCTGGGCCTGAGGAACGAAAGTCCTTAATCTTTCTCATGGTGCCCTTGTTAAGAGTGCCAAGAAGTGGAGGGCTTGGGTTCTTAGTCTCAGGAGATCTGGCATTTAGGCTTCTGGATTCTCTGACTGCCATTATCCTTGCTACCATTGTGGGTTGCTGGAACAAATCATTCCACAAGAATCTGAGGGAGAAAAGTATCATGAAGCAGGTACTTTCTTATATTGAAGTACAAAAGGTGTCTAGACAGGTGCCTATGTAGTAAGCCATGTATTGAAAAAAGATCAGATCAATAAATGGCCTCATTAAATATGTGTAGCTGGTAGTCCTGTGGTCTTCCTAGAAATACTACAATTTTAAAGGAGGATGATACTTAAACATCTCTCTCTTTGGTATAATTTAAAATGTTAGGGGCTCCTGGGTGGCTCAGTGGTTAAGCATCCAACTCTTGATTTCGGCTCAGGTCATGATCTCATGGTCATGAGATTGAGCTCCACATCAGGCTCAGCGCTGGGCATAGAGCCTGCTTGAGATTCTCTCTCTCCGTCTCCTTCTGCTCCTCCCCCGCTTACACACATGCTCATGTGTGTGCTCTCCCTCTCAAAAAAAAAAAAAAAAAAGGTAATAAAAAAAGGTTAAGTAAACATTTCAGGCAATAGAAAGAGATTTATGTGTGCATTGAGTAAGTCACCCTTGCCTGGGACACTTCAGCTCCCCTAGGCTATTGCTGGTTTTCATAATCTCTTACCTTCCTTGATTTGTTAACCCAAGGAAATCCAAAGCTTTTTCCTCAATGATCATCATTGGCTATGGAGGTGTATTCTGCTCAAGTAACTATAGCTATTTGGAACTATGGGTCCTTTATAAATTTTGAACTTATGAGTACAGGTCTGTCTATATTTCCTAATTACATTAAAAAGAAAAAGAGACAATAAAATGTCTGTTGCCTCTGCCTGGTCTGAAATCTCAGGGAAGTAAAGGCACAGTCTAGTTATGCAGAGCCAGATCCATTGTTAAAAGTTCATGCCATCATTTTGACATTTAGTGTTGTGGACTTTCTCTTTATAAATCCCTCTTCACTTTACCAGTGCTGGTCTCAGAGCTCAAACTGTTTCAAAACCGTAACATTTCTTAGTGAGTGATTGATCTGTATTACGTGTCCGGCCATCAGGGGGATCTTGGGATGTTGCTTGTATAAACTGTAATCCAATCTGATGCTGTGCATTTAGTTACAGTCTTTCATAGACCTATTGGTGATACTCTATCCTCCTGGATTTGGGAATAGAGCTTATCTGATACCTTCAGGGGAAAAAAATCCATTCATTTTCTTTCTTCCCCACTTAAATAACTCAACACATCTGGTAACACTGTAGGATCATTGTCCTTCCAGTTCCTCTGCAGCTCATATTGCTACAATATTTCTTAAGTATTTGGTTACCTAAAGGGCAATGTGATTAAAAAAAAAAAAAAAGACTTTGTATAGGTCTTACAAATTAACCCATCTGCAGAGCTAGAAAAAAAATGGCTTTAATCAGCAAAATTTCCATATCAACAGCCTTGTCTGTGTTACACAGGATGAACGTAAATATAAATTTGGAGATGAATGTTCATGTGTTAAAATTTTAAAGCAAGTCTTTCCACAAATTAATGTAATTTGTGTCTAAGAAAATGTTTATTAAATCTAACGTACCTGAGATTAAAGTATCTTGTTGTTTGGGTCTGTATCCTTTGGCTTAATAATGTCTTCAATTACAAGAATGATAAAAGCTGAAACAAAATCCTTTAATTCAATCAGAACTTAGCTAAATTTTAGGAAGCAAAGAGTGGGAATCAGATACGGTACTGCATGATATAGGAAGCTAAATATACACGATATTAAGACTTCGCAAGAAGCGGTTGGGGCTGCTTTGAGGAATTCTTGTTTGGAACGGCTGCATTGAAATACCACTATTTTATCCTCTTGAATTAAGATGGTTTATGCAAACAAGTCTAAATTGTACAGTAGTTCCAAAGAGACTGTTTTCTGCTTGTTTTACATTCTGGAACAAGTTCAAAGCTTTTGATTTTGGTTGATTTTTTTTTTTTTTTAACAGCCTGAGTCTTGAAAATAATACAGGTTTGATGAATATGATTTCAATATTGCAGTTCTATAAAAATTTGCAGTGTTTATGGTACATTTGACCCAGGGGCCCTCCACCAAATATATCCACAGTGCATTTTAAGTATAACAGAATGAACACATTTGAAAGGTTAACCATTCTTTTGCTTTTGCTTTTCTTTCTGTATTAAGTATGAAAATTAGCATTGTAATGGCTCCCAGAATGGAGATATTGAAAAAGTATCCACCTGACAGAAATAAACATACAGAAAATAAATTGAGTTAAGATTTCATTAGGTATCTGAAATTTAAGCTTCTGTTCAAAATGGCTATTACTGGATTTTCATATATATTAGTTCAATGCTGTGCTTGTAAGATTTTTTTTTTTTTGCTTGAATTATGCCTGAAAAAAATTGGATTACAGCTCTAATATCCAGGTGGGCAATGCCATTTGCCAGGATCTTTGTATATAACCCCATAAGCACAAATACTGCCTTGCTGCTAAGCCTTCTGAGGCTTTCTGAGGTAAAAATGGGCATAAAAATGTTTAATTGTTTCTTTTAATTTTTTTTCTTGTTTTTTTTAGGTTGTGGAACTTTTAGCAAGTGCTCTTATGGACTTGGTGCAGGGAGTATACCATGAAAATTCTACTTCAGCAAAGGTAGGGATTGGGTACTCATTATAAAATGTTAGGTTAAAAACCCTCGTGGCAAAACTAGAATTGACGAGCGAAAATGTCATTTTTGTTTTGTGTTTAAATTGTACATGACATTTTTTTTTAGATTAGTGTTTTGGCTACAAATCCATGGCCATACGCTTAGTACATAGCAGATTTAGCCAATTAAAACAACCTCTTATCCTCTGGCTGGATTCACAGTCTGTTCAGTCTGCAGCAGCCCAAGAGACACCAGGGTGCTCTGTCTACTGGCTGGCAGGTAGCACTGTCACAGGGCAGGCAGACTGGAGAAACAGCTCGTGCTGAGGTGGCTGGGCGCAGCCTTTCCCCAGAGGAAGGGGTCTTCCGTGTCCCAGAAGAGTGGACATGATCTGAAGAGGATGACTTTTGAGGGCATGAGGAAAGAATGTCTTTTATGTCCAAGATCCAGAATTTACTGCGTTATTAAATTCTCTGTGATAAGAAGTAGGATGGTTGTGCAGTTGGATCATTCTGATTAATTATATAGATCTAGAATTAAGGTTTTTTGACTCATTTAACAGGACATCTTATGGGTTAGGTTTTATTTCTTTAAAATGCAGTTATTTCATTTCAGTAGGATATTGAATGTGAAGCAGTTGCCTCATTGACCACTGCCATCATTTAACATGGTATATGCTATTATACGGGATTCCTAGCTTAGGGTTTCATTATTCTAACTTCTTTAGCTTCTGTATTAGCAAGATTTCACTCACTGCAAATTAGAGAAAATATGCGCATATGCACATTTTAGGCTTTTTGACATTTCCATTTGAAAAAAGAAAGACTGATTTTACTGGAAAATGAAACATAGGGCATGAGCAACTTGCATAGGAAATTTAAAAGTATAACCCAGGGACTCTGGATGGCTCAGAGAATAGTTAGTAAAATATGAAGAATTGTACCTTGGACGTCTGCTAACATTTGGTTCAAGGAACCACAGTTCCCTGGAGGCATATCTAACTTCACCTAAGTTGCCTAGTGGTATGTGGGGACCTGGCAGGATATACGACCACAGTGGGACCCCCTTTGCCACATTTTTCAAAAATATACCATACTTCACTACCATGGCTGAGGATTAATAGCACATTGTAGAATGGAAGATTCCTGGTCTAGTTCCACTCATAAGTTGCCTCATATATAGTATAAAGAAGATGATAGTGGCTAAACATGTAACACTGTGGTAAGTAACTCACCTATGTTTCCTCATTTAATCTTCACAGAAAGCCTGCTAGCAGATACTACTGCTATCCCCATTTGACATAATGGGAAAACCGAGGTTTAGAAAAGATTAAATAATTTGCCCACAGTCATACAACTTGCTAGTTGAGATTTGAACACCAGAGCTCAGGTTCTTAACCGTGCGTTTTCTACCTCTATACCTCAGTGAAACCCAATTTGCTCGCCTCCCTCTGCCATACCTGAGATCCCACCATATATGGTGATGACAGTGACCTCTTCTGGCTTTTGAGGCATCGTTTTCCCCTGGGATAGTTCCAATGTGTTCACCGTAGTTCCATGTAAGATATTAATATCTTACAGTTAAATACCTTAATTTTTAAGTGAAAGTTTTATTGTTGGTTTTAGGGTTCTTGATTTATTCACTCTTAACTGTTTGCCCACTATAATTAGCCTAGTTTGTTAATAATTTTGTGAACATTTATTAAATACTTTCTGTATGTCAGGCAGACCTAACAGCAACAACAACAGTAAATGGTTAGATAGCCCTTTACAGTTTGCTTATACTTTCTTTCTCTACAGTCACCCATAAAAAGGGGGGCATTTGTTGGTACGCCCATTCTATACATTAAAAGCCTGAGATTCAGGGATGACAAAAGGCAGGAAAGCCTATTATCTGGAAACTCTTTGTTGATGTATGTTTCACAGTGGCATGATCTGAACCCAGGTTTTTTGACTCCAAGTCCCACATAATCTGTTTCTTCCTGGGAAAGAGAAAAGAGGAAACAACGAAAGTCTTTGAAGGACTGTTGATCATACGTGCACTGCCAATTAGCAGGCACTAATTGCTGACTTTCATTGGCTAGTTTTACTTCAGAGAATCTGTAGCAATGCTTTGTCCATCTGCCCTGTTTCCCTACCGTCTCCCCAAACACAGCCCTTTAAAGCACTAGCGACCTTCTTTAAGCAATTACATTTCTGAATATAGCCAAACCATTTAAAGAGCTGTTTTGGTTGGTTTTGTTTTCTTTTGTTTTGTTTTTATAACGGAAGGAAAATGCATAGTTGGACTAAAGCTGCGGGAGTGCTTCTGGATGCCTCCATTTGTGTCCCAGGTCCAATTTAGGTTAACCACATTTCCCTTCCTAACCAGAAAAATCCTGGCCTTTCTCCCCCCTCCTCTAAGTGTGCTTGCCATTGCAATGGCAGTTCAGAATTTGGGTTTTCGAACTTGGCCCAGGAATGCCTTCAGAGGCAGAGAGAGCACTGCCCCACATGGAGTGCCTTCAAGGTTTTCATGTTCTGGCACGATGGGGAAGCAGCCACAAGTGGAGGTCATGTGGGAAGTGAGTGGCACAACCTCCGTAGCCTTGGGCCAATTCAGTACACAAAAGAATTGCTTTGTGATTTAAAATCAGCTGCAAACCATTTATTCTCTCTAGGGAGAAGAGACTACAATGCAGTCTGTTTTCTATATGGCTACTTAATGCAGTGATGGAGAACCTGGGTAGTACGAAAATAGCTTTCTGTGGAGCAGTGCCTATGTGACCAGGGTAGATGCACTAAAAGCAAATGGAGGAGAATTACAACTGAATATGTCCAAAATCACCTTCTCCAGAAGAAGTTTGTAGAGTAATTACCTAATCCTCCTTTAAACTATGAAAATTTATGTGACTTAACATTAGTAATACTTGACAGATCATATGTAAATTGTGATCATGTAAACATTCAGAGTAATTTTGGAAATTCATCCTTTGATCTAGCCATTGAAAAACAGTATTTTTATTTTTGTGTTTGTTAGTGAATGAACCATTTTTTCTTTATAATAAAAATTAGCCATTGTGCTTTCTTTAGTGTTTATAGCATTTCCTCTCTGTCTACCTGGTTTGGTGTTGTTAGCTAATTGGGAAAAAAAAGTATATGAAGTAGAAAAATTGCATTTTATGTTTTTTTAAGTTTGTTTCTTTATGTTGAGAGAGAGCACAAGTGGGGTGGGGGAGGAGCACACAGTAGGGGGGTGGGAAGACAGAGAATCCCAAGCTGGCTCTGTGCTGTCAGCACAGAGCCCGAAGCAGGGCTCTATCCCACAAACCATGAGACCATGATCTGAGCCAAAATCAAGTTTCAGATGTTTAACCAACTGAGCCACCCAGGCACCCCCCCAAAATTGCATTTTAAATGCAGCTGTTGTTTACCATTCTAAGAGTTCCCAAGTCCTGCCGTGTACATTGTGTTCATGTTACTCACTGTACACACTAAATATTTTGCATTTTAGAAAAATTGGCTTTGAATCCAGACCTTTATATCTAAAATCTTTATAGCATAATTATCTTATAACTTGTTTCTAATTAGAAAAGTAACTACGTATTTGGTAATAAAAATTGAAAGCACAGAAAAAGGTCAAGAGGAAAAAAGAAATTATTTTACATAAACCATCCCCAGAAATGAATCATGATTACACCTTAATGTATTTCCTTCTAGATTTCATTCTATATTTCTCCCATTTTATAGTTATTATTCTATGTCATTTTTTGTTCCGATTGATTCCCTAGGATTTGTTATTAAAAGTCTTCAAATGGGGCGCTTGGGCGGCTCAGTCAGTTGAGTGTCTGACTTCGGCTCAGGTCACGATCTCTCGGTTCGTGGGTTCGAGCCCCGCATTGGGCTCTGTGCTGACAGCTCGGAGCCTGGAGCCCGCTTCAGATTGTGTCTCCCTGTCTCTCTGTTCCTCCCCTGCTCTCACTCTGTCTCTCTCTCTCACTCTCTCAAAAATAAATAAAGATTTAAAAAAATTAAAAAAAAAAAGTCTTCAAACGTTAGGGGCACCTGGGTGGGTGGCTCAGCCGGTTGAGTGTCCAACTTTAGCTCAGGTCATGATCTCACCGTTTGTGGGTTCGGGCCCCACATCGGGCTCTGTGCTATCATCTCAGAGCCTGGAACCTGCTTCAGATTCTGTGTCTCCTTCTCTCTCTACCTCTACTCCACTCGTGCTCTCTCTCTCTCTCTGTCTCTCAAAAATAAATTAACGTTAAAAGTAAATTTTTTTTAAAGTCTTCAAATTTTAATTTTAATGACTATTTAATGTTTCTCCATACTACTATAATTTACTGAACCATTCCACAATTTTTAGATACTTACCCTGTTTCCTTTTTTTTTTAATGAGTTTAAACAATATTGTGATGATGAACATCTTAGTGTTTATAACAGTGCTCTATTTTATACTATTTGCTAAAAAAAAAAAAAAAAGAACCCTAGAAGTGAGATTTTTTTTTTAATCAAAAAGTTACTATATCTTTAGGGGCACCTGGATGGCTCAGTCAGTTAAGCATCCGACTCTTGATTTCGGATCAGGTCATGATCTCATGGTTCGTGGGTTCAAGCCCTACACTGGGCTCAGCACTGACAGTATGGAGCCTGCTTGGGATTCTCTCTCTCTTCTTCTCTCTCTGCTGCTCGCCTGCATTTACTCCTTCTCTCTCTCTCTCTCTCTCTCTCTCTCTCTCTCAAAATAAATAAACTTTAAAAAAAGTTAAAGTAAAATCTATTCTTCAAAAAAAAAAAGTAAGAATATTTTCAATATATAGAAAAAGATTGCTATCCTTAGAAAAGCCTGCTTTTAAAGTTGGCCCTTGGCTAGAATCTGGGAACTTGGATTTTAGGAGTGTCTCTACCATTATCTAACTGGTAAGTGCAGCTCACTGTAGCCAAACTGTTTTTGCCAGTAATGTGGTTTATTTTGAATATCTGCTTTCCTTCTGGGAGTCTGGAATGTTGGTATATGCTAGGCAGAGAGGATGACCAACCCCTACAGAAATGCTGAGCACTGAGTCTCCAATGAACTTCCCGGGTAGACAGTATTTTGTATATGTTATCACATGTGTTCATTCTTAGAGGAATTAATCACATCTTGTTTGACTCCACTGGCAGAGGATTCTTGGAAGCTTGCGCCCAGTTTCCTGTAGACTTCATCTCATGCACCTTTTTCCCTTTGCTGGTTTTGTTTTATATCCTTTGCTGTAATAAACCATAGTTGTGACTTTGACTATATGTTGAGTCCTAGGAGTCCTCCTAACAAGGCCATCAAACCTTGGGGTGGTCTTAGAGACCCCTAAACACTGTTTTTCTGATTCCTTATTATTTCCACCCACTTGTACTCCTTCCTTGTGAACTAATCAAGGTCCTCTGCAACACTCATGTTGGTTTTAAAATGGGGAACAGCACACCTCTTTCCTGTCTTCAGAGATTCTGCTCATGTTGGCTTGGCCCCGGTCTCAGGAAAGTGAGAGGGTTTTAAAGAGGATCCATTTCTCTTGGAAAGGAACTGGCTTTAACAGAGTTACTAAAATTACAAAGATCCATTCTATTTTTTTCCAAGCATAGATTATACTTTCAGTATATCATTCTCTTATGAGAAGTAGATAAGGTCACTTATGTCCATTTATTTATTTTTTTTTTTTTATGCCTATCTTCCTTAGCCCCTTAGCATATCTTCCTTAGCCCTTAGCATCTTTCAAGTAAGATATAAGAATAATTCAATTCACCAGGAAGTTATAGATTGGTGCCTACCTGCAAAGCCCAATGCCACCTTCTAAAATACAATAAAAAGAGGGGCGCCTGGGTGGCGCAGTCGGTTAGCGTCCGACTTCAGCCAGGTCACGATCTCGCGGTCTGCGAGTTCGAGCCCCGCATCGGGCTCTGGGCTGATGGCTCGGAGCCTGGAGCCTGTTTCCGATTCTGTGTCTCCCTCTCTCTCTGCCCCCCCCACCCCCGTTCATGCTCTGTCTCTCTCTGTCCCAAAAATAAATAAACGTTGAAAAAAAAAATTTTTTTTTAATAAAATACAATAAAAAGATTAGCAAGGGGAGCTTTGTCCATTGAAAAAATAACAGGGAGAAAATTGGAACAAAAAGTCACATCTGGTTGGGAAAATCAGAAAAGACTTCAAGGAGAATGTGATATTTGAGGTGGACATTTAAGGATGGGAAGGACGTCTGTTGATGGAGAAGGATGCCATTTGAGGCAGAGGAAACAGCATGATCAAAAGTAGGTGTATTTAAGATCAGGCCTTCATCCACATTAGAATAAAGGAATAGTAAGAAGACTGGAAAGGTAGGTTTTGTCACATGCTTCAAGACTTACAATGCCAGAATATAGAGCTAAAACCATATTTAGTACTTGAGATAATGGAGGGATTGAAGATTAAAAAAAAATTCTTTTTTAATGTTTATTTATTTTTGAGAGAGAGAGACAGAACGTGAGCATGGGAAGGGCAGAGAGAGAAGGAGACCCAGAATCCGAAGCAGGCTCCAGGCTCTGAGCTGTCAGCACAGAGCCCGCTGTGGGGCTCGAACTCACAAACCATGAGATCATGACCTGAGCTGAAGTCAAATACTTAACCGACTGAGCCACCTAGGTGCCCCAGGATTAAAGATTTTTAAACAAAGGAATTACATGATCAAATTAACCTTTGGGAAACCTAATACATCAGTGGTCATTATGACGGTTTACTGGAAATTAGAGGTATGTGAAAACAGTTAGAAATCCAAAACAATAAAGGCTAGGGGTATTCTTCTTCCAATTTAACATAGTTGGCCCCTTCTTGATATTCATGTCTCTACATCAATGTCATCTTTTCAAAGACAGCCCCTCACCGAATCTGAAGTAGCCACCATACTTAATTCCCTTTATCTTAATCACAGTTGTCACCCTCTGATATTTCTCTTATAGTTTCTCCTACAAGCATATAAACTCTGTGGGAGGTGGGATTTTGTTTACCATTGTATTCCTAATACCAGAACAGTGCCTAGCACATTAGCCATAGTCCAAAAATAGTTGTTAAATTAATGATATAGCTTTATTGATGTATAGTATGCTGCAAATACTCCAATGTTTTATTTTGTTTTTTGAGAGAGAGAGAGACATAGAGCAAGCAGGGGAGGGGCAGAGAGAGAGGGAGACACAGAACCCAAAGCAGGCTCCAGGCTCTAGGCTCTGAGCTGTCAGCACAGAGCCTGATGTGGGGCTCACAGCCATGAATACGAGATCATGACCTGTGCCAAAGTTGGATGCTCAACCGACTGAGCCACCCAGGCATCCCAAACTGCAAATATTTCAAGTGCACAATCTGATGTTTTAATATTTGTGTGTACCATTGAAACTATCATCACAAGATAATGAACATAGCCATTACTCCCAAAGAGCAGGCTTGCTTACTACTTGCTACAAAAGCAGCAATCCCCTAAACTCAGTGTTTCGTTTGTTGGTTTGATTTTAGCTGTAACACAAATCCACTGAAGGCTAGCATCCATCTGAGCCCACATTGTTGCCCCTGCAGGACTTGGGATCAAGGGCAGCCAACACAAATATGCTCATGCACATGCTTTGCTGTGCCATGAATAATAAAGTCCTTTGTCTCTGATCCAGGAGTCTTGTGTCTTCTGTTAGCATCACTAAAACAATCACAAGCTAGTTCATTAGTTTGTATGTAAGGTAAAGCAAAATCTCAGATCCAAGAGCTAGACCTCCCAACACAATGTTGAAGTAGTGAGAATGGACATTCCTGACATGCTCCCGATGCTGGCAGAAAGACATTCGGTATTTCACCATTAAGTGTGATGTTAACTGGAGGTTTTTGTTTTTGTTTTTAGAGGCTCTTGATTAGTGAAGAAGTTCCCTTGTATTCCTAATTTCCTGAGAGTTCTTATCAGGAATTAATGTTGATTTTGACATTTTTTTTCTACAGCTATTGAGGTGATCATATTTTTTTATTTTTTTTTTCTTTTAGGTTTTCCTTTTTTTTAAGGCTATTAATATGGTAAATTAATTGATTATCTAATGTTAAACCAACCTTGCATTCGTGGAGTAAACCTCATGTGATTCTGATCCAGTCTCCTTTTTATACGTTGTTGAATTTGATGTGCTAAAGTTTGTTAATGTTTGCATCTATATTATTGCATAATAAATTGGAAAGTATTAACTCCTTTTTTATTATTTTGAAAGATTTTTTTCGGTAGAGTTGGTATTATTTCTTCCTTAAATATTTGATAGAATTCATTAGTGAAACCATGGAACCTTTCTTTGTGGGAAAGTTGAGGTTTTTTTAAACTACAAATTTAATGCTTTAAAAACTGTTGGACTATTTAGGGTTATGTGTTTCTTCGTGAGTCACCTTTAGTAGTTATAGCCTTTAAAGAAATTGTTTACTTCATCTAAGTTGTCAGATTTATTGGCATAAAGTTCTTAATAATATCCCCATATTATCCTTTTAATACATGTAGAGTGTATATTGATGTCACCTCTCTTGTTTTGACATTCGTAATTTGTGTCTTTTTTATTTCCCCAAGAAGCATAACAGTATTACTGATTCCAAAGGACCAGCTTTTGGCTTCACCACTTTTCTCTCTTTTTCACCTTTCTGTATTCTTTCTTCTGGTTACTTTGGCTTTATTTCCATCATTTTTAAAGCGTTTTAAGCTGAAATCATTTATAAATTGAAACCTGTTTTCTTTTCTAATATGACATTTAATGCAATGAATTCCTCTCTAAGTGCTACTTTAGTGACATCCCACAAGTTTTCATTACATTACTTTTTAAATTTTCGTTCAGTTCAAACCACTTATTAATTTCTTTGGAAAGGAATAGTAAGAAGATTGGTTTTTTTTGACTCACAAATTATTTAAAACCTGGTTATTTAGTTTCTGAGTGTTTTGAGATTTTTCCAGATGTCTTTCTGTCATTGATTTATAATACCTTTGTGGTTAGAGAACATATTTTATATGGTTTGAGTTATTTTAAATGTATTGAGAGTTGTTTTATGACCCAGATATGATCTATCTTGGTAAATGTTCACTTAAAAAGAATATGTATTCTGCTGTTGTTTATGGAGTGTTATGTAAATATCAATTAAGTCAGATTGGTTGATAGTGTCATTAAAGTCTTATGTATCTATAACTGTTTTCATTCTGCTTATTTTCTGAGTTACTGAGAGAAGGGTGTTAAAGTGTCTGATTATAATTGTGGATTTTTCTATTTCTCCTCACAGTTCTATCAGTTTTTCCTTCATGTATTTTAAATCTCTGCTTTAGGCACATTAACCCTTAAGATCATTGTGCTATTTTGATGATTTTATCTCTTTATTATTTTTTTAATAACCTTTTTTAGCCCTGGTAATATGCTTTATGTTTTTTTTTCCTGATGTATACCTTATCTGATGCTAATATAATCATTCCAGCTTTGTTTTGATTAAAATTATGGTGTTATCTTTTCCATCCTTGTACTGTTTTTATATTTAAAAATTTTTAATGTTTTTAAAAAAATTTTTTTTACGTTTATTTATTTTTGAGACAGAGAGAGACAGAGCATGAATGGGGAGGGTCAGAGAGAGAGAGAGGGAGGGAGACACAGAATCTGAAACAGGTTCCAGGCTCTGAGCTGTCAGCACAGAGCCCAACACGGGGCTTGAACTCACGAACCGCAAGATCATGACCTGAGCCGAAGTCGGGTGCTTAACCGACTGAGCCACCCAGGCGCCCCTAATGTTTATTTTTGAGAGAGAGAGGGAGGGAGTGTGCAAGAGCCAGGGAGGGGCAGAGAGAGAGAGGGGACAGAGGATCTAAAGTGGGCTCTGCACTGGAAGCAGAGAGCCCGATGCAGGACTCAAACCCATGAACAGTGAGACCGTGATCTGAGCAGAAGTTAAGCCACCCAGGCTCCCCAGTTTTTATATTTAAAGTAGGTTTCTTATATGCAGCATTTAGTTGGATCTTGCTCTTTTATTCAGTCTGATGATCTCTACCTTTTAATTTGTGTGTCTAGATCATTTATATTTGATGTGTTTATTGATATGGTTGAGTTTAAATGCCATCTTGTTGTTTGTTTGCCATTTGTCCCATTTGTTTTTCCCTTTCCTTTTTCTGCCTTCTCTTAGATTAGTTTTCACAATGCCATTTTGTCTCCTTTTTTACTTGTTAGCTATAACTCTTTACTACGGTTTTAGTAGTTGCTCTTGAGTTCATAATATAGATCTTTGATTTATCACGGTCTAGTTCCAAGTGATAATATACCTTTACTTACAGGATAAGAAGCTTACAAAAGTTTATTTCTACTACTTCCTTCTCAGCCTTTGTATTATCATTTTCATATATTTTGCTCCCATATATATTATAGATCTCACAATACAGTGTTACTATGTTTGCTTTAAACATTCAATTACATTTTAAAGGGACTTAATTTTTTCAAGGCTTTTATATTTACCCCCATAATTCACATCTTCAGTGCTTTTCATTTCTTTTTGTCAGTCATCCAGATTTCCATGTGGTATTATTTTCCTCCTTCCTAAAAGATTTCTTTTAACATTGCTTATAGTACAGGTCTGCTGGTGATTAATTCTTCCAGTTTTTGTGTCTGAGAAAAATCTTTATATTGACTTTGTTTTTAAGATATGTTCACTGGATATAAAATTCAACGTTGATGAATTTTTTTCTTTCAGTGTTTTCAAGATGTTGCTTCATTGTTGTCTTATATTATTGCCAACAACAGAGTTTCTGTCATCCTTAGTTTTATTCTTCTGTATATTATGTGGCTAAATTTCTGATGCTGTTTTTGTGATTTTCTTTTTACCACTGGTTTTGAGCATTTGAATTATGATGTGCCTTGGTGTCATATTTTTCATGTTTCTTGTGCTTGGGGTTCATTGGGGCTCTTAGATCTGTGAGTTTTGTTTTTATCAAATTTGGGAAAATTTCGGTCATTATTTCTTCAAATATTTTTTCTGGCCTTCTCTCTCCTTCTTACTGGGACTCAAATTACATGTATAATAGGCTGCTTAACCTTAACCCAGAGCCCACTGATTTGTATTCTTTTTTTTTTTTTAATTAGTATTATTGTTTTCTCTTTGTATTTCATTTTGGATAATTTCTATTGGTGCACATTCAGGCTCACCAATTTACATTTTCTGTGTTTCTATTAACATGCTCAGGGTTTCTTCTAGCTCCTAGACCATATGGACTACAGTTATGAAAACTGTTTTAATATCCTTGTCTACTAATTCAATCATCTGTGTTGTTTCTGAGTTGACTTCAATTGACTGATTTCTCTCCTCATTATGCATTGTGTTTTCCTGCCTTTTTTTTTTTTTTTTTGCATGCTTGGTTATTTTTGATTGGATGCCAGACACCGAATTTTATTTTATTGGATTCTAGATATTTTTGTATCTCTATAAATATTCTTGAAATTTCTTCTGGAATTCAGTTAAGTTACTGGAAACGGTTTGATTTTTTTCAGGTCTTACATTTAAGTTTTGATAGGCAAGACCAGAATAGTATTTAGTCTAGAGCTAATTTTCCCCACCTGAAAGGCAAAACCCTTCTGAGTACTCTACTGATACCCTGTGAATTATGAGGTTTTCCACTCTGGCTGATGGGAACAGGAACTACTCCCAGCCCTGTGTGAGCTCTAAGGATTGTTCCCTCTCTACCTCCTGAATGATTCTCTCCTCAGACTTTGATCATGTTGTATCCATGCATTGGTAATGCTCAGCTGAAGACTTCTGGAAAACCCTCTGTACATCTCTAGAGCTCTTCGTGCAGCTCACCTATCTTGAGTACTCTGCCCTGTGAATGCTAGCCCCTAATTCTAACCCCTTTGGCCTCTGTAGACACTCCAGTCCATCTCCTCAACTCAAGGAGACTGCTAGGCTCTGTGACTTGGCATTTTCTCCAGACAGTAAACTGGAACATTTATTTATTTCCCATCTCTCAGTGATCACTGTCATTTGTTGCCTGATTTCAAATGCATTAAAGCTCTTGTTTCATATATTTTGTCCAGTGTTTTAGTGGTTTCAGGTGGAGGAGTAAATTCAGTCTGCTGCTCCATCTTGCTGGAAGGGCCAGTCCTCATGACTTTATTGCTTGATTTGTGTTATAATGACTTAAAATAATCACAAATACAAAATTTTCTTCCTATAAATTTTATGGTATCTTTGTGTTGCCGATACCCTACTATACATGCTTATTTTAGTGTGTCTGTTGTGTACTAAGTATTGTATTGAGTATTGTGTACTCATGTGCCATGAGAGTAAGAAATCAAAAATGGCTCCAATGTTTTACACCTGGTTTACTGGGGAAAAAATGAGGGTAGATTTGACATACAAGAGGCTTGGTTATGGAGAGAAGTGGATGTATTTAGATGAATCAGATTAATGGGGAGCTGATGGCAGACTCTCCATATGAAAGACTCAGGAGCTCTAGAGAGGTCCTGTGGGAATTCCTCTTTGTAGACTTATAGGTAAATGAGTTTGGGTAGACAAAGAAACAAAGTTTAGGAAAGTAAAAATTGAGAACTGGAAAGGAAGTTGAAATTGTAGTCAATACGACCTGGATATGCTATAAGTAGATTTTGAACTTGACTCTGTTTCTTCCCAACTAAGACTAAAAGAGAAATATGTTGTGTTCTGAATTTTTCATTATTTGATGATTAATTCTACAGACAGTTTTTGTACAGAAATTATTTTCTGCAATCAAACAAATAGGGATATATGTGATGGGCCCATATGTAGGGGACATTGGTGAATATGGTGAATAATAGCTTCAGCATCCAACTGAAAACAGCCAGTTCTTCCAACACCTACTCAAATACCTCGATGAAGATATTTCTTTTGGAGGGAAAAATGAGAGAGTAAGATTCTATCTCCTGATACTTTAATGTATTAAAGAGATTGAATTTGGGAAATCTAGATAAATTGTTTCACATTGGATTCTGGTTGAATTGTTTGTCATCATGAATCCTACATTAGCCATAGAACTATATTGGGCAGTTTTGATACAGTACCTATTAGTAAACCTGTATTGAATTGCTGTTGTGTGCACAACACTCTGAGCACTACTGGATTATTCAAAACAAAGCTACAACCAAAAACACAGGCCTGCCCTCAAGGACCTGATGATACACACAGTTCAGAGGAAAAAATGTGCACATGCAACCACTGGAGAACAATTTGCCCAGAAGACCACATGTAAAATTATATGATACAGTATAAATATATAGGAGAAAGTACAGCTTTAAGGATTAATATTTCAGGGAAGCTTCTTGGAGGAATTTTCTTTTGAGTCTTAGAAATTGTAGTAGAAAGGAACTAGAAATTGTTGAGGTTTGTTGGAATCAGGAAGTTGGCTGTGAGTATTGACATTGCTTATTCATTCATTTAATATATCTTTTGAGCATCTGCTGTGGCAGACACTAGCAATTGGAGTGCTCGGGAGCTTACATCTTAGTGGAGAGGCCAACTATAACCAATCATAGAAAAGAACAAGAGAAATAACTGATAGTGATAATTGCACAGCAAAGAACTAAATAAGAAGAAGTGATAGTGGATAGGGATCGAGGGAGTTACTTTATTTTTATATTTTTTATTTAAATGTTTGTTTATTTTTGAAAGAGTGCAAGCAGGTGAGGGGCAGAGAGGGGGGACAGGATTTGAAGCAGGCTCTGCACTGATGGGCTGACAGCGAGCCCGATGTGGGGCTTGAATTCACAACCCATGAGATCACGACTTGAGCTGAAGTCAGACACTCAACCGACTGAGCCACCCAGATACCCCAAGGGAGTTCCTTTAGACTGGATGTTCATCAAAGTCCTCTCTGAGGAAATAATTTTCAAGCTGAGATCTGAATGACAAAAAGCAACTAGCTATGTGAAAAAAGAACAGAGGGGAAAAGCATTCCAGGAAGGGGAAGCAACTCAGACAAAGGCCTATAGGAGAAACCAGCTTAATGTATCCACAAATAGAAAGAAGGTCTACCCAGCTGGCACATAGTGGATGAATAGAAGAGTAGTTGGAGGTAAATTCTGAGAGGCAGACAGGTATTATGAAAATACATACAGCACGGACATGCAGGTGCTTTGGACACAGGTTCAACTAAGACTAAGAAACTTATCATTTTGTTTTAGGGTGACCTAGTTATTACTCTAGGCGTGTTCATTTAACAAATGTCATCGAGTACCTATCGTGTGCTAGCAGCTGTGCTAGACAAATCAGCTGTGTGTGTATTGAGAACTAAGATGGAGACAAAATTGTAGTTGGAGCTACAGCAAAGGGGCCTTGTTAGGGAAGGTGATCATTTTAAAAGGGATCCATGATTCAGTGGGTAGACCTTGAACATTTGTATTGGGGAGTTTGGATTTAAAAGAGTAAGTAAGAGGAATGCACCATAGGATCTTATACAATGAGGTATGTGACAAAGATTATTGTAGAAGTGGTGAATAGGTTAAAGTGGAAGCCAAAGAAATTAGAAGCAGAGAGATCAGCTGGAGGAGTGTTGAAATAACACAGGTTGAAACACCAGACAAGATTATTGGTGGTGGAAGCAAGTATTGGGCAAGGGCCCAGGAGTTCAGCAGGTAGTCTCTCTCTCAACTTATTAAGTCATATACAATTTATGTCTCCTGTTTTATTACCATTTCACTGTGTATTTGGTGGAATTGAGTCAACATTCATCATCTTTTAACCAGTTCTTTATGTATCAGTCTTTTGTTTTAGTGCTAAGTACACTCTACATAGCATTTTCCCATAAAGTTTACTCACTGCACAAAAATGTTTTAAAAAGTAATAGACAGTAATTAGAAATATAGAGTATTTGTACAGGTTCATTTCAGTCTCCTGTCTGCAGGTATAGTATTTCTAGTCTTTCATGAGAGACCCCAAGCTAAAACCACCCAGCTGAGCCATTCCTGAATTCTGAACCAAAGAAATTATGAAACACAATACATGTTTGTTGTTGTTTTAAGCCACTAAGTTTGGGATAGTTACTTCTACAGCAATAAATAATCCATGCCCTTTGCCATTGAACTGCAATCTTCTTTCACTGTGGGCAGGGTGTACTTCATGCCCCTTAACTCTTTGCCCAGCCATTTGACTTGTTTTGGCCAATAGGAGGCCCTCTTGGACCTCTGCCATCACTATGAGAAAAATATGTTCTGGCTAGACTGCTGGTCCAAGAAGAATGAGAAACCTAGAAATGCGCAATGAAAAGCAGAGCTACCGGTCTAGATTAGCTGAATCCTGGCTGATCCATCGACCCATGTGCAAATGATTACCGTTTGAAGCCGCTGAGTTTGGGAGTAATGTTACCAATAACAAATTGGAGTCAGAAAGAGTCAGGGAATCTATGGGGACCTGGAGGTCTAGGCCAACCCTATCATTAGGGTTTTGATTAGAGCAGTTGACTTGAGGCTTTTAGCCTAAGGACCCAAGCCCTGCCTTTCAGGGCTAGAAACTGCTGAGTAACTGCAATGTCAACCCTCCCCCAGCTGGAGAGAGCAGAGGTTTGGTATCTGGAACTTCAGGAAGGCCATGTCAGGGCTGTTTGTGAAGCATCTACAGTAGTTTTTTGGTGCTTTTTGTAAAGTTTTTATAGTTTGTCAATCCTCATGAAAAGTCTGCATAATCACCACAGATAAAGTCATTGCAGAATCTCTTCCTTCTTTTTGCCAACAATCCTTTGGCCTCTGCGGCCCCCCTGACTTTCTTCAATCTGTTCTTGTGTTCCTTTCACTGTTTGCACAGGTCTTTTTTCTTTTTTTTTTTCATACAGGCCACATGTTACTGGTGTGTATTTGGGTTCATGAATCGTAAATCATGTTGATTTACATAATCAAACCAGTTGTCTTGCTGCCACGAAAATGAGCTTTGAATCCATGTACAAAGATGGCATCCAGTGTGTTCTTATACATTTTAGCGGGTTTCTCCTAAATTTCTTAGTTTCTGTTGCCTTCCTAGGATGAAGGGCATCACTGACCATTTGTTTCCACCGAGTAGTTGGTTGGTCATAAACTTCTTCATTGTGATAGTTACCATGATGAAGGCAGTCATCCTCAGGTAGCCCGAGACAAAAACAGTGTTTTTATTATGGAGACATCATTGTGCAGAAGTACAGAATAATGTGGAAAATCCAGGGTTTTGTAATCTGTTCCCATAAAAATGGATGAAGGTGGGCAAGGGAGGTTAACTAGAAAGAGAGAATCAGTGAGTTTCAGTTCAAAGAAGCTAATTAACCTTTTCAACTGGAAGGTAATTCATATTGGAAGTTTTCTTTTATAGATTAGAAAAAGGAAAACTTTATTTCCCTTTCTTTGGAGTTAAAACTGTCGTGTGTGTGCGTGTGTGTGTGTGTGTGTGTGTGTGTGTAAACGATCTTTAAAAGAAAACATATTTTAAGAGATTTAAAAGTGAAACGGTGAATGTTGTATAAAAGCATTAAGATACTCTGGGGTATATTTCATTGCTACATTTACTCACAACTTGTCCCTCACATTGTACCCAAGGCATGTATTAACGAGCTAATAAAATATGCCATGTCATGTTTTATTGTTTGCTGGGCATCTGTTCAAGCTTATATCACTCACATATCTAAGACTTTGAAGATGCTGGTGGAGGTGATAATAAATGCCTATAATTTTACTAACATCCTTTTTTCATAAAGTAGACACAGTCTTAAATCATTCATTGCAAATAAAAATGTTGAACTTACTCCAATTTAAAGGCTATTGAGAGTGGTTTAAAATTTTTTTATTATGAAATGTATCAGTCATACAAAAGAGTATATATAACAGATATACATAAAGAAGAATAATAAAAGTACCCACCATCACATTTAAACAGTAGTACTGTATATATATTTTAATCCACAAAATGTTTTTATTTAAAGGAAATAGCAGCAAATGTATTATGAAGTAAACATATTAGAATAAAATGTAGGAGATGGGATGCCTGGGTGGCTCCGTCAGTTAAGCGTCTGACTTCAGCTCAGGTCATGATCTCGTGGTTCATGAGTTCAAGCCCTGCATCAGGCTCTGTGCTGACAGCTCAGAGCCTAGAACCTGCTTCAGATTCTGTGTCTTCCTCTCTCTCTGCCCTCTCTGCTCACACACACACACACACTCTCTCTCTCTCTCTCTCTCTCTCTCTCTCTCTCTCTCTCAAAAATAAGTAAACATTAAAAAAAAAAGAATCAAATGTAAGAATATTAGGTTAGATATAGAGAGGCGAGAAGTGAAGTTTGATGCAATTACAGAGAAGGCAGAAAAGCTATTGGTGACAGAAAACTCAGTACCTATGATGGTCCTTTCAATTAAATAAACCCTCAAGTTTAGAGTGGGTCTGGTTGGTGAACGATTTTATTTGTTCAGTGTTTAAATTGAATTTGTACACCATTTAGAGGTACTTCAGGTCACTCACTGATAGCTATCATAGCAAAGCATCTTAAAAGGCAGTTTATTTGCCTGAGAGATAAAACATGACTATTAAGCCTGTAAATTGTTTAAAAGAATACCATCCTGATCACAGGATAAGAATAGACCTTTCAGAAAATGAAGCCCAAGCCTTCAATTATCATCTGTCTACATGCCAATGAGTCTCAATTTATATCTCTACCCCAGACCACTCCTGAGCTCTAAAGCTAAATATTTTGCTGCTTATTCAATATTTTTCCTTGGAGCTCTTACAGGCATGTGAGACCCCATACATATAAAACCAGATATATGACCTTCCATTTCCCTCCAAATCCACTCCTAACCACTGTTTATCCAGATTCTCGGGTCAAAAACATAAGAGTCATCCTTAATACTTCCGCCATTCACCAGGCTTACCCCCACGGCCGCTTTACTCCATGTTCTGTATCATCACCTTAGCCAGAAGCGTAACTGAAAGGAAGCAAAGACCGCAGTTGCTCTCCTGCACACTCTTCAGAAGTAGAGTGTAGTGGTTTAAAAAGAAAAAAGGCCGCAAAGTTTTTTACTTTCCTCCCATCATCTCCCATCGAGTAGTGAGGATCTGTGTCCCTTTCCCTTGAATCTCAGTGGGCTTGTGAGAGCCTGAACCAATAAAGCACTGTAGAAATGACACTGCATGACTTCTTAGGCTCTTAGGATGTTGGCTGTCTTGAAACACTCCCTCTGGTCCCTCTCTGAGCTCAACCAGCTCAACCACCCTGCTGTCAGAAGTCACATGAGTAGACCACGGGGAGGCGCTCCAGTCCTCAGTCTCTAAAGGGCCTCACTGAGGTGTGTGTGGGTAAATAAGCTGTCTTATTGGAAGTGGATCTCTGGTGATTCCGCTGTTCCACCCCCTAGCCAGTCAGATCATCCCAGCTTTTCAGGTCTTCCTCAGTGAGGCCCCAGGAACTATGTGGCAGAGACCAGCCATCTTTTCTGTTCCCTTTCTGAATTCCTGACCCACAGAATCTGTGGGCATAATAAAATGGCTGTGGTGTTTACGCGACTAAGGTTTCACATGGATTGTTATGCAGAAGTAAATAATCAGAATATAGAACTTTTCAACGTTTTTTAAGACAGTAGGTTAGCATGATGGTTGTTAAGACTGCTGAAAAGATATGGGGAGGGACAGTGTAAATATGCTTTCAAAACATCACTGATTGAAACCTAAAATTTACCTAGAAGGTGGTTGTGTTAGCTTGACCTGCCATAATAAAATAGCATAGACTGGATGGCTTAAACAACAAAAATTTATTTTTGCAGAGTTCTGGAGGCTAGAAGTTTGAGGTGAAGGTTCTGGACAATTTGGCTTCTCATGAGAGCTCTTTTCCTAACTTGCAGGAGGCCACCTTCTCTCTGTGTCCCCACATGGAGGAGAGAGAGCCAGGCAAGGGCTCTGGTATCTCTTATAAGAGCACTAAGCATCAGATCAGGGCCCGCCCCTTATGACTTCATTTAACCTTAATTACTTCTTTAAATATAGCCACAGTGGCGGTTAAGGTTTCAGCACATGAATTTTGCAGGGATCTGTTCAATCCATAACAGTAGTCGGGAGTAGTACCTTGTTTATGTCCTCACTCCCCACCATTCATAGCACAGGCTACAGCCTGGCTTTACCCCACACATTTTCACCCTTGTGCCAAAACCTGGCTGCCCCTTTGTATGGTCCATGATGCCATCATCTCTTGTCTGAGCTGCTCTGGTAACTTCCTCCTTCACCTCCCTGTATACAATCCCCCCATCTTGTAGTCTTTTCTCCTCCTTCCCAGGGGTCTCAGAATGCTAGATTCTGTGCCTGTGCTCTGTGTCACTGGATGAAGTGACATCCTGTCAGTCTTGGGATAAAGACCAAAATCCTCAAAGTGACCCTGTGTAGTCTGACCCCAGTCTGTTCCTCCAGCCTGACCTTGTACCACTCGTTCTCACCCTCACTGTCTGCGTATCAGCCCTGATGGCCTTCTCTGACTGTTGAGACATGCCATTCTCCTTTGTATGTACAATCCTTATAAGCCTAGAACATGATTCTTCATCTTTACTATTTACCCCTTATTCATCCTTCCTATATCATCTTGAGTATCACTTCCTCAGGGAAACCATCCCCAAAAGCCCCAGTTCTTTGATTACATGTGATCAAAGAAGTGTGTTCATTGCCCCCCGCCCCTTGGAAGTATCTCAGTTTGTTGTTACATATTTATTTGTCTGGTTACCTAATTATCTGGGTTCCTCACTACATTATAAGAACAATGAGTACAAGGACTCTGGTTTTGCTCACTGGCATGAGCACCTGGAACAATGCCTTGTACCAAGAAGGTACTCAGTAAATCTTTAACAAATGAATAAATGAAGGAAATACAAATGGCCAATCAATGAAATGACTTCCCACTTCTTACCCATTAAATTCATAAGTAAAACAATAATTCTACTGAAAAGCAAGGCAGTCTCAAACTTGGCTGGTCCATGTGCACATCAGAAGAACCATTTGAGGGCACCTGGCTGGATCAGTCAGTACAGCATATGACTCTTGATCTCTGGGTCGAGAGTTTGAGCTCCATGTTGGGCGTAGAACTTCCTTTTATTTATTTATTTATTTATTTATTTATTTATTTATTTAATATATGAAATTTATTGTCAAATTGGTTTCCATACAACACCCAGTGCTCATCCCAAAAGATGCCCTCTTCAATACCCATCACCCACCCTCCCACCCCCATCAATCCTCATTTTGTTCTCAGTTTTTAAGAGTCTCTTATGCTTTGGCTCTCTCCCACTCTAACCTCTTCTTTTTTTTTTTTCCTGCCCCTCCCCCATGGGTTTCTGTTAAGTTACTCAGGATCCACATAAGAGTGAACACATGGTATCTGTCTTTCTCTGTATGGCTTATTTCACTTAGCATCACACTCTCCAGTTCCATCCACATTGCTACAAAGGGCCATATTTCATTCTTTCTCATTGCCATGTAGTACTCCATTGTGTATATAAACCACAATTTCTTTATCCATTCATCAGTTGATGGACATTTAGGCTCTTTCCATAATTTGGCTATTGTTGAGAGTGCTGCTATAAACATTGGGGTACAAGTGCCCCTATGCATCAGTACTCCTGTATCCCTTGGGTAAATTCCTAGCAGTGCTACTGCTGGGTCATAGGGTAGGTCTATTTTTAATTTTTGAGGAACCTCCACACTGTTTTCCAGAGCAGCTGTACCAGTTTGCATTCCCACCAACAGTGCAAGAGGGTTCCCATTTCTCCACCTCCTCTCCAGCATCTATAGTCTCCTGATTTGTTCATTTTGGCCACTCTGACTGGTGTGAGGTGATATCTGAGTGTGGTTTTGATTTATATTTCCCTGATGAGGAGCGATGTTGAGCATCTTTTCGTGTGCTTGTTAGTCATCTGGATGTCTTCTTTAGAGAAGTGTCTATTCATGTTTTCTGCCCATTTCTTCACTGGATTATTTGTTTTTCGGGTGTGGAGTTTGGTGAGCTCTTTATAGATTTTGGATACTAGCCCTTTGTCCAATATGTCATTTGCAAATATCTTTTCCCATTCCATTGGTTGCCTTTTAGTTTTGTTGATTGTTTCCTTTGCTGTGCAGAAGTTTTATCTTCATGAGGTCCCAATAGTTCATTTTTGCTTTTAATTCCCTTGCCTTTGGGGATGTGTCAAGTAAGAGATTGCTACAGCTGAGGTCAGAGAGGTCTTTTCCTGCTTTCTCCTCTAGGGTTTTGACGGTTTCCTGTCTCACAGTCAGGTCCTTTATCCATTTTGAGTTTATTTTTGTGAATGGTGTGAGAAGTCTTCTAGTTTCAGCCTTTTGCATGTTGCTGTCCAGTTCTCCCAGCACCATTTGTTAAAGAGACTGTCTTTTTTCCATTGGATATTCTTTCCTGCTTTGTCAAAGATTAGTTGGCCATACTTTTGTGGGTCTAGTTCTGGGGTTTCTATTCTATTCCATTGGTCTATGTTTCTGTTTTTGTGCCAATACCATGCTGTCTTGATGATTACAGCTTTGTAGTAGAGGCTAAAGTCTAGGATTGTGATGCCTCCTGCTTTGGTCTTCTTCAAAATTACTTTGGCTATTCGGGGCCTTTTGTGGTTCCATATGAATTTTAGGATTGCTTGTTCTAGCTTCGAGAAGAATGCTGGTGCAATTTTGATTGGGATTGCATTGAATGTGTAGATAGCTTTGGGTAGTATTGACATTTTGACAATATTTATTCTTCCAACCCATGAGCACGGAATGTTTTTCCATTTCTTTCTATCTTCTTCAATTTCCTTCAATTTCCTTCATAAGCTTTCTATAGTTTTCAGCATACAGATCTTTTACATCTTTGGTTAGATTTATTCCTAGGTATTTTATGCTTCTTGGTGCAATTGTGAATGGGATCAGTTTCTTTATTTGTCTTTCTGTTGCTTCATTATTAGTGTATAAGAATGCAACTGATTTCTGTACATTGATTTTGTAGCCTGCAACTTTGCTGAATTCATGTATCAGTTCTAGCATACTTTTGGTAGAGTCTGTCAGATTTTCCATGTGTAATATTATGTCATCTGCAAAAAGTGAAAGCTTAACTTCATCTTTGCCAACTTTGATGCCTTTGATTTCCTTTTGTTGTCTGATTGCTGATGCTAGACCTTCCAACACTATGTTAAACAACAGCGGTGAGAGTGGACATCCCTGTCGTGTTCCTGATCTCAGGGGAAAAGCTCTCAGTTTTTCCCCATTGAGGATGATATTAGCTGTGGGCTTTTCATAAATGGCTTTTATGATGTTTAACTATGTTCCTTCTATCCCGACTTTCTCAAGGGTTTTTATTAAAAAGGATGCTGAATTTTGTCAAATACTTTTTCTGCATCGATTGACAGGATCATATGGTTCTTATCTTTTCTTTTATTGTGATGTATCACATTGATTGATTTGTGAATGTTGAACCAGCCCTGCATCCCAGGAATGAATCCCACCTGATCATGGTGAATAATTCTTTTTATATGTGTTGAATTCAATTTGTTAGTATCTTATTGAGAATTTTTGCATCCATATTCATCAGGGATATTAGCCTGTAGTTCTCTTTTTTTACTGGGTCTCTGTCCGGTTTAGGAATCAAAGTAATACTGGCTTCATAGAATGAGTCTGAAAGTTTTCCTTCCCTTTCTATTCTTTGGAATAGCTTGAGAAGGATAGGTATTATCTCTGCTTTAAACGTCTGGTAGAACTCCCCTGGGAAGCCATCTGGTCCTGGACTCTTATTTGTTGGGAGATTTTTGATAACCGATTCAATTTCTTTGCTGGTTATGGATCTGTTCAAGCTTTCTATTTCCTCCTGATTGAGTTTTGGAAGTGTGTGGGTATTTAGGAATTTGTCCATTTCTTCCAGGTTGTCCAGTTTGTTGGCGTATAATTTTTCATAATATTCCCTGATAATTGCTTGTATTTCTGAGGGATTGGTTATAATAATTCCATTTTCATTCATGATTTTATCTATTTGGGTCATCTCCCTTTTCTTTTTGAGAAGCCTGGCTAGAGGTTTATCAATTTTGTTTAATTTTTCAAAAAACCACCTCTTGGTTTCATTGATCTGCTCTTCAGTTTTTTTAGATTCTATATTGTTTATTTCTGCTCTGATCTTTATTATTTCTCTTCTTCTGCTGGGTTTAGGGTGTCTTTGCTGTTCTGCTTCTATTTCCTTTAGGTGTGCTGTTAGATTTTGTATTGGGGATTTTTCTTGTTTCTTGAGATAGGCCTGGATTGCAATGTATTTTCCTCTCAGGACTGCCTTCGCTGCATCCCTAAGTATTTGGATTGTTGTATTTTCATTTTCATTTGTTTCCACATATTTTTTTAATTCCTTCTCTAATTGCCTGGTTGACCTATTCATTCTTTAGTAGAGTGTTCTTTAATCTCCATGCTTTTGGAGGTTTTCCAGACTTTTTCCTGTGGTTAATTTCAAGCCTCATAGCATTGTGGTCTGAAAGTATGCATGGTATAATTTCAATTCTTGTAAACTTATGAAGGGCTGTTTTGTGACCCAGTATGTGATCTATCTTGGAGAATGTTCCATGTGCACTCGAGAAGAAAGGATATTCTGTTGCTTTGGGATGCAGAGTTCTAAATATATCTGTCAAGTCCATCTGATCCAATGTATCATTCAGGGCCCTTGTTTCTTTTTTGACTGTGTGTCTAGATGATCTATCCATTATTGTAAATGGGGTGTTAAAGTCCCCTGCAATTACCACATTCTTATCAATAAGGTTGCTTATGTTTGTGCGTAATTGTTTTATATATTTGGGGGCTCCCGTATTTGGCGCATAGACATTTATAATTGTTAGCTCTTCCTGATGGGTAGACCCTGTAATTATTATATAATGCCCTTCTTCATCTCTTGTTACAGCCTTTAATTTAAAGTCTAGTTTGTCTAAGTATGGCTACTCCAGCTTTCTTTTGACTTCCAGTAGCATGATAAATAGTTACCCATCCCCTCACTTTCAATCTGAAGATGTCCTCAGGTATAAAATGAGTCTCTTGTAGACAGCAAATAGATGGGTCTTGTTTTTTTATCCATTCTGATACCCTATGTCTTTTGGTTGGCGCATTTGGTCCATTTACATTCATTGTTATTATAGAAAGATATGGGTTTAGACTCATTGTGATGTCTGTAGGTTTCATGCTTGTAACAATGTCTCTGGTACTTTGTCTCACAGGATCCCCCTTAGGATCTCTTGTAGGGCTGGTTTAGTGGTGATGAATTCCTTCAGTTTTTGTTTGTTTGGGAAGACCTTTATCTCTCCTTCTATTCTAAATGACAGACTTGCTGGATAAAGGATTCTCGGCTGCATATTTTTTCTGTTCATCACATTGAAGATTTCCTGCCATTCCTTTCTGGCCTGCCAAGTTTCAGTAGAGAGATCCATCACTAGTCTTATCGGTCTCCCTTTATATGTTAAAGCACGTTTATCCCTAGCTGCTTTCAGAATTTTTTCTTTATCCTTGTATTTTGCCAGTTTCACTATGATATGTCATGCAGAAGATAGATTCAAGTTACGTCTGAAGGGAGTTCTCTGTGCCTCTTGGATTTCAATGGAGTTTGAGCTCCATGTTGGGCATAGAGCTTCCTTTAAAAAAAAAAAAAAAGGTGTGGGGGGGTGCCTGGGTGGATTAGTCCGTTAAGTGCCTGGCTTCAGCTCAGGTCATGATCTCACGGTTTGTGAGTTCGACCCCCACATTGGGCCCTGTGCTGACAGCTCAGAACCTGGAGCCTGCTTTGGATTCTGTGTCTCCCACTCTCTCTCTGCCCCTCCCCTGTTTGCACTCTGTTTCTCTCTCTCAAAAATAAATAAACATTAAAAAAATTTTTTTAAGTGTTTTCCATTTTAAGAGAAGGAGAAGGAGGAGAAGAACCTTTCTTTAAAACAACTTGGCAGTGGGGCGCCTGGGTGGCGCAGTTGGTTGAGCGTCCGACTTCAGCCAGGTCACGATCTCACGGTCCTTGAGTTCGAGCCCCGTGTCGGGCTCTGGGCCGATGGCTCAGAGCCTGGAGCCTGTTTCTGATTCTGTGTTTCCCTCTCTCTCTGCCCCTCCCCCGTTCATGCTCTGTCTCTCTCTGTCCCAAAAATAAATAAACGTTGAAAAAAAAAAATTTAAAACAACTTGGCAGAAAGTTTGTAGAGACTTTAAAATATTCCGACCCACAAATTTTAATCATAGACTCCATCTGTAGTAGCCAGCCTCCAAGATAGCTTCCAGTGAACCCACCTCCTGATACTCTTGTGTAATTCCTTTCTATACTGTCCTAGGTTGGTCTGTGTGATAAACAGCATACAGTTGATATGATGACCTGTCACTTTCAAGATCAGGGAAGATTGTAAAGCTTTCTCTTGAATGTATTCTCACTGTCTCTCACTCTTTTGTATTACTTAGTCTAGGGGAAGCCAGTGGCCATGTCAGGTGAGCAGCCCTGTGGAGTGGCTGATGTGGCAAGCAATTAACAACTACTAGCAAAAGCCACCTTAGTAAGTTTGGGAGTGGAGTCTCCAGCTCCTTTATATTGCTCTAGCCCCAGCTATCAGCTTGAGTGTAACCTCATGACAAACCCTGAGCCAGAACCAGCCAGCTAAGTCATTCCTGGACTCCTGACCCTCAGAAACTATAAGATAATAAATGTCTACTGTTTTAAGATGCTGTGTTGTGGGATCATTTGTTATATGGCAACAGATAACTAATACACTATCCTAAGAAAATTTTGTCCTAAAATGTTTTAGTAGTTTGCTAATGTTGGCATGTGTAGACTTCATATAGCATGAACATTTTTCATTAAGGGATGAATTCGTTGGAATGCTTTCAGCTGCAAAAAATGGAAAATCCAATTAAATAGTTACAAAAGTAAGGTAATAGATTTTACTCTAACCAAACATGCCAAGGTAGTCAGGCATCAAGCAGCTAACGTGACAGCTCCATCATATCAAGGTTTACCGTCTCTCTGCTCTGCCTCCTTGTGTCCTATTCATTATCAGGCTGGTGGCAATTTGGGTGTGTCTGTCCAAGACAGAGTACATCCAGAGGAAACAGTTGCAAATTCCAACTGGGTCTCTTTCTAGGAGCCTCCTCCTAGACTTCCCTCTGTACTATATGTATCTCATTACCTAGAATTAGCCCACATGCCCCTTCCTAAATTAATCATTGGCAAGTGTTCCCTGAAAGGGAAATATATGCAAAATGACCTCCGAGGCAAGAGGAGCTATTAGACCAAAGAAGAAGGCAGACAAGTTCAGTTTGACGAGAAATGGCTTATTAAGGGGACTTATGGACAGAAGCATGTCTAGGGCAGCAGCAAGATACAACCCCACCTCCCTTGAGACCTATTTTTATAGCCTAGGGGCTGGAAGTACATACTAGGGAACCACCAAGAAGAGAATGTTTAAGAATAGGTATGTGTTGGGGCGCCTGGGTGGCTCAGTCAGTTAATCATCTGACTTCCGCTCAGGTCATGATCTCGTGGCTTGTGGGTTCGAGCCCCACGTCAGGCTCTGTGCTGACAGCTCAGAGCCTGGAGCCTACTTTGGATTCTGTGTTTCCCTCTCTCTCTCTCTCTGCCCCTCCCACACTCATGCTCTGTTTCTCTCTCTCTCTCTGAAAAATAAACATTTAAAAAAAAAAAAGTAGGTGTGTGTCATAGTCATATCTCCAGGAAAGATCAAAGGTGTTATACCCTGAGAGCATACTTAAGAGTGTGGTTATTAAAAAAAAAAAAAAAAAAAAAAAGGAAAGAATGTGGGAAGAGAAGGGGGCTGTCTGTACTCAAGAAGTTCAGGTCCTAGAACCATCATCATGGCCAATTTGTCCAAAATGGCATTAGTCTGTTCACATATCAGACCAGTGAGTACCTGAACAAAATTAGGTCTTGTTAGTCAGAAGGGAGAGGGGAGTGGATCCTGGGTGAGCAACATCTTGTCCACAGTAGGGAGCTATCTTGTTTCACTTTTTGAACAGCTCATCTTGTTCTTGCCTCTCAGTCTCCACTAGCTACCACTTTAGTTCATCTGCTCACCTACAATAGAGCACTTCACCCTTTAATGGATCTTCAGTTATTACCCCTCCTTTCTAAACTGCTTCTGAAGCAACCCATCTAAATTGCACATATAATCATATCATTTCCCGCTAAAAACAGTTTTCTAGCACCTAAATGATAAGATCCAAACCTCTAGGTCTCTTACCTTCCTGACTAGTCTCTTCCTTCTTCACCTACCTCTCCCACTGTATGCTTCAACAATATGGAACTAATATTGATGCCCCAAAGTCATCCTCTACCTAATTCCAGTTTATTATTCAGAACCTAACTCAACTCTAACTATCCCCCCCACTGAAGCCTTCTTTAATCTTTCTCAACAGAAGGGTTCACTCCCTTCTCTCTACTATAAGCATAGCTCCCTTTGCACATACCCAACTACTTTCCGTTTACTGTGTTTCTCCCCTGCTGAACTTCTAATGGTCGAGAAGTAATGCCTGACTAATGTTCAGATCCACAGTGCTTGGCATGTAGTAAGCACACAGAAAAATCAGGTAACTGCATTTACTGCGCATTTGCATGGGACGCCAAACACTAGCATAGGCTGTGCATTTCAGAGCAGGCCACATTTCCCCTTGGTGCCGTCCAGTCTGTCCATCTTGAAGAATTATTCAGTATTCCCTACTGCCCCTACTGTACAACCCATCTGAAGACTATCTGCTGCCCTCTAGCTGTTCAGAGCTTCCCCCTTCCCAAGGATGCCACCTGCTGAAGGATTTGTGCTGTAAAATAGTCTTCCCTCCTCCATCCCTTTTCAGCTTGGTCATCCCCATGTATCTCAGCAATAAGTGACTAGCAGGAAGGGCAGGAAGGGACTACCTGGCTCTAAACCAAAGAATTCTCAATTTTTAAATTCCCTAGTAACCCTTCTCTCTAATTTCTAAATAAAGTTTTAGTAGCTTTTTATTCTATAGAAGTATTCTTTAAAAAATAGGATTCAGTTATACACATGTATCAGATCTTACTAGTTTCTCTCCCATGATGTACATAGATATAAAGCTTCCAAGATACCTACTTTACTCTTTCCCATGTGATTGGATTTTAAATCTGAGCAAATTATTTCATCCTGTTAGATGAGTCTGTTAAAATATTATATATATTTTTTCCTCCCTAGGGATTCCGGAAAAAATACTTGTGATGCCTACTGTTTCTAATCTCATTACTCATCTTATGCTCTAGACTCTTGGATTTCTCCAATGGGTATTATTACAAGACTTAATTTTAATTTATAGGTTGAAAATACTTTTTTGATAGATAAAACATGTCATTCATTCTTAAATACAGCCTACTTTTCCAACTATAAAAGATTTTGCGTGTATTTCTTTTATGTATTAAGCAAAATAGAATCCTCTCACTGTATGTCTGAGACCTATCTCTGCCTAGTCTCTGACTAGTGTCTGATTTGGGTCAAAATACAGTCTTCAAACCTCCTTACCTTTTAAATGGGAATAATAATAGGGTTTTTGAGAGCTAACAGTGAATGTGAAAATGCCATCACTTAGCTAGTTCCCAGGAAATAACTAGATTTCATTCTCTCCCTGCTTCATTCTTAGCTCTAAATTTAGAGGGTCTTTACTAAAAATTTCCTGAGCTTATTTTATTTATTTATTTATTTTTTTTAAATAAGGCTGGTAAACTGTTTTGTCTCTTGTTTTACTTCTCGAGATAGCTGAAAACAGCAACTCAAAGCAAACATTTAAAATAGTGAGATGTGGCATTAGAGGGATCTGGTCTTTCACTAAACCCAAATTTATGCTGCATTTATAAAGATAGTGGCTCAGAGTATTTATCAGAAGTAGGAAGCATGAAAAATAGGATATTTGCATTCTTTCTTTAAAGTGCTTTTATCTCGACAGATAGCCAGTGTCTGAATCTCCCCAACTCTTCTTTTCTGATAATGTGAAAGGTGGGAGTTTGACTTGGCAAGTTCTAGTTGGGGCTTTGTCATTTTCCTGCGTCAGTTAATGTGCTTTTGTTCTGTGGCCACGGACCAGACCTTTAACCCCAACCAGCCACTTTATAAATACACTTTGGTCTCCTGTGAATATTTATGTACCAATGTATTACTTTCATCAGGAAAGCAACTCAAAGCACGCCCCCAGACAATTCAGTTAGCAGAACAACATATTATCTCTGAGCAAAACCACCAGCGCCACTATCTCAGGCAAACATCTTCTTGCAGGCTTCAGTTTTGTGTACGTGTGTTACTGAACCTGCCTTGCTTGAGCAAAAAGGTCATGTGACAGTGAATAAGAGACCTGCATTTTTTAAATTATTGTACTTTTGTCTGACAGTCATTCGATAGGCATGTCGGCATATATTACCTTTATGGAAAAAAGGAAATCCCATCAATAGTAAATATTCATTCACTGTATCTTCCTTTTATAGATAATAAATCTTCAGTAAAAACTGCACATATGTAAGTTGATGCTATAAGAATATCTAAATCTCATTTACTCTGACTACATTCATTCATTTCACACCAATTCTATATCTCTGATGTGTGAAGATGCTGATTTGAAAGTGGTTATCAAACCAGTTTCTTGGTATTTTATAATTGTACATTTATTTTTCCTTTGTAATAGAGCATGCTCTCTTAATATATACGTGGCAAGCTGATGGAAATGAATGGAGGGATTTGTTTCATTTGTAACCAAGTTCACAATATATAATAATTTAATGTTCATGGAATTAATATCCTGATTAACTTAGAAACAGATTAACTTATGCCCTTATTAACTTTGGTAGTAGATTTCTAGGGACTATAAATTAATTGTTTTCTTGGTTTTCTGAATTTTCTAATTTTTTTTCAGTGATCAGATATCACTTGCATAATTTAAAATGTAGAAATAATAATAAAATGTCTTAATCACAATAAGGAAAATATAATGAGCCAAACTGAATCTTTTATTGGAAATCCTGCAAAAATTATTCTGAAATAGAATTACATTGGTTTGTCTATATGTTTATATCCATATATAGATATATTTATCCATGCCATCCCTGGACTGTGAGCTTTTTGAGGACAGACTTTTTTTTTTTTTCCTTTTTTTTAGTATATTTATTTTTTGAGAGAGAGAGTAGGGGAAGGGCAGAGAAAAAGGAAGAGAGAGAATCCCAACTGGGCTCCATACTGTCAGCACAGAGCCCCATGAGGGGCTCGAACCCACAAACCACAAGACCATGACCTAAGCTGAAATCAAGAGTCAGATGCACAACCAACTGAGCCACCCAGGCACCCCTCATAAGTTTTTTTTTAATAACAATTTAAGTATGAGAGCAAGAAATGTAAAATATTACTCATTCATTATTTTCTTTTTTAAGAACTTTATTGAGCTGTACTTTACATATCATAAAATCAACCCATGTCTAGCCTAAAATTCAGTGATTTTTTAGAAACTGTATCAAGTTGTGCAACCATTACCATGAATCAGTTTTAGAACATTTTCACACATACCCTCATAAAGTCCCTCATACCCATTTACAGCTCCCACCCCCAGCCAAGGCAACCACTAATCCACATTTCATGTAAGTGGAGTCGTACAATATGTGGCCATTTGTGCCTGTCTTCTGTCGCTTAGCTTCATGTTTCTGAGGTTCATCTACTATACAGCATCTGTCAGTAGTTGCTTCTTTTGTTGCTGAATAGCATTCTTATATGAATATATCTCTCATTTGCTTTTAAAATTTTTTTAGGGGCACCTGGTGGCTCAGTCAGTTGAGCATCTGACTCTTGATTTCAGCTCAGGTCATGATCCCAGGGTCATGGGATTGAACCCCATGGCAGACGCCATGTTGAGCGTGGAGCCTGAGTAAGACACTCTCTCTCCCTCCGTCTGCCCCTCTTCCCCACTCACACACTCGCTCTCTCTCTCTAAAATAAATAAGTAAGTAAGTAAATAAATAAATAAATAAATAAATATAACAATTTTTTAAAGAACATATAAATAATAAATGCAACAGACAAACATGATTCTATTCATTTAGTGAACATTTTTTGGAGATTAAATATGGCCTAAGTGATTAAAAATATACAAAGATGCCTAAGACAGGGTCCAACCTAATCAAGAAAAGACAAATAAGCATACAATTCAGAAAGAATAAGTGCTATATTGTAGTATAAGTAAAGTAACATTAGTCTAAAGAGAAAAGTATTTGTGGGAGTATTTGGCAATGTTTCTTATAAGTGATATTTGAATGGGATATGTTCAATTTAATAAGCAGGGGATAGGAGGAGATGATATTCTTTTTGAAGGGAATAATATTTTTAAATTCACACAAGTGTGAAAGTGTATATTTTGTTCAAGAAACAGCAGATTGTTCTGTGCTGGAATGCAGGCCTCAAGGGGATATTTTGGGTAGGAGATGGGGCTAGAAGTATTGCTTGGTACCAAAAAGGACCTTGCCTTAAATGTTATGCTGAAGTTCATCTTGATTCTGTGAGCGGCAGTAAGGCATTCAAGGAGAATTATTTCAATTCCTTATTATTTCCAAATAGGACAGAGGAAGGTGGAAATGAGAGAAAGATACCAAAAGAAAGATAAAGATTCAGCAAATATTTTTATTGCACACCTAATGTACTACATTGAATACTGATGATTCAGCAGAGGGCAAGACAAAGAAAGTCCTTACTTTCATGTAGCCAACATCCTAGTGAAAGGGGTAGGCAGTTAAACCATTAAACCAACACCTATGTGAAAAGTTGAGTAGTATCAAAGAAAAAATATTTAAAGCAGAGTAAGGAGATAGGAAATGATGGGGTGGGAGGTAGACTATTAAAGATGGGTTGAAACTTGAGCAGAGACCCCAAAGTAATGAGGACCTGAGCCCTGCAAACATCTGGGGAGAGTGCTTGACTGAAAATAGCAAGTTCAGCGGCCTCAGAAGAGCAGGCCTGCAGTGTTAGAGAAACAGCACAAAGGTCAATGTAACCTGCCTGATTTAAGTTGTAAAAGGATCACCCTCGCAGCTGGGTGAACAATAGATTGCAAACTTGTGTGTATTTCATTTCACATGTGCATGGGCTTATATGTAGAATTAATTCCCGGAAGTAGGATTTCTGGGTCACAGGGCAAATACATTTGTAATTTTCATGGATAAATTGTGAAATTTCCATCCAGTCTCCACTTCCACTAGCCATGCTCAAGACTCCTGTTTCTTCACAGCCTCACCAACACTTAGTAAAGTTTTGTAGAGGTGGGAATTTTCTTTAATAGCCAGAAGACCCAAAATCAAGATGTTGGTAAGGTTATTTTCCTTGGGAAGGCTCTAGGAGACATCCATGTCGTTGTCTTTTCTAATTTCCGCCTTCATTCCTCAGCTCTTGACCCCAGCCTCCCTATTCCAGTTCGGGAGCTTAACATCTTTCAACCCCTCTCTCCTCTGTCATCATATCTCCTGTCTGACCCCAGACCCTGCTGCTTTCCTCTTAGAAAGGTCCTTGTGATTACCTTATGCCCACCCGGTTAATTTGGGATAATCCCTCCATCTCAACATCCTAATTCAGTCACGTCTGCAGAATCCCTTTTGCCATGTTAAGGTAACATTTGGAAAGAGGGGGTGTGGGGGACACAGACATTATTAGCCTACCACAGGGTGATTGCCAGTTGTCTGTGATAGAAAATGCAAATACTGGGGCTCCTGGGTGGTTCAGTCGGTTGGGCGTCTGACTTCGGCTCAGGTCATGATCTCAAGGTTTGTGAGTTTGAGCCCCACTTCGAGCTCTGTGCTGACAGCTCAGAGCCTGGAGCCTGCTTCGGATTCTGGGTCTCCCCCTCTCTCTGCCCCTCCCCTGTCCATGCTCTGTCTCTCTCTATCTCTCCATAATGAATAAACTTTAAAAAAAATTTTTTTTTTAAGACAATGCAAATACTTTGGGGCCCCTGGGTGGTTCAGTCTGTTAAGCATGTGACTCTTGGTTTTAGCTCAGGTCATGATCTCCCGATTTGTGAGGTCTAGCCCCAAGTTGGGCTCTGTGCTGACAGCACAGATCCTGCTTGGTATTCTCTCTCTCTCTCTCTCTCTCTCTCTCTCCCTCCCTCCCTCCCTCCCCACACACATGTGTTCTCTCTGTCTCAAAGTAAATGAACTTTAAAAAATTTTTTTTCATCTTTTAAAAAAAAGGAAATGCAAATACTTTTCCTCCTTGTCCTTTGTCTTCTAACATTGCTTACGGTTTTGTGGTTGTTTTGCTTTTGCTTTTGCCATTTGGAGTTTATCCTGATAAATGGTGTAAATGCAGATATGTCTATTGTTTGTTTGTTTGTTTGTTTCCAGATAGCTATTTGGTTGTAGCAGCACCATTTACTGAAAAGTCCAACTTTTCCTACAAGTTAGTAAATGTTTGTATATAGTTTGATTTCTGGACTTTCTTTTTGGTCCAATTGTCTTTCTGTCTAAAAAGTACACATTCTTTTAAATTACTAAGGCTTTATAGTATAATACGTGGTATCTTTATAGTTATAATATCTGGTAGGGCTGGACATCTATCAGTGTCCCCATCTACCCCCCAACCCTCCCCCAACCATACACATGGCTATTCTTGTTCATGGTTTTCCTGCCTACTTTTATTATGTTTGTTCCATGTGAACTTTAGAGTCAGCTTCCCTGGTTTCAGGAGGAAAGAAAGGTCTTTTTAGTTTAATTGGAGTAAACTTTATGAGGTTGGACTATACCGTCTTTAAATATGATATGTTTTTATATTCTTTAAGGTAACTTGTGTTCCTTCACTAGTATTTTAGCAATTCATTCGTATCAGTTTTTCACATTTCTGAGTTTATTCCCAGCTCTTTAATCTTTCTTTTCATTGGATATAATGGAAGAAAAGATCCTATTTATAATACTTTCTGATTACTTTTTATGCATGAAAGTTATGGTTAATACATTTATCCTATTAACTATAAGTTTTGTGTGTATATATACGTATGTGTGTGTATATATATATATGCTGCTACTTTATTGAATTAACTTCTTGTTTATAGTAGTTTGTAGTTAAGTCTCCTAGCTTTTCCCAGTATACAATTACATTGTCTTCAAACAGCGATAGTTAAAAGCTTCCTTTCTAATATTTATCCATTTCTTCTTTTCTTGCCTCTTCCTTTACACTGTTAAATAACAGTGGTGTGCATCTCTCTTATTCCTGACTTTATTAGGAAACACTCATGTTCCTTCATAAAGTATTTGCAGACTTTGGGGCTGACACACATACACACACATATGCACACATACACACACATCATATTAAAGAAATATACATCTGTTCCTCTTTTATTTAGGTTTTTTTTCCCATCAAGAATAGGAGTTGAATTTTGTCAAATGCTCATTTAGTTTGTATGGAGAGATAATATGGTTTCTATCTTCAGTTTATTAATATGGTATGTTAACTTTGCACATTTAAAAATACATTCTCAAATTTCCAAAATTAAATATGTTGTGATTCATACCTAATGTTTTATAATGCACTTTATTCACTGTTTCTCCCTTGGATGGCCTTTTATTATTACACAATGTTATGTTGCACATTTGTAACTCTTGCCACAAGTGGAACTTTCTCTTTGTTTAAAGGCACAATAAATAAAATAAAGCTGACAATTTGATCTGACCAGTGGGTGGAAGGTTCCCTTCTGGATCTGAGCTGACCTTTTCATGATCCCGTTTTATTATTATTTTTTATATTTGTCCTCAAATAATGATGGAAAGAGAAGGATTATGGTATGGGTGGCAGGAAGTAAAGTGTTTTAGTTAATCCTTCTGGATGGGTTCTAGTTAGTTTGAAGTTTCAAAGAAATACCGTAAATGAACATTGTTTTATATACTTTGTTCATCATTTTTGTCCTCAGAGAGCCCACTGCCTAGGGCAGCCACTAGCTCCTTGTACCTGCTGAGTACTTGAGACGTGGCTAGTGATGTGTTGTAAGTGTAAAATACACACTGGTTTTGAAAATTTAGCATAAAAAATATAAAATATCTCAATAATTTTAAAACATTTTTTTAAAGTGTTTATTTATTTTTGAGAGAGACAGGGTGTGAGCAGGAGAGGGGCAGAGAGAGGGGGAGACACAGAATCTGAATCTCTGAGCTGTCAGCACAGAGTCTGACACAGGGCTTGAACCCACAGACTGTTAGACCATGACCTAAGCCAAAGTCAGACACTTAACCAACTGAGCCACACAGGTGCCGCTATAATATCTCAATAATTTTATATGTTGAAATAATATTTTGGATATATTAGGATAGATAAAATGTCAGTAAGATTAATTTCACCTATTTCTTTTCACTTTTTAATGTAACTACTAGCAAATTTTATTTTATTTTACCCTTTTTAAAAGTTTATTTATTTATTTATTTTGAGAAAGAGAGTGTGTGCATATGCACACACTTGCAAGTGGGGGTATGGATAGAGAGAGAGAGAGAGGGAGAGAGAGAGAGAGAGAAAGAGAGAGAGAGAGAGAGAGAGAGAGAGAGAGAGAGAGGGATCCCAAGCAGGCTCCACATCCAGCACAGAGCCTGATGCAGGGCCAATCCCACAAACCATGAGATCATGACTTGAGCTGAAATCAAGAGCTGGGCACCCAAAATGAGCCACCTAGGCTCCCCACTACTAGCTAATCTTAAATTACATATGCAGCTTACATTATATTTTTAATGGACATCACTGGTCTAGAGGTAGTAGGTATGTGTGAACTTATAAATACTACAATGGTTTTCATAATTTAAAAAGATGAAAGTAAATAAACTACGCTTATATATACTCCCTTTTCTCCTTGTTTCTCCTTATAGGAATAAACTTGGATGATAATATAATCTAATCATACTCCGTTACAATGGGTTACCTCCTCTGTGATTTTTTTTATTGAACTGTTTCTAAGAGAATGCAGTTTCTTCATTACGCCCTTGACATTTCCACATAAGTTAAAGGTAACAGGCATCTTGTGTTTTGGCATAGCAGCACTCAAGAGCTCACGTGAATATAGAAGGGAGTTAGTTTGGAGGTCCAAGTTTCTAACTTTTCTTTATCCTACATAAATTGTAATAGAAGTTTCCTAGTTCAAAATAAAATTTGCTTCTGCATTTCTGTCATCTTTCCCGCCATTACCCCAAAACAACAGTTCCCACCCCTTAGTTCTCTGTAGGTAGAGCCAACGTTCTGCATCTTTTAGTTCTGTCTTGTGGCAATAGCCTGAGTGTTTTGAGGACTTCATTTCTTAACTCTTATATTCTTCAAAAACCAAAACAATTACTCCTAAAACGTTTTTTTAAATCCTGGCTTTGTCGCGTTTTTTAGGAAAATCATATCACAGAAGATATTGGAATATCAACTTGGAAGGAACAGACTTTTCTCTCCCATGGTGCCTTATTAGCAAAGAGCTGCCAGGCTGCAATGGAATTAGCAAAGCATGATGCTGACGTTCAGGATACGGCATTTCAGTATGGGAAGCACATGGCCATGAGTCATAAGGTATTTGCACATTTTTTCTTTTTCCAGTGCTTAAATAGCTAAAATGATACATAAGAAACCGCCTGCCATTTAATAAGCTGCTTTTATATCTCAAAAAAAAAAATGTTTATTGTGTGTTTAAAATCTGTCAGTCATAGATGGTGATTGTTATGTAATATAAACAGTGTGAGTGGTGAGTACTGTGTAATTTTGATAGAAAGCTACAGCTGACTTAAACCATATTTGTGATGTTTGTCTTTTCTTACCACCTGAAAGGGTTCTTGAGAGAACTCTTACAAATTATTAAATAACCTGTAATGTTGCCCTTTACAGAATGGGAGATCATTTGCGTTTTTGTTACAGTTCCCTTAAAGTTCCCTTATGTAAAACAAATTGTGGAAATTTAATGAAATTTAAAAATATACTGAGTAAAATCGAAAGCCTTAATTCTAATACTTGGTCCTTTTGAATGGGCATACTGAAATATAAAAAGTCTTGAGGTTAGCTGTTATATTGTTGCCTCTGTACATATGTAACTTAAAGATTCCATTTAATATATATTTCTTAGATGTTACTTAAATAGCTCATAAGAGAGGAGAAAATAGATATATACGTTATATATATACGTGCATGTATATATATGTATGTAATATCTCCAGATGAGTTTTTATATATTTTATTAAATCTTAAATTTTATTAAACAATTATGTTCATTAAAACTTTATTTAAATTCTTGTTTTTTGGGGCGCCTGGGTGGCTCAGTCAGTTAAGTGTCTGACTTCAGCTCAGGTCACGATCTCGCAGTCCGTGAGTTCGAGTCCCACGTCGCACTCTGGGCTGATGGCTCAGAGCCTGGAGCCTGCTTCCGATTCTGTGTCTCCCTCTCTCTCTGCCCCTCCCCTATTCATGCTCTGTCTCTCTCTGTCTCAAAAATAAATAAAAACGTTAAAAAATTTTTTTAAAAATTCTTGTTTTTAATTTAAAGAGTAAAAGCAAAGTCTGCTGCCAAATAGAAAAGGAGTATGTCAGGAAAAAATTATCTTAAAGAATTTTAAAGATTGCTGTTAATCATATGAACTGTTCTTTTGCTTAGTAAAGTTCATCTAAAAGCTGTATTCCTTAAGCTTCATTTTCCCTGCATTAACTAGTGCTTTCTGAAAGGACTAAAACATAGTAGTGTGTATGCATCTTACTGATTTAACTCTTTTGACTACTCCTCCTAGATAAATTCTGACCTCCAGCCTTTTATTAAGGAAAAGACCAGTGACTCCATAACTTTTAATCTCAACTCAGCTCCTGTGGTCTTACATCAGGAGTTTCTTGGAAGAGACTTGTGGATTAAGCAGATCAGAGAGGTAAAATGAAATTATTCCTATTTTGGGCATCAGTAGAGTAGTATTTAGTTGATTTTAGAATATAATTCGTATTTCATGATGATCTAAGATTATAGAACAGCCATATAAGAGCATTTTCATATAACAGGTAAAATTCTTTGTAATCCACATTTTTAAAAGGCAAATGTTAGTTAAAACTTAGAGATTGAACTGCTGTTATTATCTGAGTTCTTAGAATACTGCAACACAAAACTAGTGCCTGTGGTGGATGCTAATTAACTCAGATAATTTTTTTTTTTCTAAAGGCTTTCAAAAATTGGGCTATGGTAATAGCACCACCCTTTAACTGACGGCAATTTCCCATCTGCAGACTCTAGCACAAGCTGCAGAATTCCAGAAGCTCCGTCTGTCAGCTCATTGGGTTATTTTAAAACAAACTTGGACCCTGAATACTCAGATTCTGAGGTATTACCAAAGGAAAAAAAAAAAAAGCATGGTGAAGTGGGAGGGGTACAGAGGCTTAAATTGGGTGAATTTCTTACTTTTTTGCAGGAAAGAAGGTATAAAAGATGAAAGGGAACTTTTTTGCTTTTCTTTTAATCCAAAAACTCTGGAATGATAAATTCTTGCCCTTTTACCCAAAGCCTCATTGAATTTATTTAACTTTGTGGTTCTAATCGATTGGGTTAATGTGAGACAAGAGAAAGTAGGCAGAGCTGAGGGCAGGGACAGCTGCCATACTTAAAGCAAAGAGAGCCTAAGTCATATCTGCATTTGGAATGGTAAGATTTTCCCTCTCTTAACCCTCTTCCCTCACTGGCTTTCAAAATGCCATCAGCCAGCTTCACATCCCTCATATTCACCTGATAGAAGATGAGAGGATTCCTTTTTGGGCAAGAAAATATAAAAATATGAAAGCAGAATTTTTATAAATTAGAAGAACAGAAGATACAAATGAGAAAATCTCCCAGAAAGTTGAACAGAAAGTCAATAGAAGATAGAAAAGATGAGAAAATTTTGAGAACCAATTCAACAGATCCTATATACTCTTAGGAGTCCCGAAGAGAGAAAACTGAAAATGGAGTTAAGAAAATTAACAGCAACAAAAACTTGTAAAGAGAGGCGCCTGGGCGGCTTAGTCAGGCGTTCAACTCTTGGTTTTGGCTCAGGTCATGGTCTCACAGTTCGTGGGTTGAAACCCTGTGTCAGGCTCTGCGCTGGCAGTGCAGCCTGCTTGGGATTCTTTCTCTCTCCCTGTCTCTCTCTCTAAAAATAAATAAACTTTAAAAAAAAATTGTAAAGAAAAGAAAAATCCTGAGAATTGAAGGACCTAAATTTCCAAGTTGAAATGGGACTCTAAATAATCACATCATTATCACATCTTGAAACAATGGGGATAAAAAGAGACCCTAATACTTCCAGGAAGAGAAAGAAAAACCTACATACAAAGGATCGAGACTCAGAAAGGCCTCTCAGTAGTGGCATTGAAAGCTTCAGGACAATGGACTAACATCTTCAACATTCAAAGAGAAAATTGTTGCCAACTTAGACTTTTGTGACTGTCACATTATCAAGTGTGATGTTAAATAAAGACAATTTAAAACGGAAACACAAGGTCTCAAAAAACTGACTTCCCAAGCATCTTTTCTCAAGGGATGTATTTCAGGTGCTGTGTTTTATTAAGATAAAGAAGTAACCAAGAGAGAGAAAGACATGGAATCTAGGAACTAGGGGATCAGACATAGGCATGAGGCAGTGGGAATTCCAGGGATAGCATGAAAGGAAGCATAATAAACAATAATAATGCCAACAATAAGAGCACTTACAATGTGTCAAGCACTCTTCTAATGAGGAAACTGAGGCACAGAGAAATCAGCTTGTGCAGAATCACACAGCAAGCAGTAGATCCAGGATTTAAACCCAGGCAGCCTGGCTCCAGGGCCCACATCCTTAAGTTATAAGTAACATGCTACACTTTCTCATCCAAGCAAGTCCTAGGCTGGTGGCTATGTATCCAGTCCAGTTTGGGACAAGAGGACAGAGATCTCCAGGAGAAATTTCTTTAAGGAAATCAGTGGAACTAATATACTTGACAATATTGAGAATTTAAAGACAAATTAATGATAGATGCATAGAAAACTAAGTGTTCCAGTTACTGTTGCTGCATAACAAATTACCCCCAAAACTTAGCTGCTTAAAATAACCATGTGATTATGTTCATGTTTATTAAACATTTTGTGAGTCAGGAATTTGGACAGAGCACAGAGATGACTGCTCCATGACACGTGGGGCCTCAACTGAAATGACCCAGATGCTGGAGATGACTCAGCAGTGCTGGGCACTGGAATCATCTAGAGACTCAACTCATGCCAGGCTGCTAGACTAGGATGTCAGACCATATTACTGACCAACCAGAGTGCATACACGTGGTTCCTCCATTTAACTTGGCTTCCTTGCAACATGGCAGCCTGAGAATAGTCAGAGTTCTTACTTGCCAGTTCAGAGCTCCAAACACAAGTGTTCCAGCAAACAAGGCAGAGATTGCATCTTCTTTTATGACCAGCCTCAGAAGTCACACACACAGTCATTTACGTAGTCTCTTAAAAATTTTATATAGTTTGTTATAGTAATTCCACTTCTAATAATCTTTCCTCAAAAAATATCAGATGTGAACAAAGACTTACATATTAGAATATGCACTAAAATTCTAATTCTAAAAGGAAAAAAGTGAAAGTTGATTCATTTAAAAATAGTAAAAAGAATTAAATGAAGTATAGTACAATGAATATCCTACAACTATTCAATATTGTATTACTGGGGTGTATTTGTGTGTTTTTTGACAGCTGAACCAAAAATATATATACAGATGGTGTTAGTAGCTCTAATTGGGTTACATTAGAATACATTGCAGATTTACATTTTGGTTGAAAAGATCCAGCTAAATATGTTGAATGGAAGCTACCAACTCTCCCTGGGCTATTTACATATATTCATATATATATATATATATATATATATATATATATATATGTAGCAGAGATCGGAATTTTAAAGAAGCTTCACAGAAGAGGGACATATTTAACTTTTAGTTTCTTTGCAAGCATACAAAGTCGTAAATGTAGACAACATGAGAATCCAGGATTTCCTAAACAGCTGGTGAAATACTCCCAAATCATTGTCTCCAACTTGACTTTACATTTTCAAAGGGATATCCTTTCCAAATAGCCAGTGCCTTAGCCAGTAACTCAAATAAATAAAATATATCTTGTCCAGAGGTCAGTAAATCCTGCCAGGATGATGGCTGTGAGCAGGTGACATCCTGTCCTTCAGCCTAGGTTCCCTGTGATGCTATCTAGATCTTCATCCTTCAAGAAAGAATGGCAGTCTATTGCCCATCTCAAGGACCTGCCAGGCTGCTGTGGTTTGCTCCAAGTGACTTCAGACCCTTCTCCATGTTCGAGTTATGTACAGGATCACTGGTGAAGAGATTAATTCATCTGAAACAAATAGGAAATAAGAAGTTAGTTTTTGTCATGCAAGGGGATACATTCCTCAGATTAAAGACTCCTTGGTTGAGTTTATTTTAATCTTCTAAATTATAATATTCATGTTTATATAAAGCTCTATAAGATAACAATCTTGTTCTGTGAATGCCTCCTACACAGAGTTAGGGGACAAAATTAGCATAATACTCAAGAGAGACATTCTATCCTAAATCTCAAGGAGGTTGCTTATTAATCCTGAAATTAGTTCTAGTACTCTCTTCACAGTTTTTCATGATTATTTGCCTCCACTGCATTTTTTGTGATCCTTTCCTCCCCAGGTTTTTTTTTTTTTAAATTTTTTTAACCTTTGTTCATTTTTGAGAGACAGAGTGTGAGTCGGGGAGGGGCAGAGAAAGAGGGAGACACAGAATCTGAAGCAGGCTCCAGGCTCCAAAGCAGGGCTCGAACTCACTGATGGCGAGATCATGACCTGAGCCGAAGCCAAACACTTTACCAACTAAGCCACCCAGGGGCCCCTCCTCCCCAAGTTTTGAATTTTATTTCAAGATCCCTAAGGATAACAGTGAATTCATCTGCCATAGTGAATTACTTGAAATAGTCATCCAGTTAGTATTTGTCAAAAAGTATGTGTTGTATGGTCTTCACAGAGTTAGGCTATTTGATGGCAGCCCTGTATTGTTAAATAGAAAAAGTCAAGTTGGTATAGCAGAAATGGCCCATAGGTGAAGGTTTTGGAAGACCTGGATTCTATTTGGACTCTGCTAGCATCTGTATAAACTTAATCACATTCTTTCATGTCCTTATTATTATTTAACATCAAAGGATGCTGTTGAACTAGATCATTCCTGAGGTCCCTTTCAGCTCTCAAATAAATCTAAGAAATAGGTCTCTTAGGCAAGAGATGCATTATAAGAAAAATATTAATCTCTATTAGAAGCTTAATACTAGTTTTGACACTGAGAAATAGAAAAGTCTTGCTCCCAATGATGGAAGTCACCTATGATTTCTTAACATCACATGTAAAATTACTTCCCTGCTGTACTCAGACAGGTTTGTGTCCCATCTACCCTTTTGATTTCCTGCTTGGGGAGAGTGAGAATTAATGACTAGACAGAGCAGTGAAGAAGAGATCACATACCCCTTAGTGCCTATTCAATATCATTGTAAAGCCAGGAAGAAGAAACTTCTGGAATTTTTTGTATCAGGCCCTGCTACCTCCTCTTCAACTCCCAAAGTCTTAAGATTAGGTAGCTGTCATCCATCACACCCATAGGCAGACAGGTGCACACACACACACACACACACACACACACACACACACACCACGCACACATACCCTTTTATAAGAGGCGGTTAAAAGCACCAGGCCAGATCTGAAACGGCTGAAAAATATTTGTTGAGCAATGTTTCCATACTAAATTCTACCTTAATTTTAAATTTAAATTTATAGCTGCTGAAAAATAATGATCAGGTAAAAATACTGAGTGAATGGGTGATTCACCCTAGGGAGGTGAAGTCATTACTCAGTTATCATTTTGATCCCTAATAAAAGAAAGTAGAACCCTTCAGAGAACAACAGAGCTCTGACTCTCTGGGGGAGTCCAGAGGCCATTGCAGGTCAGCAAGCTTTATTTTTAATGATCTTTCTAGTTTTCTGCTGCCATTATAAGACACTGAAGAGATAGGAATTATGATTGTATTTTCCTGGCTATTTCTGAAAGTACTGAAATGTCACTTAGGCTTGTGACATTCTGACACTGTCATAACCAGCCATAAACTATTTAAGTGAACTACATTTTACCAATGCTAAGCTACAACTCACTTATCTGTAGGTATCCTACTATTACTACTTATTCAAAATGTGAAGCAAAAATTGCTAGTCAAGGCTGGTGTACATGAACATAACACATGTATATTCTTAAACAAAAGAGACAATGCACATTCAGAGACTCTTCCTTAATGCTACCTGATATTCTCTAATTGCTTAACTTAGAGTTGTTTCAAAAGGAATAATAATGACATCCTCTACTGCAGAGGGTGTACAATGTAGGCATTTGAAAGGACTGTATATGAGACCACAAAGACTCTGCAATGGCTCTAGATATCTCCTGAATTACAATATGTCTTAAGTTTTTCTGCTAGACTTCAGGAAAAACAAAGGGCTTGACTACAAGAGATACATCAGTATGTTGCCTAAAGGTCTATTGCCTTATAAAGAGGAGATAAGAAAAAGCGTACAAATAGTTTGTGTAATGATGGGAATAGTGTAGTATCGTCATTTAGAGAGCACAGAGGAAAGTCAAGAAAGGATTTGTAAAATAAGTGATCTCTGAGAGGGTCCTTGAAGAAGAAGATCTTAACAGCAAAGGTGGGAATGAGAGGCTTTCTAGGCAACAGAAGCCATAAAAAAGAGATGTAGATGGGCAAGTGCATTGTATTCAAAGAAATAAAAGTATTATCGTTTGGCTTAAATGTGAAAAATAGAAGATAGTAAGAGATAGGCAAAGAATTGCTCCAAAATAGTACACAATGCCTATATTTAAAGGCTTTGGTTCAAACAAAAACATGTACGTGAATATTCAGATTAGCAATGTTTACAATAACCAAGAAGTGGAAACAGCCTAGGTCCATCAAATGATGAATGGATAAACAAAATGGAGTATGTCCATACAATGGCATAGTATCTAGTGGTAAAAAGGCATGAAGTATTATGTGCTACAACATGACAAAAATGTTCTGAAACTAGATAGAGGTGATGGGTGTACGACATTCTGAATGTGCTAAAGTGCCCCTGAATTAAATATACTCTTTAAAATAGTTAAAATGATGCAATTTTTGTTATATGAATTTTTACTTCAATTGAAAAAAAAAAAAGACTGTGGATGTTTGCTTGCAGAAAGTGAACTTTATTCAGGTCATGGAGCAGACATTGACAGTTTTTGAACCACATAGTACCAAGGTCTGAAATGTTTTAGGGAGGTATGTCTGGCTATATCATATAGGATGAAAGGAGCAAGGAGATACTAGAGAGAAAGAGATGAGTTAGGAAGTTTTGGGGAACCTGTTTATCCGCGCAGGGGAGAAATCCCAGTCAGAGCATTGGCAACAAGAATGGGAAGGTAAGGAGGTTAGGTGTAAAACTCACTTCAGAGAGGAGCTCCTGGCTGGCTCAGTCAGGAGAGCGTACATCTCTTGATCTTACGGTTGTGAGTTCAAGCCCCATGTTGGGTATAGAGATTACTTACAGTAAAATTTTTTTTAAAAAAACTCATTTCAGAGGCACCTGGGTAGCTCAGTCAGTTAAGCGTCCAACTTCGGCTCAGGTCATGATCTCACAGTTCATGAGTTCAATCCCTGCGTCAGGCTCTGTGCTAACAGCCCAGAGCCTGGAGCCTGCATTGGATTCTGTGTCTCCCTCACTCTCTGCCTCTCTCTCTCTCTCTCTCTCTCTCTCTCTCTCTCTTTCTGTCTCTCAAAAATAAACATTAATTTTTTTTTAACTCATTTCAGAGAGAAAATGTATAGGGCCTGAAGACTAATATGATAGGGAGAAGCTGGCAGGTGTGTACTGGGGAGGGGCAGTCAGAGGCCATGATTTTGAACTTGGATTAGAGGAAGAATCGTGCCATTAATATTAATAGGCAAGTTAAGTGAAAAAAGTGGTATAAATTTGGTTTTTGACATCATGAGCTTGAGGTGCGCCATCAAGATTGGTGACCATCATCTTGGAACCTGGCCACTGGAGGAAACAACTCAGTTCCATTTTCAGCCTTTTTTATTTACTCATGGCCTTTCTGCAATCTGGGTAGATTTTGTGTGTGTGTGCAATTTTAAATTTCATGTCTCTTCCAGATTCCAAGGGAGCACAGCAAGAAAAAAAGATTGACAAGACTTCTGAATAAAGAGAAATTTGTTATGTAGATAATACAAGCCCCTCCTCTTTTTTTTAACTGGACACCATAGCCATCTACGCACCTATCTGTTGCTTCCTCTTTTCCCAGTTAACCAAAGGAAGAGAATACAAGAAATCTCATCCGGGGACATTCACATTTCTCTCCAAAATTTAGCTTTCCTAGGTGAAAGAGATGGTAACATCAGGTACCTGAGAAATCTAGTTCTAAATGGTATTGATTTCCTTACAGATGCCTTTGTGCTATCTTATTAATAGACAAGAATGATCAAAATAACAAAGAGGCCTGCCCTGTTTCTTTCTTTGTAACTGGAAAGTTGGGTTTATACAAGCCCTGCTTCTCCTACCAAACCAAAAATCAACTGCTTCAACTTTGGGGCTAGCAGATCTAATAGATTTCTGATTTGTAAGCTTTCTAAATCCTCATACAGTCTACCCATACCGTTGCAGGATGACGATGGGGGTCCTACCCTTCCTCTCTTCCTCTGTTCCCCAATAAGCCTTTTCACGTATATACTAAACTCTACCTCTTTGTACCAATACAGGTGTACAGAGAGTTTATTTTCAATAAAACCTGTCTTCTCTAAAGGAACCAAATCATATTCCTGCCAGTGCCAAGGCAAGAGACCTTTAAAATGTCATTTTTTTTCACAGCCACCAATGTAATCTTTTATTCACACAAGGATTATTAATGGGTGATGGCTTAAACCAATTGGATGGATGGTTAGAAGAGAACTGCATATTCACATGGATTCAAAGTACCCCACAGATTACTCATTAAATACAAAGGGAAGCAGTGAACAAACTTAGTTTCACCAATAATGACACAAACTGTATCATTATTGTATGACTCCTGATATAATAGAGAAGTATGCAGCATCATTTATGTAGTTGTGTTGCCAAAAAAATTTTTTTTTAATTTTAATCTAATCATGAGGAAACAATCAGACAAATCCAGGATAAGGGACATTCTCCAGGGCAACTGACCTGGACTCTTAAAAAATGTCACTATTATGAAAGAAAAGGTGTGGTATGGGGACACTTGTAGATTAGAAGAGACTTAAAATCCATGACATCCAAAGAGAATGCATGATTTTTAATTTGATCTTGGAACAAACTGTTCTAAACAACACCATTGGTTGAACTGGAAACCTTTGAATATGGACTTCTTAACCACTTTAAGAAACATTAAACTTGTTGGATGTAATAACGGTTTGTTGGTTTTGTAGGAGAACATTGTTGTTGCCGAAGTATTCAGGGATGAGACAGGATGTCTATAACTTACTCTCAAATAATCAGCAAATGATTGTCCAAAGAGAAAGCAAAGAGGACAAAATGTTAGCAATTGGTTAATGTAGTGGAGAGCAGATGGGTGTTCATGATGTTTTTTACACTAAAAAGTTTGAGGAGGAAAAAAAAAAAAGTTTGAGGAGGAAGGTAGTTTTCCTTGAAGTTTTAAAAAGAGAATTTCTTTAAAAACGACTGTTGTTCCCAAATATAGCTGCTAGCATTCAGGAAGAATAACATGATAAGTAGAGGTGATCAGTCTCTAACAATTTCTGGACTCCCTGCTGTGGAATATTAGTTTTCTACTTTTAGAAAAAGGTTTCTCCATATCCAGCTTTCAAGTCCAGATAACAGTAGTTGAAAATTGGAAACAGTTCATTTATGTCATCCAATCCTTCTTTGTTACCTGACTTATAAGAAAGCCATTTGTTTCTTAAAGTAAAAGACCACATTGTACATCCATTACTTACCAACAGGGGATCTATCTGCCTTTGGTCTGCAGAGACTGGTATATAAACCTTTGGAATTAATCCCTCTGTGCATCCTCTCGCTCAGAATACTGGCTTTTTTTTTTTTTTTTTTTTTTTGTGCTTTTGTACAGAATATTGTTTTACAGTGCTCACTATAGCTGTCTGAGGAGGCCTCTGGTGTCATGAGCACTGGCACACTATCTTGTCTGTTTTCACTTTTTTTTTTTTTTAAGATAAAACAAGGTTCAAACCACACATTCTCTGTGAACTGCTAAAGACTGGGAAAAATTACTTTCTTTTCTCATGACCTGGATTGACAAGAAGCACACCTACAGGAGGCAAAAAGATGAGTGAATCCCTTTTAAAGACCGTAGTAATGAAGCCCTCAGAGAATTGCCGTGTATGGTAGAATTTACAGTGGCTTCTGGAGATGAACAGTGTGGCAGGAAGAGGTTCAGGACTGCTGGCTGTTGAAATACAGTCTGGAATTTATTTTATATCAGCCTATTTTGAGCCCCAGTGAGAAAGTTATTTTAATAATATCTTGCTCTGCTACAAATATACATGATAAGTGGCAGATGTCAGAAAAAGAGGGGAAAGTTCTAGCACTCCATTCTCCTTGAGACTTAAGGAGTTTTTATAGTTGTTCTTTTTTAGCCTTTGAAGTAAACACGAATGCATACAGGAGCATAAATTGAAAAGGACGTTAGACATGGTCCAAACCAGTGATCTTCAAATGAGTCAGAAACTCAGGACCAGAGTACTGAGGATGTGCATTTTTAACAAACTAGTCAGGTGATTCCAACAGCCAGTGCAGCGTTTGTGAGAGCCCAACATTTGGGAACATGTGGTCCAGTCCAGTACTTACTTTACAAATAAGAAAATGAAGACCCAAAATTTTTGAATTTCAAAATTATTAGACATATTCATGTATCGTGTGCTAAAAACCATATTTTCTGACACCCAGTACACGCCTCTTCCCAGGAGGTCACAGTGCTTTTTGGAGTGGTCACCGTTAAGATACTAGGGCACTTGCAGGGCATCTGGGTGGCTCAGCTGGCTAAGTGTCTGACTTCAGCTAAGGTTATGATCTCACAGTCCCACGAATTCAAGCCCCGTGTCAGGCTCTATGCTGACAGCTCAGAACCTGGAGCCTGCTTCGGATTCTGTATCTCCCTCTCTCTCTGTCCCTCACTCACTCACTCTCTCTCTCTCTCTCTCTCTCTCTCTCTCAAAAATAAAATAAAAACATTAAAAATTTTTAAATAAAATAAAATATATTAGGCCACTTGCTTTCCTCCATAGACAAGGCCTACTTAACACCGTAAGCTTTGAGGTATGCATCTTGGATTGTCCTGAGGTTTCCATTCCAGGTGCTTTTCAGTTCAACACACTGCTTTCAATGTTGAGGCACGTTTTGGTTTTTTTTTTAATGTGTATATATTTTTGTGAGAGAGAGAGAGACAGAGTGCAAGTGGGGGAGGGACAGAGGAAGAGAGGGAGGCACAGAATCTGAAGCAGACTACAGGCTCTGAGCTGTCAGCACAGAGCCCAAAGCGGGGCTTGAACTCCAGAACGGCGAGATCATGACCTAGGCCGAAGTCAAGATGCTTAACCGACTGAGCCACACAGGTGCCCCTCAGGTTGAGATGCTTAAATTACACTAAATCGCTATGTCTATGGGAAGGCTACTAGATCATTCTTCTCTGTTCTATCCTTTTGTTGTTTGATTTTCATGAATTCTTTGCATTTATTTTCTAGATTCCCCTTCTAGGTATACTTATAAATAGAAGTTGAGCATTAAAATGAAAATACGGGTAAAAATTAGTTGCCAAACATCAGCTGATGGTTCCATATTAACTACATACTGGTGCTGTGAATCGAAACACCCAGCTTTTCTAGAAATAGAAGTGGGTATAGTGAACTTTGCTTCTTAGGTTTCCTAAATAGACCGTACATAACCAACACATATAAAGAAAAAAGCATTTATCCACGTATGCATCCATTCACCAGATATTATTGGCCACGTGCTCTATACTAGTACTGATCTAAACATGGAATACAGTTGTGAGCAGGAGAGAACTTTGCTGTCCTCTCATAGAACCTAAGTTCTAGAGGGAGATTGTATGTGAAGCCTAACCAAAACAAGACTATGTAACCCCTGGAATAGAAGCTCCACGAGGGCAGAGATTTTTATCTGTTCTGTTCATGGCTTCCTCTCCAGTGCAGTGCCCGACACATAGTAGGCACACAATGGATAATTATTTAGTGAATGAGCCATCAGGTGAAAGAGAAACTATAGCCTCTCCCAAATTAACTATTTTGCAAAAAGAAATAGAATAGGTAAAGTGTAATGAGAAATGTTACTTGTATAGGGGATTAAATCTCATTTCCATCAGTTTCTAATGTGCTGTGTTTTCATAAGCTCTAAAAGCATCTTGTGAAAAAAAAAAGTGTATTAGAATGTGTACTCTTAGGTGCGTATATGACCTACGTAGATACTAACACACAGCAACAGCTAGAAATACATATTGTAAATCCTATAAAGACTTAAATATTTATAATATTTATCTTATCAGAAAACTGGTGCTTTCTGTACAAGCTTACTAAGCAGTCCAGGATGAAGTGGTTTCACAGAGCTGAAATGTTTGTTGTAATAAAATAAAAAGGACATTCAGGTGAGCCACATATCAACAGCTAACGCCTATTCAGGTTGTAAATGGCTGCAGTAATCGTGCCGTCATTTTATGTAGCCTTCTGATCTCCCAGCTCTCAAACCATTTAGGAGCTGATCCTGAACAGATATGGATTACATACATGGCGTTCCTGTGCTGCCATCCCCAGCAGAGTGTATCTTTCCTGGCTCAAAGAGTGGTAACCAAGCCAGGAATACACCATGAAATGACAGACTTTGAAGGTAACTTGTGATTGATAAAGCCCAAGGACTTCAAAATAATAGAATTCTCTAAGATAGTTTATAATCAAAGTATGAGAAAAATGGTTGTACAGAAATTTCTGATAGGATCACTATAATGTTATCTGTAACCAGCGTTATGGTCACTCTTCCTATGTAAGGAAATGGCTGTTGATTTTTCTTTCTTTCTTTTTTTTTTTTTTTTTTAATGAGACAAACTGAAAAGTGGCTCACTACTTTCAAAAGGAAAAGTCCACCCTAAGTCATCGTAAATTGTATCATTTCTCTGCACTTTACCTTGCAATCTCAAGATACAGAAGCTCCTCGGCTTTCTAACTTCCAACAAATACCACTTTTAACACTTGTAACGTACTCTTTTTGTGAAACACTGAAAGATAAGAATATTGAAAGACACAGAATGATGAGCCGGTTGGAATAGGAACACAACTGAAAGTATTGAGAAAATGGCAAATTTGTTGCAGGAATGGGTTGTTTGACAAGAGGAACAATTCTGTGGAGCTCCCACAGTTTGTGCATCATTTGAAAAGTACCATACTTGAGCCATCTATACTAATCAGCAAGAGGCATGAAAAAGGGTGAACAATTGAAAAGGTGGAAAGCATGTGACCATAGGATCAGCCTCAGTGTCAGAGATCTCTTAACCTAAAATGAATTCAAGGGACAGCTGGAAGTTTGAGAACTTAAAGACTAAGGAAAACTGTGAAATGCTGCTGCTGAAATTGTGGTCACAAGCTATGGATTGTTCCTTGGATCAAGGCCGGTTGATATTTGTGCAGTAACAAAATTTAGTAGCTGGGTCATGAGTGCCCTGGACAGACGTGCTCAAGGGTTCTCTGTAAACCGTAGATGTTACGGTGGAGAAAGAGGGATTTTCAACATAGGCAAAACATTTGGGGAGAATATGTCCATGGAAACACAAGTAAATGTAAAATGTCTGAGCAGAAAGAAGAAACCTAGTTTCTAAATTTCTGCAAGAACTGACTCCTATTCCTTATGATCTAATGCATCTCAGGACTACATTCTGACTCTACTTAGTTCATCCCTAAAAAATTTCAAGAGCAGATTGAAAACCCCAAATTCTTCTTCATAGTACATTGATTGCAGGGGCCTTTAGTGTCATAGAAAACCTTCAAGTCCCCATTTTCACTTACAGTGGTTTGTGATGGGGCCAAAAGCTATACATGAGCAGTGTCTTCTAAGTTGCTTATTATGAAAATAAGAAAAACAAAATGCAAGCATCTTTGTATAAATTTTTTTTAAAGGACTGTAAAGAAGCAAGAAGAGTCAGGGCCAATGTTATAAATCTTCTTTAATCTCATTAAAGTAATCTGCCCACCTTCATTATCTGTATAGTGTCATTTTGGACTCAGGACCTAACCTATTTGCAAATTGAAGGATTCTCATTCTGTGCAGAGGTGGCGAGAGAAGTTTGTAATGAAGTCTACAAAAACTGGGTTGGCATATCGACAAAGGTTAATAACATTGGTTATCTCTGTCATGTTAGGATTTTATACATGACACATTTTTTTTTTTTTAAATTTTTTTTTTCAAAGTTTATTCATTTTTGGGACAGAGAGAGAGACAGAACATGAACGAGGGAGGGGCAGAGAGAGAGGGAGACACAGAATCGGAAACAGGCTCCAGGCTCCGAGCCATCAGCCCAGAGCCCGATGCGGGGCTCGAACTCACGGACCGCGAGATCGTGACCTGGCTGAAGTCGGACGCTTAACCGACTGCGCCACCCAGGCGCCCCTATACATGACACATTTGAGTAGTGTATGTGTTCACTTTAAATTTTTTATAACTAAAAATATTTTTTAAATACAACCCCATATAGGATATCTTTTTCAACTCCACCTTTTTCTCTGTCCTCATCCCTGATGGGGTGGAAGGTCAAGCTGGGGATCTTTCAACATAATACAACATGATAAAAAGTTATGCCAAAGGAAGTGGAGGAGAAACTGACCCCACAGATTACAAACTGATTATACGGGAGGAAACATGTCGTTACAGTGGAACCATCTGATAGTCACCACCTCAACCAAGTGATCAAATTTATAGCATTACTATGAGTGGGACAGCCTGACATTTTGTGCCTCCTGAATTGATGCAATATTAAGTACGTAATTTCCTATATAAAGTGCTCTTGCCAGAAATGTTTAAGCAAGCTTTTTCAGACCCAACTTTCAGTTTGAGAGCAAAACAGGGACAAATTAAATGACACATCGAAGAAACAATATGACAAATCCAAAAAGACATTTTATAAGACAGCTGCCCTGGTCTCTTCAAAAAGTCAATGATATGCATGGAAAAAAAGTTAATGGTTTTTCTTTTCATTTCTTAAAATATGGGGAGGGTCTAGTCTAGATTTAAAAGGCTAACCAGAGGGGCGCCTGGGTGGCACAGTCGGTTAAGCGTCTGACTTCAGCCAGGTCACGATCTCGCGGTCCGTGAGTTCGAGCCCCGCGTCAGGCTCTGGGCTGATGGCTCAGAGCCTGGAGCCTGTTTCCGATTCTGTGTCTCCCTCTCTCTCTGCCCCTCCCCTGTTCATGCTCTGTCTCTCTCTGTCCCAAAAATAAATAAACGTTAAAAAAAAAAAAAATTAAAAGGCTAACCAGAGATGTAGAAACCATATGTAATGTGTGAATCTTGTTTAATTTTGGTTGGGTGGAGAAAGCTATAAAGGATATTCTTGGGACAATAGGAAAATTTTGAATATGGATTGTATGTTAGATAATATGGAATTGTTTTTAAAATGTGATAACAAGGGCACATGGGTGGCTCAGTCGGTTAAGTGTCCAACTTCAGCTCAGGTCATGATCTCACAGTTCATGAGTTTGAGCCTCACATCAGGCTCTCTGCTGTCAGGATAGAGCCTGCTTCGGATCCTCTGTCCCACTGTCTGTCTGCCCCTCCCCGTCCCTCAAAAATAAATAAACGTTAAAAAAAAATAAAATGTGATAGTAGTCATGTGGTTATGTACAAGACACCCTATGCTTATAAGACTTGTGTGCTGAAACATGGCGAGGTGAAGAGTCATGATGTCTGCTACTGTCCTGTCTAGATAGAGTATATATACGTGCTCACTGTGCAGTTCTTTCAACTTTTCAATATGCTTGAAAGTGTTATACGTGTATAGTTGCATAGAGATACAACTATGTAGATACATAGATAAATGATGGGGGACCAAGGGAGAGAGAGTTGGCTTTTATTCTTGGAGAAGTAAGTTTTAAAAGCACTACCTAATTTTTAAAGAACTAACAAATTAATTTCCCCCTCTTTCTACTTCAGGCTCAAGAGAAGGGAAGATTAGACTATGCTAAGGTAAGTAGATTTTATACATACTACACAGTTTTCTACATTTCAATCTGGTGTTTGGCTTTTGTTTATAATCAAAAGGTCAAAAAAGAATCATCACATTCGGAGCTGAGGGACATTCCCTGTTAGGTAATAGATATTAGCAGGTAAGTGTATTTATTGAGTGACTACTTCACTCCAGACATTGTGTTAAGTGTTGAGACTATAACAGTGAGCCAAATGAAGTGTTTTCCTTTTGAGACATATGCAATGCAGTGTGGGGAGGCAACAACTAAATGGATACATAGTATAATGTCATGTGGTAGTAAGTACTAGGAAGAAAAATATACTGGATAAGATAACTAACCATTGGTAGAAAGATGCCTTTGGCCTCTGGATGCAAAACAGCTTTTAGCACCATCAGATAATACCTGAGAGGCACCATACACAGCAGACTCAGACTCCTAAAGGTGGTAGTTTTCACATCATCTGTGGAGCTTTTGAAAACACATATGCCTAGGTTACCACAGCATCACACCCTCTTTCACCAAGATCAAAATCCCCTGGTGGGGAGAGCAGGGCAGGGGCAGGACGGAAGTATTTGGAAAAAGGCTCCAAGATCATTCTGATACATGGCCTTGTTTAAAAAGTGCTGTGGGAGTTCAGATTTCAGTGCACCAGTGGAAGCCTCTGAACACATTTGGGTCACACTTGGTTTTCCCCTCAGGGACAAATGGAACATTTTAGCAGGTGTGTGGGATGCATACAGCTGCTTGGCTAAAGAAACACGCTAACCATCTGGCTTATGCCACCATCAGGAATATCCAGGGTGTGAGCACACCTGCACCCCAAAGACAAGGAGGAAGAAATACGAGGTGTAAGGGCTCTGCTTGCAGTGGGACAGCTGAAACCCATGGTGATCTTTCAGGGCCGATCCAGAACCTTGTGCTCTCCTGGCAGCCCTGAGGTGCACACCCGTGGCACCACGCCTGTCCCCTCTTTGCCTTGACTGAGATGTAGTCCCTTCTTTTCTCTGTCTCACAAACTATTGCTTTCCTTCGTGCTTTAATACACGGTACATCTCTCAGTCATTGTACCTACTCTGTAATATTATAATGACCCATTTATGAGGCAGACCATAGACTGTGAGCTCTTGGAGGGCAGGGACAGTGTCATATTTGTCTTTATATACTTGGTGCTTAACACAGTGCTTGGCACATGGTAAATAGTGCTGAAGGAGGTAGGGAGGAGGTAAATGGGTAAGTGAATGAGCGAGTGAAGCCGTGAGTAAGAAAATAGAAGACATAAGAAGTCCATTGCAGGAGAAAATCTGGTATAGGTTTTCTTATATCAATCAGAGAGAAAAGATGCTTTCGACAAATGTTACAGGTATCAACAGAGTTAAAAAGATTGTTTGGGAAGGTTGTAATAAACTAGCTTGGAGATAAAGGCTGGGATTTCACTGTGTTAGGGTAAAGGAAAGCTAACTTATGAACAAAAAAGTAAGGGAAAAGTCATCACGATTTAGCAATAGAATAACTGTTGATCCTTGATGCTTATTTTTGACTCCTAGAACTCCTTCAGGGTTTCTTATTGCAGAAGCTCATGACAATTGAAGAGCTTAGAAAAAAGGAAAAAATACAGTGCATGGATAGAAGGACACTCCTGGACCCAGCGGTGGCTCAGCCACCAACTCACTGAAAAATCTAAGAACCCTTAACCTCTCTGGTCTTTCTTCACTTTCCTTTGTATAAAGCGAGCAGTTTTAGAATAGTGCTGGTTTATTCTTTAGGCCAATTCCAAATTTGAGAGAAAATATTCTTCTTGGGCAGTGGGGGGTATTCTTATATACCTGAGGTCCACATTCATTCCTTCATCTACTTTATCCACTCAACCACCAGTTATTGGATACTTAATATGTGCAAAGCACTGTGTTAGTGCTGACTGCCACCATGAACAAGGCTGATGTAGGCTGTGCCATCACATGCTTCCTTGACTCAGACCTCCCTATCCAAAGTAGCCCCTCCCCCTTTGCTCTATTTTTCCTTCTTAACATTTATCATAATCTAAAATTATTATTTTCATTTAGTTTCTTGCTTCTGGTTTTTTTCTTCCATTGGAATGTAAGAGCTCTGAAGGTACATTATTCATGGTCGCATCATTTGTACCCAGCACAGGCTTTATGTACAGGAGGGCTTGTCAAGTGTATGCATATGAGTTGCATTAGTATTATTCTAGAAGTGCAGGAGGTTCTGGGAGGTCTGGAATTGAGGATTGTAGACTTCACGGAGCCATTTTAAGAATATATTGACTACAGGGGCACCTGGGTGGCTTAGTCAGTTAAGCATTCAACTCTTGATTTTGGCTGAGGTCGTGATCTCACAGTTCGTGAGATCGAGGCACATGTCGGGCTCTGCAGTGACAGTGCGGAACCTGCTTGGGATTCTCTCCCTCTCCCCCCCCCCCCCCCCCAGCCAAATAAATTTTTTAAAACATTTAAAAAAGAAAAAAAAGAATATATTGACTATGTCACATAGTCCATCTCAATGTTCAGTAGTCCTATGGTTGCCTTCACAAGTGTGTAGTGATCATATTTCTTGTGCCAGTAAACAGAACCCCACCCCTCGGGAATATGTGGTGCGGTTCTGACATTTAAGGGCCATAGCTGATCTAAGCAATTCATCTAGGCTTATCGTCCTTCCACAGACCTAAACACAAGTGACATGGGAAAAAAAGGTTATGTCCATCTCTAGCAGGTATGGGGCAGATATCTGCAGGGTGTAGCTTGTGATACTGTCTCTTACACAGTGTACCACGGGCCCTTAGTAACACATGTCATGACCCACGGTCTAGGCATCTCTGTTTTGCATGGGCATGGTGCTCATGCTGACTGATGCTTAGCAGCTTAGGTCTGCCCTTGGGTTTATCTGTAACTCTACATTTGAAAAACTCAGGAGCCATTTTTGGAGACCATCATGAAATGTGTTTGTTGCTGGAAATTTTGTTATTTCCAAGTGGTGAGTATTTACCCAAAAGCCAAATTTTATCTGAAAAGTCAGGTTTTGAGGACCATAGGAGATTATTTTGGCTATGTGCTTTTGTGGCCATATAGGCCAGCTCTCAAATTTTGTCAGTCTCAGAATGGCGAGGAATCAAAGGAAGAGGTGATCATTTCAAAATCAGTTTCAGCTGGATATTGAGACTGTCACATTCAGCAAAACAGTGGTCTGTACTCAAACCCTCAGATGAGAAATTGAATTACTTTTTAATTGAGTTCCTGTTGCGATAGAGTCTGGATATGAATGCTTCACGGTACTACAATGCCTTTCATCTTAAGATATCAAAGCACTTGACAACCATTAATTCATTTTGTCTCTCCTGCCTCTGTACGGTGGTTAAGACAGTCATGGGAGTGCCCTTCCTGCTGCTGGAACTCATCCACCTGGGGTCTGGGCAAGGCTGGGAGCTGAGTAACCGAAAGGCGATGGTACCCAGTAGCTTCTGAAATAGAAAAACAAGAATGTCTTACTTACCTAGTTAAAACTTCAGGAGAAGTCTTATTAGACAGAATATAATTACCAGAAGTGAACCATGACCCAAAAAGCCAGTGCTAACAGTTAAGCCCCTATATGCAATGCTGTGTGGATCCTAATTACAGTGGTTGGTCTGCAACCCTGAGTGTGTATTTCTCAAGACTATTCCACGTTCCCCAGGCTTCTGGCCCCACAGTTGAGTGCAGCTGATTCAGTGCAGTGCTAGAGGGAAGAGTGCCACCTATTGAATTGTAGGAATTTATGGGTACGGGTTGGGACTGGTGGAGAAGCTTCTCGGACCACATTGATGCTTGGTTTGCTATGGTAACATATATATGTCTGAAAGAAAACGAATATGTTGACTACTCTTGCTTAGAAAAACATCTACAAACGTCTGTGTATTTTCCCCAGCTGGAGCTGAGCGTATGCCTGCAGCTTAGCCTACTGCTACTCGAAATAAGCCTGCTGCTAAAAAGACTGAGGCAGATGGTATTTTTACCACTTCAGGCAAAACATGGCACCTATGGTTCGGCTTTCTACAATTTTAATTTTTAACACTTTCAAAATGGCTTGCTTAAATATCTCCAGTGTAGGGATGCAGACTTTCCCCCAATTTCTTTTTAATAACTGCTTCAGATACACAGGTATCAATAAATAGTACTTGGTCAAAACCAGACTCTGTCACCACTGTGATGGCCTCCTGCTCCCTTTCACAAATGCTTCCGACCGGGCCTTAAATGGGCTTTGACATTCATGCTAATTTTGACACAAAGACTCTAAATGGTTTTCAGGAGCTTTCTTTATAGTCATCTCTAGTCTTTACTGTGCAGTTCCTACCATTTTCCCCATGACTCAGTACAGAAAAGAGTTGTTGTTTTTTTTAATGTCTTCTTCCTGAGGTTCACTCTAAGCACAGAGTTGTTCAAGGTTAAGCACTGGGTAAAGAAAGATCTTGCAGGTGTTAATTCATTAGGCATCCAGTTCTCGGTGGAACGTAAGAGAGATTTTTTTTTAAGGAGTGGGGTTTTGACGTGCCCTCTCTGCTGGAGTCTGTTCAGGGTTGCGAGTGGCACACGCTTCTGGCTGCGTCCCCGCCACTCTCAAGTGCGGCGTCTGGAGCTGCCGCTTCCCTCCCCGCCCTCAGAAGGCCTTGCACATTCTGTTTTATTATAAAACGCATTTGCATAGGGTACACATTAAAATTCTCTTCCCACAAGCAAACAGTGCTGTCCGCAGACATTTGCATTTGCATGATCACATATCATCACTTCCCTTCAAGAAGAGAAAGAGAGTCTTTCCTCTCATGTCACAGTTCTCCTTTCCAAGGTTTGCCCTTTTAGCCATAGATTGCTTCAACCATTTTGCTGCATATTGAGTCCAAATTCTACTTTTTTGAAGCTTGAGTATAGAAAATTTTCTGTAAATATTATTGTCCTTTCTTTACTGACAAAGCCAGACTCTTTTTTTTTTTTTTTTTTTGGCAGGCAGTTTTTTGCCTGCTCGTTCTTTCTCATAACCCTAGCTAACTGGCTGTGAGAATTTTTCACATTGGCACATTTAGAGACCAGATGTTACTGTGTTTTCTCTTCCGTGTACCCCTTTCTCGGGCAGATGCTGCTTCTCCTACCCTGGGGCTTCACATTAGCTCCTTTGGTAAAGTATTCCATACGGCATTGCTGTATGCGCTAAATCTCTTGTTCCCTCTAACCTCCTGAAGTTGTCTTTACATTTAGGATTTCTGTTTTAGTGATAATAACAAAGACTATGTAAAAGCATCATCATTCCCTTCTCCCATCTTTTCCCATAAAGGACTTGTGGTCTAATTAAATGAAGTGTTTATAATAGAATTTAATGGAAAAAATCCAAATACCATTATGATATGGGTACAGTTATGTAAAATCTTGATAAAGACTGGAAGACAGCATGTAAAAATATAAATACAGACATTAAGGTGGTAACATTTTGGCATGTTTTAAAATAAATGCGCTGTATTTTTTTTTTAAGATTTCTGTTTTTGACATATAGGGTCAGATCTGAATTAGAATTTTTTCAGATATGACCTGCGCTACTAAGAATTGAAAAATACCTTGCCTGCAATCATGTTTTTAGTGACATAACCAGAATTTAATTTTAGATTCCTGAAAACTACATATTTCTCTGGCAACAGGCAGAAATGCACAGCTGGAGAATGTAACTTTTGTACACTGTGAGTTTTTGTGCTGGGACTCAAGCAGTGGTTGGAGCACTGGAAGACAACTGAAGAGAACAGAAGCCTAGCACACTGAACAGGCACTGCCAGTGCTGATCCGATGACCTAACCACAGCACAGGGAAAGGTGCCGGAAGATACCGCCAGGACTGCCATCTGAAAGTTTTAAATCCCCCACTCCTTGTTCCCTTAAAAGTCAGATAAAACCAGTTATTTTTCTTTTGACAATCATATTTCAGACAGGTGTTTTTCCTTGCAGCAATAATGAATATTTATTTGTTTGTTTGTTTGTTTGTTTGTTTGTTTATTTATTTATAATTTTAGTGAGAGAGACTGTGAGCAGGGGAGAGGGGCAGAGGGAATGAGAGAGAATCTTAAGCAGTCTCCCCACAGCGCAGAGTCCGAGGTGGAGCTCCATCCCACAGCCCTGGGATCATGACCGGAACTGAATCAAGAGTCAGATGCTCAACAGACTGAGCCACCCAGACGCCCCTAGGTTTTCTGTAATCTTTTTTTAAAACAATTAACTTAACCAAAGTCAGTTTTTGCAGCTACTCTTGGATTCTATATCTCCTTTAAAATACAATTATTGGGGTACCTGGGTGGCTCAGTGGGTTAACTGTCTCTTGATTTTGGCACAGGTCATGATCTCACAGTTCCTGAGTTCAAGCCCCATGTCTTGGAATTCTTTCTCTCTCCCTCTTTTACTACCCCCAAATAAATAAACGTTAAAAACATTTTTTAAGATAAAATACAATTACTATTGATGGAAAAACAAGCATTAATTTCTGTCTGTATGTATGGCTTTTTTTTACCATGTGAAACTCTTAATCAAAAATAAATTCTAATCACTCATGTAATAGTATCTTGAACCAGAGTTGTAGAGCCCTTAGGTCTTTTTTGCAAAACAGTTGCTCTTTGGATGTTCATTCATCCCCAGTCATCAAGCTAGTTTTTACTCCTTAAATCTCTGAGTATATTATTTTGCATAAGTCCCCAGTGACTATCATCTTGCTTTGATGATCTATTCCTTAATTTCTTAATGTTATTTTAAAATTAGATTCTTGCTTTCTGAGGTGTTAGCATTCCCACATACCTCCATGGCATCAACAGATTTGATGATCATAATCTCTATTCCTTTGTGGATCATGAATAATATTATTAAATACTATCAATAATAAACCTCTTTATGACATCATAAAATATGCCATTCTCTCAGTTGTTAACCCAAATAGTATTGATATTATTTGAACTCAATCCTCTATGCAGTTGTAAATCTTTTTTTATTTTTCTTCAAATCATATATTCCTAGCTTGTTGATCTTGGGTTTCTAATTGTATATGTAAACTGCTAAATTGGTTCGCAACAATAATATTTAGTGGGACAATCTCTCTCATTCTTGAAATTACCATTTTGAATTACTGGCCTCTAAAAATTACATGTCTGCATAATACCTAACATTCATCAGGAGGCTAAGACTTAGGTTGTTAGTGAAGACCAGTTCTTAGACATAAGCCTGAAATTGTGTCTGGTTTTGCTCATCATTGTTCTCTGAGGGCCTAACACAGTGCCTGGCACATATTACATACCAAATATTTGTTGAATGAATGAATGAATGAATGACTCAAGATAAACCAAATGTTTGTGCCTATATTCTGTTCTTTTAATTTATAAGACATATTTAACTCTACCTTTGTTCTTCTTATTTCCTCCCAAGTATACTTTTAAGCAAATCGTTTTATCCTCCATGCCTTGCACTCCCTGGGGTTGAAACAAAGATTCAATTGGGATAACCTTTTGAATCTTAGTCTAGAAAGCTAACTAACAGTGCCCTCCAGGCTGGTTCTGTGGGTGAATGCTCTGCACTGTGGGGTAGCTGGATTCAATTATTGCTCCCAGTTTGTGGTATCAGGAGCCACCTGTGCACAGGAAGTGCCTATATGCCTTCATGTAGAGGATAGAGCCTTCTGTCCCCATAGAGGAGCCTATTTAATCCATTGAAACTGTTTTAACTAGATCTGAAGGAAACACTATTCTCTCTCTCCCCATCATAAAAACCGTGGAGAGGTATGGGCTTTCTAAAATTATGTTTTTTAAGAGAACAAAAAAGGAGGCACCACCAAGTAGATGTTGACTGTGGTTTTAGTTAGTTAGAAGTCTTGGTTATTACCTGCATTGATATATTTCCAAGCTCATACGCTAATTCTGCAGCCCAGTTTTATACAGAATTGAGGGGCTTTGTGATTTCAACATGATTAGTCTATCAGAAAGGTGTAATCTGTTTAGTTGGTACATCTGAAGCCATCCCCCCATGTTTCCTAAACAGTGTCTGCAAGCACTACTCAGCTTCTCCACTTACTACATAAGGCAGAGTACTAATCCTGGATGTGCTTAACTACCTTTCCTGAAATAGCAAGGTGGCTGTGCCACCTCAGTGTTCAAACAGAATTACTGAGATAACAATAGAGATCACAGGATCTGCAACATTTGGTTAGTGATGTGTAAGATGCTACTAAAGATTTTGGATGAGTGTATCCTGTCCCTTTCCCCCAAGTCTTTGACTTCCTGGCTTGCTTAAAGATTTTACCTATTCACCACATCATAATAAAGCCAGAGATATACCTCTGAAGATGGATTCCTGCATAGTGCAATGGTGCCCCCTGTGGAAGGTCTCCCTATTCTAGATCTAAGGAAATTACACTAACATTTATCTTTGATTCATTCCTAACAAGAGTTGTGTGCACCTGTTAGGAAAGATTGTAAGCTTTTCTGCGTGCTGTGATCTCTTTAAAATTTATGCCCTAGTATTCATGCCCTAGTATACATTCATCGTGCAGTCTGCTCAAGACACATGAAGCACTTTAATCAAATGGTTCTATCAAATTCTACCCTTGAATCCCTTCATTTTATGGAGAAAAGATCGAATAACGGTAACAGTGTTTACAGTTACTATCTCACAGAGTCATGATTTTTTCCAGGTTTGCTAACTCCACACTGTGTATTCTTCACCACCATACTGCTTCTTAAGGTGCTTTAGACATACTAAAAAAAGAAGTAAGGGAGAATTTGTATACAGGCTTTGGTTTTACAAACATCTAGGAAATGGTATGCATCATTCTATAGAGTGATAGTGATTGTCTAGTAAATGTCTGTCTTAGGATTTATGCTGAACTAGTGCAATAATTATTGTGATTTTTTTTTAACTAGCAAGCATTCTTCACTCTTCCAAGAAGGTTTTATGGATATAACCATTTAAAATAAGTTGTCATTACCATTCTCTTGAGGGAGGCAAAGATCTATGTTACCTTCTATAACACCGTAACATAGAAAACTGTATCTGAAAGAGGTATTAATCCTGCAGGTGTGGTTATATTTATGTGGAATACAGGGTAACTTCTTTTTTTTTTTTTTTTTTTTTTTTTTTTTCCCAACGTTTATTTATTTTTGGGACAGAGAAAGACAGCACATGAACGGGGGAGGGTCAGAGAGAGAGGGAGACACAGAATCGGAAACAGGCTCCAGGCTCTGAGCCATCAGCCCAGAGCCTGATGTGGGGCTCGAACTCACGGACCGCGAGATCGTGACCTGGCTGAAGTCGGACGCTTAACCGACTGCGCCACCCAGGCGCCCCCAGGGTAACTTCTTCACACCATACATTGATTCCTGCATTTGCCCCCAGTCTGATGCCACCTGGAAGATATGTCATTGTCATAACTCTCAATAGATAGAGTTTCTGCTGTTTGACATGCACTCTAGTGATGGAAGTCAGAAATGTGTTTCAAGCTCATGCTGTATCAGGATACATGTTAGGATGTTAGGAATCTAGGGTCATGTAGGTAACAGTGGTAGTTTTGAGGCAAGTGATCCCCAGGTATCAGCATCCAAATACTAAAGCAGATGAACAATTGAGATACGAGGAGGATTTAAGAAGTGTGTAAGTAAGATACAGACTCAAGTAGTTTATGTATTCCTCAAATAATCCTTAGGACTGTTGGATACCTACATGATGTGATTGCTCTTGTCCCATAGTTTCTTTTTAATTAAATAACCAGCATAGTATTAGTCATGAGATTACAGAGATTGCTGTTGATTTACTCCTAAAAAAGCTACAAAGAGTGGCTCATTGCTGCAGTCTACAACCTGTGATATGTTTTGCTTTTTGAATATCAGTGTGTAGAATTAAGTTCCTCTTTGGAATATGATACTAAATTGAAAATGACTTTTGAATCAAAAATATGGATAAATCTGAGGTTATTTATAAATAGTTGGATTTTCTTTCAGAAGACATGATTGCTCTTCCTATGCAATTTAAGTCTCAATTTAATATAATTCCATTTTACTAACCTCAAATGTCCATCCTATCAAATGCCAATGGAAGTTCATAAACTAAGAAATTGTACACTTTGTTCCATTTAAATACATCTTGGGGGTGCCTGGGTGTCTCAGTCGGTTAAGCGCCCAACTTTGGCTCAGGTCATGGTCTTGCAGTCTGTGAGTTTGAGCCCCGTGTCAGGCTCTGTGCAGATAGCTCAGAGCCTGGAGCCTGCTTTGGATTCTATGTCTCCCTCTCTCTCTGCCCATGCTCTATCTCTCTGTCTCAAAAGTAAACATTAAAAAAAATCTTTAATAAAAAAATAAATATATTTTGAAATCAGATACATCTGCTTCTACCCTGAGCTATAAGTCAACCTGTCTTTCTTTTTTTTAATTTTTATTTTTATTAATGTTTATTTCTGAGACAGAGTAGGAGAGGGGCAGAGAGAGACGGAGACACAGAATCCAAAGCAGGCTCCAGGCTCTGAGCTGTCAGCACAGAGCCTGACACGGGACTCGAACTCACAAACTGTGAGATCATGACCTGAGCTGAAGTTAGTCGCTCAACCCACTGAGCCACCTAGGCACTCTAACCTGTCTTTCTTAAGGAGCAAGACTACTTTGCCTGAATTCTCTGCCAAGGGGTCAACAATTTAGATCAGTTTTGAGTATGCCAGCAAAATGTTTTTAACTGCGTGAAAATATCTCTAAAATACATATATACGTACATACATACATACATACATATATGTACATGTAGGAGTACCAAATTGTATGTATGTATGTATGTATGTATGTCTGGTTTTGGGTTATTTGTACATATAACAGGGATATATATAATCAGACATCATAATTTGTGCGAAACGAGTTGTTCGGTTATGAAGCTATTTGTGGACTCATAAATGTACTTCGCTGAGATGTTGAGCCTTGAAATCAGTTCTGAAACCTCACTGTTCCACCCAAGGACTCACTAAGCCCAGCCCTGCTTAGGTTGGGCCCTGTTTTCAAGATTGGAAACAACTGGGCACATTCAGGGTGGTGTGGCCGAACTGAAGTCTCACTCTCAACAGCAGGCTACACACCATCTAGACTGAGCCTAATAGAAATGTGTGGAGAAGGCAAGAAAAATGGTACCAAATCTGTTTTTATCATGTTTTTTTTTTTCCTTTTCAGAGGAATAGATTCAATTTTAAGTGGTCCAGATGATTTGGAAATTCATTTTTCAAAAGTTAGCATGTTTCCAATTCACTAATAATCTGGAGATTTAAAATATTTAAAACAACTTCATGAATCTATGTAAAATAGTCTGTGAATGTTTATAATTAAAGCCAGGTGCATTATGTAATATTACATCTAAGTTCTGTAATGAACTCCCATGCTCTCTTCCTCTTCAAGTCTTGCATGTGAACAGCATTTTTTAAATTTCTATTTGTTTGAGAGAGAGAGAAATAGAGAATGCGCACTTTCATGTATTAGTGGGGGAGAGGGACTGAGGGAGAAAAAGAGAATCTTAAGCAGGCTCCATGCTCAGTGTGGAGCCCAACATGGGATTTGAGCCCATAACTCCTGGGATCATGACCTGAGCTGAATCACAAGTCAGATGCTCAACCAACTGAGCCACCCAGGCACCCCTTAGTAACATTTTACTGATGTCAGCGTAATTTGCCAGACATCATCTTATTTGTTCTTCATAATAATGTCATGTGGCATAAAGATAATCTTCCTGATTTTACAGGTGAGGTGGGCTTAGAGAAGCCCGAGGTTACACATGTCCAGGTCCAGAGTTTCCTTATTAATGTTTGCTCGCTGCTTCTTTACAATTGTTTTTCTTATTATTATTGGAACAGCAGAAACGGATTAACCAGTCTTAGGAAGAGAACATCTCCTCCCATTATTAGATTTAAAAAGGTTCCTGTGTGGCTTCATCTGGGGTATTCTGCTCCAGGGTGCTTGAAAAACTGCCATATGTAGAAATAGTTGTATTTTGTCCCTCCTAGAGCCCACCTCTTCCCTCACCACCCATCTCCATGGGCTTCAGGTCCAGGGACTCAAGGGAAAAGGAGAGCAGTGTAACAAATGTCATGTGTGTCACATAGGCTTGCACAATTATACAGAATGATCTTAATCCTGCAAAAGAATAAATAGATCTTATTAAAAAATATCTTAAAGCTCAATACAAATACATATTACAGGAATTTTACAGGCTGTTTTACGAAAGAAAAACTATTCTGATATTTTATAAGGGAACAGTAAAAATGTTAAAGCATGGGCTAAATTTTGTTTGTCATTTTAAACTCACTAATCCTGGGGCACCTGGGGGGTTCAGTCAGTTAAGTGTCTGATGTTGGCTCAGGTTATGATATCACGGTTTGTGGGTTTGAGCCCTGCATCAGGTTCTGTCCTGACAGCTCAGAACCTGGAGCCTGCTTCAGATTCTGTGTCTCCCTCTGTCTTTCTACCCTTCCTCTGCTCGCACTTTGTCGCTCTCTCTCACGAAAATAAAACATTAAAAAAAATTTTTTAACTCATTAATCGTTTATCCAATGACTTAAAAGTAGTATGAACCCTGAGGCTGGTTTTTAAAAATAGTGGAAACAACATGAGGTAATAGTGTCCTTTGATTGTATGAAACCCCAAATGCCGTTACTGCAGTCAGAGTTTTGCATTGACATTTTTAGTAAAAATAAGTTTTCATCATTAAAGATTTAAGTAAAAATATATTAGTATATTAATTTTGTTTTCTGACTCAATAGTGGATGTGATAACATCTGAGTCTTATTCAGTGCCTATTTGTTAAAAAAAAAAAAAAGTATGACCTGAAGAATATACTTAATCAAGTAAAATTTTTTTGGCCTTTTATTCTTAACATAAAATATAGAAATATTCCACTTCTTTTTTTTTTTTAATTTACATCCAAATTAGCATATAGTGCAACAAAGATTCCTTAGTGCCCCTTACCCATTCAGCCCATCCCCCCTCCCACAACCCCTCCAGTAACCCTCAGTTTGTTCTCCATATTTATGAGTCTCTTCTGTTTTGTCCCCTTCCCTGGTTTTATATTATTTTTGTTTCCCTTTCCTTATGTTCATCTGTTTTGTCTCTTAAATTCCTCATATGAGTGAAGTCATAGGATTTTTGTCTTTCTCTGACTAATTTCACTTAGCATAATACCCTCCAGTTCCATCCACGTAGTTGCAAATGGCAAGATTTCATTCTTTTTGATTGCCGAGTAATACTCCATTGTATGTACATACCACATCTTCTTTATCCATTCATCCATCGATGGACATTTGGGCTCTTTCCATACTTTGGCTATTGTTGATAGTGCTGCGATAAACATGGGGGTGCATATGTCCCTTCAAAACAGCACACCTGTATCCCGTGGATAAATGCCTAGTAGTGCAGTTGCTGGGTCATAGGGTAGTTCTATTTTTAGTTTTTTGAGGAACCTCCATACTGTTTTCCAGAGTGGCTGGACCAGTTTGCATTCCTACCAACAGTGCAAAAGAGATCCTCTTTCTCTGCATCGTCGCCAACATCTGTTGTTGCCTGAGTTCTTAATGTTAGTCATTCTAATAGGTGTAAGGTGGTATCTTATTGTGGTTTTGATTTGTATTTCCCTGATGATGAGTAATGTTGAGCATTCTTTCATGTGTTGGTTGGCCATCTGGATGTCTTCTTTGAAGAAGTGTCCGTTCATGTCTTTTGCCCATTTCTTCACTGCATTATCTGTTTTTTGGGTGTTGAGTTTGATAAGTTCTTTATAGATTTTGGATACTAACCCTTTATCTGATATGTCATTTGCAAATATCTTCTCCCGTTCTGTTGGTTGCCTTTTAGTTTTGCTGATTGTTTCCTTCACTGTGCAGAAGCTTTTTATTTTGATGAGGTCCCATAGTTCATTTTTGCTTTTGTTTCCTTTGCCTCCGGAGACATGTTGAGAAAGAAGTTGCTGTGGCCAAGATCAAAGAGGTTTTTGCCTGCTTTCTCCTCGAGGATTTTGATGGCTTCCTGTCTTACATTGAGGTCTTTCTTCCATTTTGAGTTTATTTTTTTGTATGGTGTAAGAAAGTGGTCCAGGTTCATTCTTCTGCATGTTGCTGTCCAGTTTTCCCAGAACCACTTGCTGAAGAGACTGTCTTTATTCCATTGGATATTCTTTCCTGCTTTGTCAAAAATTAGTTGGCCAAGAAATATTCTACTTCTAATTCTTACTGACATTTGTCCTGCAGCCATATGACACTTTTAGTTATGGTTTTTAAAAATGTGTATATTGTAGTAGAGGTGCATGATTAACATAATGATGGCTTCAATTTTCTGTCATCTCTGTAAATATGGTTTTATCCAAAGTTGTTTGACTTAATGTACTATTTTAAATCTGTGATGTATCATGAAAAAATTTGCCCTTGTGCACGGGCTTGTAAATTATGTTATGACATAGATATGTGTTCTCTTCTCAAATGAAATTGAAATGCTTTCCAGTTCATGTAAGAGAAAGAAAAGGCATTATACCATGCTAGTTAAGAGCAAGAACTACTTGGGGTACCTGGGTAGCTCAGTTGGTGAAGCGTCTGACTCTTGATTTCAGCTCAGGTCATGATCTTGCAGTTTGCGAGTTTGAGCCACACATCCAGCTCCACACTGACAGTGCAGAGCCTGCTCGGGATTCTTTCTCTCCAGCTCTGTCTGCCCCTCCCCCATTTTCACATGCGCTGTCTCTCTCTCAAAATAATAAACTTTAAGAACAAGAACTGCTTGAATCTTCACTCTAGCACTTACCTTCTGCATTACCTTGAGCAACTTACTCTTGCCTAAGTTTATTCATCTATAAAATGAGAATAATATTAGTATCTGCCTCATAGGGCTGTTGTAAGGATTGAAGATATGTATGTCTTAGTGCTGGGCACACATAATTACTATGAGATTGTTGTTATTGCTGCTGCTGTTACTATTATTAGTAGTAGTAGTATCACTTTAATACCAGGAGGCGTACCATTCTTTTAATTTTACCCAAGAGTTCATGTGATTGAGGAAATAACTAAAAATTCTCTTGTTTCCATTTCCTTTCCTTTGATTGAAATAAGATACTTAATTAACATCAGTAGATTTTTTTTCTGTAGACTTTTGCAAATAATTTATGGTTCTAAGTAAAAAGGAATGCATTTTCTGTTGTTTGCAGTTTGTTTAGCATAATGTTTATCATACTAGAGAAAGGTTTTCATCGTAGCTTTTCCTTTTGTACCAGTTCTTGCCACTCAGAAGTTGGGAAGACTTTTCAACTGAAGCACTATCAGCTAAAATCCTTGTGTTGGGTGGGACTTCGGAGGCAGCCTTGTCCTACCTGCCATGTCTCCTGAGAATTTTATTCATACTTTCTCTGATGTGGTCATCCAGTTGCTGAGGACTTCCAAAAACAGGGGGTTCACACCTTGTCAAAAATAATTCTTCTGTTGTTAGACAACTCTAGTTATTTGAAAGCTCTCTCTTATTTGTAATTGAAATCTGCTTCCTAGAAATTTCACCTTGTTGCTCTTTGTTCTGGGTCCTGAAGCATATAGAACAGGACTGCCCTATCTTCCATTTAATTGCTTTAGATATTTGAAGATGGCTTTCATCTCCTTTAATTCTTTCCTCCAGGGTAAACATTCCTTAGATGACATGTTTTCAAATAACTTCTTCATCCTAGTACTGAACCTGGTCTATTTTGGGGTTTTTTTGTTTGTTTGTTTGTTTGTTTTAGTTTATTTATTTTGAAAGAGATAGAGATCGTGAGCTGGGAGGGGCAGAGAGAGAGAGAGAAAGAGAGAGAAAGAATCCCAACAGGCTCCTCACAGTCAATGCAGAGCCTGACGCTGGGCTCAATCTCATGTACCATGACATCATGACCTGAGCCAAAATCAAGAGTCGGATGCTTAACCAACTGAGCCACGCAGATTTCCCAAACCCAGTCTATTTTGAATGCTCCTCTTGACACATGGCCATGGCATCCAGGACTGAACATAGTTTTCTAAACATCAGTTGACCATCAAACACTGCAGCATGACCATTCCTGCCCATGTTTTGGACATGTACATCTTCAGATGCTGCCGAAGTTTGCGTTGTTTTTTTTCATCTGTATCACAGTCTTGGCTTATGTAAAAAATGTGGTTATCAAAGATTCTCAGCTCTTATTTATGAATCACTCCCAAACTGAGACTTCCACTTTTACAGTTAATTTTTGAAACCTAAATTCACAACTATACACATGTATCCCTATTACATATCACCTCACTAGTATCAGTCGTGGTTCAACATGTCAAAACCAGTAAGACTTTGATGCTATCCGTGTGTTAGCTTTCTCTCTTGGCTGCATGACATCTGAAAATTAAAATTTAATGTGTATTTCTTCTCCATCTTCATTCAGATAATCCACAGAACTGTGATAAAGGAAAGAAAACCAAGTTGAGGGGTTTTTTTGTTTTTCTTTTTTTATTGAAGTATAGTCAACACATACTATTACATTATTCCAGGTGTACAAGATAGTAATTTGACAAGTCTATATGTTATGCTGTGCTCACCACAGATGTAGCCACCATCAGTCATCATACAACACTATTACAGTACCATTGACCATATTCCCAGTGATGTACATTTTATCTCTATGCCCCCATTATACATTGCATAAATGGAAGCCTGTATCCTTCACTCCCCTTCACCCATTTTGTCCATCCCCCAATCCTTCCCAACCATCACTTTGTTCTCTGTATTTATGGGTCTGTTTCTGCTATTTGTTTACTTATTTGTTTTGTTTTTTAGAGTCTACGTGTAAGTGAAATCATACGGTATTTGTCCTTCTCTCTCTGACTTCTTTGGAAGAACGTCTGTTCAGGTCCTCTGCCCAATTTTAATCAGATTATTCGGGTGTTTTGAGCTGAATTGTATAGGTTCTTTATATATTTTGTATATTAACCCCTTATTGGATATATCATTTGCAAATATCCTCTCCCTTTCAGTAGGTTGCTTTTTTGTTTTATGGATGGTTTTCTTCACTGTGCAAAAACTGTTTTATTTTTGTATAGTCCCAGTAGTTTATTTTTGCTTTTGTTTCCCTTGTCTGAGGAGACATATCTAGAAAAAAAAGGTCAATGTCAAAGAAATTACTGCCTATGTTTTCTTCCAGGAGTTTTATGATTTTATGTCTCACATTTAGATCTTTTATTATTATTATTATTATTATTATTATTATTATTTTAGAGAGTGTGTGTGAGCAGGGGAGAGGGGCAGAGGGAAAGAGAGAGAGAATGGTAAGCAGGCTCCATGCTCAACACAGAGCCTGACACAAGGCTCTATCCCACTATCCTCAGATCATGACCTGAGCCGAAATCAAGAGTAGGATGGTCAACCTATTGAGCCATATAGGCACCCCTCACATTTAGGTCCTTAATCCATTTTGAGTTTATTTTTGTATGTGCTTTAAGAAAGTGGTCCAGTTTCATTCTTTTGCATATGGTTCTCCATTTTTTTTTTCAACACCATTTATTGAAGAGATGAAATTGAATATTGAGTCCTATAGTACAATGATAGAGATCACTTTTCTGCTCAAAATAAATACTCAATAAATACTCTGGTCAAAATACTACCAAACATTTTCTAGTAGTTATTTTACATATTTGAATTTATATTACCATACTCTAATCCAGACCCCCATTTCTCTGTCTTATCCACAAAGGACTAAGTTTCTAAAACCCACTTATACTCTATCTTTACTGTTTCTGAAGCTAACAGTGAGTGCCCGTATCAAAAAGAAACATGAGAATATTTTGTAATGACTTACTCATTGTGACCCACCTATCCTAGGGCTGCGACCATCACTGCCTTTTTTCTAGAGCTCAAAAACCATCTTATTTGATAATGTATTTTTGGAATTTTGCCATCATTGCCCATAAATTCACTGGTCTTTGTTCCAGATGTACCTCTGTCCTCATCTTTTTCTTTTGTGCCGTGTTTGAAGACATTTGTCAGTTGCATCTCTCATCTCTGAGATTTCTTACAGTCCTTCAGTAGCTGGGAAGGACATTTATGTGTACTATAAGCAAGAAGAGGACAGAGGTGAGTAGATGCCTCTGTGAAGGTGCCGTAGACTAGAAACTAGGTCTCCAGAGTGAGGAGGAAGACAGAGGAGGGAAGTGCCCTCAGACACATCAGACAAAGTGAGTGAGAAAATCAAGCGGCTTTCTCACTGGAGGAGACTCAGTGGGGTACTACACGATAATTTGTCCTGGACTATAATACTATGTTTGGAATGGGAGTGGTAGGTCATCTTGAAATGCAAACGATACCAGAAGCCAGACCTAAGGCAGAATGTTCGCTGCCTCCAAGGCTCCCCAACAACATGTGGGCTTTTTGAATGCATGTTTCATCCCTAAAGACCCCTCTTCAGGGAATTTATTTTAATCTTTACAATTTTTAACTCATTTTTTAGTTCTCTTTCTTCTCTGTCTTCTCTTAATAATACATTATCAACTATTTGAGGATACTTGTTCTTTTTTTTCTTTAATTTTTTTCAACATCTTTATTTATTTTTGAGAGACAGAGACAGAGCGTGAGCAGGGGAGGGGCAGAGAGAGAGAGGGGAGGCGGGGAGAGAGACACAGAATCTAAAGCAAGCTCCAGGCACTGAGCTGTCAGCACAAAGTCCGACTCAGGGCTTGAACCCACCAACTGTGAGATCATGACCTGAACCAAAGTCGATGCTCAACCAACTGAGCCACCCAGGCACCCCTACTTGTTCTTATTCAACATACAGCCTTTACATTTTAATGCCCCTTATTTTTGTCATCCTCTCCTTCCCCCATGTACCCCCATCAGTCTTTAGCAAAGTCTGACAGGGTTGTGTCTGAACATGTTTCTGTGAGGAATGGCACTTTAAAAACGTGTGACACGTGTCTTGGTGATAATACAGACTTATGGGTGGATTCCCACACAATTTTTATAGCTTTGTGCCTCTCCTTTGTCAGCTCCTTCAGATCAGGGATCGCATCCTGTCTCCACAGTGGACCTTTGTGCAGAGCAGGTGCTCAACAGGGACTCAGCAGTGGAGGAGACGATATGCTTCTCCTTTTACACCTTTTTAAATCCGAGCCCCAAGAGAGCTTATTCTGTAGCCATTTATTTTAATCTCTTTCATAATTAATTATGATCGGTGTTGAAATTTAGTTTTTCAGAGGCCCTCATCACCCTTGAGCTGTTTCTCTTTATGATCTCTTGGAATCATGACAGTCTTTTCACCAATTTTTTTTTTTTTACCTCTTTTTAATGTTTACTTATTTTTGGGAGAGAGAGAGAGACAGAGCATGAGCTGGGGAGGGGCAGAGAGAGAGGAAGACACAGAATCCAAAGCAGGCTCCAGGCTCTGAGCTGTCAGCACAGAGCCCAGTGCAGGGCTCGACCTCATGAACTGCGAGATCATGACCTGAGCCGAAGTCGGACGCCCAACCACCTGAGCCACTCAGGCGCTCCTGCTGATTTTTATTTATTTTTTTTAATTTTTTTTTCAACGTTTTTTATTTATTTTTGGAACAGAGAGAGACAGAGCATGAACGGGGGAGGGGCAGAGAGAGAGGGAGACACAGAATCGGAAACAGGCTCCAGGCTCTGAGCCATCAGCCCAGAGCCCGACGCGGGGCTCGAACTCAAGGACCGCGAGATCGTGACCTGGCTGAAGGCAGACACTTAACCGACTGCGCCACCCAGGCGCCCCATCCTGCTGATTTTTAAATGTGCTTTTCTGATTTATAGTCTGAGTGTCCAAACCCATGCCTGCTGGTTCTTTCTTTCACCGATTCTAATACTAGGATGGCATTCCTTTTTTTTTTTTTTTTTTTTTGTGCCAGATTTCTATCACCTTTATATCCAATTATGTTGACATACTTAAGCAAAATGTGCTTCTTCTATCTTCTGATACCTAAGATTATCAATCAGGTTCACCAAGAAGTTACCAACTATTAGAATATGAGTTTTACTAAATGTTCAAAAGTTGTACACCTTACATTTATCACTGCAGCATCTTACAGTTCTTCCAGTTTCATAATCCCTGCTAGGGAAGTGTGGTCCACTTCACTTGGTGAGGTATGCGGTCTCTTCCCGTAAGAGCATGGCTTCCATTTGTTTCCTTTTATCCTTATCCAGGTGTTTTCAACCACCAAAAAAAAAAACAAAAACAAAAAACAAAAAATCTTTAACATATTGCTTATACTCCTTACTCTCTTTTACAGTTTCTACAGAACAAGGTCTCCCCCTGTTCCAGACAAGTGTTAGCATCCCTGTTCTCTGTAAGCACTCTGGGCAAAAGAAAACTTGGGGTTATCTCCGAATCTGTTCTAGTGCTATAGAGGGGAAAGGTTCTGATGTGCAGAAATGAAACCCAGGCCATTTCTCAAATTTGCCAGTGCCTCTTGTCCACATCACTTAACCGATCTCATCCCAGATCTTCTCCTGCAAACTAAGGTGAGAAGATAAGACTGGGCTTGGGTTTCTTCTGGGTCTTAAAGTTTTTCTTTGGTTTCATTAGAGACAAGTGGTTGCTGTGTCCAATTCTGCTAAAGCTGCTTAGATCTCATGACAGGGGCTTGTCTTTAATATTTAAGAGGATTTTTGAACCAAATAATTTTCAGAGGCATACAATGATTTCTCAAAAGGGTCTCATAAAAGCAACATTTATCATTGAAAAGGTGTTTAATAACACCTTTAATAAATGTTAAATAATAACGCACTTAACTTTAAGTACTTTGCATCTTTTTCTCTCTGTGTTAATATCCTTAATTGGATCCTCTAGCAAGGGATTTGGACTTAATTTATTGCAGGTGATGCTGCACTTATACAATTATTCAGTTGACTTAATTAGAGATTTAATTATATTAGTGCCCTAAAGTGCTATATCAGAGAAGTAAAACGCAGACTGGTAATTCACCTTTTTGTATTTTATTGTGTCACTTTTCCTGCGGCTGAAATGGGTTTCAAGCCATAAAGGCCAGAGGGAGCATTCCAGCACTTCTAGACATACCCTAATATGGAAAGTTCTGTCTATGCATTAGTTGGGGATTTGCCCAGTCAAAATGTAGGTGAGGGCAAAAGTGGAAAGAATTTTCCTAATTGTGGCCTTATCTCTTGCAGGTATTAGAACCAAGGCCATAGGTCTGGTTCCTCAGTATTCCTTTCAGCCCCCTCCATTTCTTCAGTCCTAGGGCAGCCCCCTGACAGGTGGTCCTAGGAGGCAGCAACTGTATTTGTCTCTGTATCTCCCACCCCTACTTCATACCTAGGCCATTCAGTGCCCAATATGTGATGGCTGAGTTGAATTTGATCACTGCAAAGACAACTACTTGGAAGTGTGGTTAAAACAGTATAAACCCAACACAACTATTTTAAAACACTCAAAATACGTATCCCAGCAAGTAAGTTAGTCCCAAATCTGGCTAATTGTTGGAATGACCTAAGAAGTATTTTTCGGCCTTATTGAACCCACCTCTAGGATTGGGGCCCAGGTCCTGCATTTTAAAGCTCCCCAGGTGAATCTTTGGTCAACCAAGTTTAGGAATTCTGGTTTAATATGTCTTTTGTCACATTTATTTACAAAGGATGAGATTGTTTTGTCAGGATAGATCAATTGCCTATTCTAATTTATGGTAAAAGTCTCATTTATGGTCTATTAATTATATCTAAAGGATTAATTTTTTTAATTTTATTAATGTTTATTTATTTTTGAGAGAGAAAGAGACCTAGTGTGAGCGGGGGAGGGTCAGAGAGAGAGGGAGACACAGAATCCGAAACAGGCTCCAGGCTCTGAGCTGTCAGCACAGAGCCCAACACGAGACTCGAACTCACAACCCGTGAGATCATGACCTGAGTCAAAGTCGGATGCTTAACCATCTGAACCACCCAGGTGCCCCACTAAAGGATTACTTTTGAGTCAGTAGTTTAGTTTTAGTTGGTAGGAGTGTATACAGATGTCTGTGAGGAGTAATACCTTCCATGAAGGATTAGATTACTGCTGAATCATGAAATGGGCATTTTACTCATGGTAGCTATCAGGTCCCTTGGTATGCAAAGCCTGCCTCTGCAGAGAGAAGATTTGAGTGTTAATTGGAAATACAGCAGTCATTGGTGAGAGAAATTAACTCTTCTAGGGCTTGAGGAATGTTCAGTGATATCTCCCAGGTACTCTTTTGCCCTAATCTGAATTACCCTTCATTGTCACCATCAAATATTCAGTTGGGCCTAGCTGAATAAAGTTTATAAAGCAAACTAAATGAAGCAATCAGAGAAATGCAGAATGTAAAACATTGCACAATACAGCCTCGTCCTTCAAAAATGGTAATATCATAGGGAAGAAAATGCTAAAGTGTCATAACGAATGCAATTCATAAACCAAGATTCATCATGATTTGGGGGAGGGGTGGTGAAAATAGGGTACAGAAGACATTTTAGAGCCAATTGGGGAAATTTGCACATGGGCTAGATATTAGATAATGATAGAGAATTATTGTTAACTTTCCTAGTTATAATAATAATATTCTAGTTATGTATGAGAATGTTCTTAGGAGCTGCATGTCAAAACAAGGGTAAAGCATCCTGCAGCCCAACATGTGTACAAGCCGAGTCCTACCAGCTCAGAGCCTATTGTTAAATATTTCAGAATTCTGTGATTCCACAACCCTTGGTAGCTTGAAATCAGCCATGATGGGAGTTGTTATACCACAAAAATCTGCAAATGCTACAAATGGTGGTGGGTGAGGGGGGTCCTCCCCTGGAAGGAGGGGATAGTACAGTATTCAGTGACGCTGGACTGGGTATTAGAAACCGTGGCTTCTGACCACAACTGTGCCACTATCCGCCTATAATCTTGGGTGAGCTGCTGAGCTTCTCTGGGCCTCTGTTTTCTTCTGTGTGTGATTATAGGAATAAAGCAGACTTTACGTTACATGCAGTGTGCAGAAGCTTAGAGTCTAATGAAGAGATAGATATGGGAATGGAGAATTGAAGTACAACACCATATAATTATGCTGTATTCCAGATATGCACGGGGTACTTGGGGAGCCCCAAGGAAGAGGGCCACCTAGCTCCTTAGGGCTCTCATCCTAGCTGAGTGTATTCTGCTTCAGTGGACTTTGGGAAGTTTGAAGGTGGGGAGCAGATACGGGAAAATTACTGCAAGCAATCTCCCTAAATAGTGATAAAAGGGAGAAGAGGCTGGGGGGGGGGGGGGGGGGCGGGGACTGGCTGGGCAAGAGCTAGATCAGGAAAGGACTTCCATTGCCTCATGAAAGAGCTTGGACTCTTTTTTCTTAAGGCTTTCGGAAGGTAGTGAAGGGTTTTAAGCTGATCACATTCACATTTTATAAAGATCTCCTTGGCAGCATGACAGATGGAGTTCAGGGCAAAGAACTGGTTGTAGGAGGACTCTTTAGGAGGTGGTTTGCCTAAAAAAGCCCAGACGAGGGATGATGATAGCCTGAACTAATGTAGTGGCAATGACAATGAAGAGCAGAGGGTACATTGGAGAGCTGTGAAAGACATAGAATGGCTAGGACTTAGTGGCTGTTTCAGTCAGGATGGCTACAGACAACCTCACAGTCTCAGTGGCTTCAGACAACAAAGATGTGTTTCTTGCCCACACTACATGTCCTGTGCAGGTTGGAGAGGCACTGTGGTTGGTGCTCGGCGTGGTTGCTTGGGAATCCAACACGAGGAGCTTCTTCCGCTATGGCTGGATGATCCACCAAGGGAAAGCTCTGGAGGGACTCATGTGGGTGGTTAAATGCTGCAGCCCAGAAGTGACGTGCATCGTTCGTAATTCATGGACTAGAACTTGTCCCTTGGCCCCACCCAGTCTCTCAGGGCCAGAAAGTTCAGTCAAGGGTGAGCAGCACTGCTACAGCCATGGTACCTGACTAGAAATGGGGTGTGAAGGGGGACCCCCCTCCCCAGGCTTCTGATTTAGGACGTTAGGCAGAGGTGTTCATTGAGAAAGAGAACATGGAATTTGGGGAAGGGGGAGGGGACAGCCCAAATCATTATAAATCTTTTTCAGCTCTAAAGTGTAACCCTTTTATTGGTCCTTCCCCATCAAAGAGAGGGGTTAGAAATCAACTCCAGTTGTTGGCAAGAGTTTATTCTTTACAAACGGGTGTTTCAGTTCATTCTAACCGGTCAAATAAAGGCTTTTAGTTTTAAAAATGGAGTGTTCAGATCTAAACTAGGTGTCTTTCTTGAATTTTCACATGAACTATTGTGTCAGCATACAGGGTGGAAAAAAAAAGTTACTAACTAGGATGTTAATGAAGCCTTCTTCACATAAGAATATCAGGCTGCTGAATTCAAAATGCCAGACATGTAAATGCCCTCTGCCTTCATTACCGCCATTCCCCAGCAGGGCACATTTCAAGATATCAAGGGGTGGGAGTCAGGGAGGAGGTGTAATTAGGCTGATTGGAGCCTATTGTGCTGCTGTGGAGCAGAGACACCTAGCAGCCTTAGGGAATGTTAGTGCCTCAGAATCATTGGGGAATGATGTCCTCTTTACCTCAAAAGAACACAGCAGAAACAATGAATCTATTTTGTTTCCCCCTTTCTTTGTTTTCCACCCCCCTCCCCAATTTAGTTGTGGTACCTCGAAAACTGACTTTTATTGTGCATTTGTTTCTTAACAGTTGCGAGAAACAATCAAAGCTGGCAAAGGTGTGACTTCAGCTATTGACCTGTGTCGTTACCATGGAAACAAGGCACTGGAGGCCCTGGAGAGCTTTCCTCCCTCGGAGGCCAGATCTGCTTTAGAAAACATTGTGTTTGCTGTGACCAGATTTTCGTGACACCAAATTAAAAAGACACTATTGTTCGTTAGCTGAAAAAAAACTGGGGAATGAGGTGATCGGGAGAGCTTTCATGATGAAATAACTAAATGTGTTAATGACTTTAAAAACATAATACATTTTTTTCCTTCCTTTTATCACATTGCTAAATGAATACTGCCTTCTTTTTGGAACTGCTACAAACAAAATTAGAAGAAAAAAAGGTCAAGCAGTTTTCACTTGTCACGCCAGAAGCACACTTGAGGCTGCAGTAGCAGAAATAATTAATGAGATTCGCTCCTGTGACCTCAGCAAATGGACAGGAAATAAGTCCTTATTGATTGGACCGAGCCAGGGATGGCGCCAGGGCGGTGGCCTGTGGTTTTCTTTCTAGAGAAGACAGAGCAAGCTGGAAGCTGCAGGTGTCAAGAGAAACACTATCACTGCCAGCCGGAGAGGACTGTCAGATCAAAAACTAGTGACCAATCTGACATAATGGAGGGTCGTTCAGTAATTAAGAAAAAAAAAAAACAAAAAGCGTGCTTTGTCTTCTTGCAATTATGTCTCTGCATTTGTAAGTACAGTATGAATATACTTGGCGCTTCATGGTTTTTGTAACATTTTTTTAGGAAAAATTGCTGAAAAACATAATGCCAAATATTCGAAGTTAGGAGATTAATGCTCTCGAATGTTAACTTGGTTGTAGTAGGAAGGCTTCTGTTTCCTTCTGGGAGACCAAATATTGTTCAAACACATTTCAAAGAACCAAACTTTTTTTAAGTATGTTGTATTCATTTGTAATATTTTGGTATAGAGAATACCTTTAACTTTTACAAGTATTAGATAATAGAACCGTTGTTCTGGGGAATATACTGGTGTGGGTTTTTTGTTGTTGTTGTTGTTGTTTTTAATTCAGAATGTCAAATTTTGGTCTTGAACCACAGACCTCCAATTACAGAAAAAATATAGGCAACCTCCCAGGCCTGCAATCAGACACTGTCTCTGTGTGGTTCATAGGAGATGATTTTTGCGGTTTGCGTGCATGCAATCTGAGAACACCGTTGACAAGAAGGCTGAGTTTACATAAATGATCTAGATTGAGACTCAGCTACCTTTCTTCCTTATGTGGTGTAATCACAGCCCTATCTGGAGACAGTGAACACAGCAAACAGATTTTATTACCTCATTCACTCAAACATCCAGTGAAGTTATTTTAGTTTAATTCCTCCCTCTCGAAGTTACAAAACCGTTTTATCAGGACCCCGTATGTGGTATGCAATGAAGAGAAAATGTGAGTGACAGAGGCTAAGGTATCATATTATGATTTTTTTTTAATATTCTTAAAATGTTGTGATTACTGTTTATGCTACTATAATTTGAAGGCCTGTAGATTTAGCAAAAGTGAACATTCTTCTGTCTGAAATGGTCTTTTCTCACAGAAATTGGCTTAATTAGTAACTATGGTTAGATGCTTTAGATAGAGTAGGTTTTAATCATTAACTTGCACAAAGGAGGAGCCGCGCTCAGTGTTCTCTGGAGGTGCAGGAGCTTACACAGAGCGGTAGGTTTTACTAAGCAACTGGTCAGGTACCAAAAGGCAGGACCGAAGGGCCCTTCTCATTCTGGTTTAGCAGCTGGTTTGCTGTGTGACCTTGAGTTAGTCACTTCCCTCTGAGCCTCCACTTCCTCATCTGTCAAATAAAATTAAATGAGAGAATGTATGAAGTCCCTTCCAGCTTTGTTTTATTCTCTAAAAGCCTGCCATTTCTGGGGTTCCTGGGTGGCTCAGTCGGTTAGACTTCTGACTCTTGATTTCTACTCGGGTTATAACCTCATGGTTTGTGAGTTCAAACCCGTGTCAGGCTCTGTGCTGACAGTGTGGAGGCTGCTTGGGATTCTCTCTCTCTCTCTCTCTCTCTCTCTCTCTCCCTCTCTCTGTCCCTCCCCTGCTCATACACACACACACACACACACACACACACACACATTGTCTCTCTCCCCCCCCCCCCAAAATAAATAAATAAACTTAAAAAAAAAACAGTCTACCATTTCTGACTCTGGATAACAAAGATGCTAAGTGAGGTTCTGGGAGGAGGAAAGGTGAAACCCAGGGAGAGGCTATAAAGGAATGTATAAAACTTTACGGCAAACGTCTTCCTAAACTGCCTCGAAGCTTAGGGCCTAAAGTATCCCTAGCTCTCCTTTGTATGGCATGTAATCCTGGACTCTTCTGTTTCAACACCTGCCTTTCTGCTTTCTTTGGGACCTTCCTACCTCCCTTTCATCTCCCTGGCTCGGGCGTCCCGCCCCCAGTGTTGATTGACAGACCTTCCTCTGTACTCAGACTCAGCAGAGTTCCCGCTTCCCAGCGTCCTGGCAGGCTTTTGTTAAACCTAACAGGTTGGTTCATTAACCCTACAGTATTAAATACTGACACTCTTTCTTCATGCCCCTTCTTCGGGGATATTTGTTAACTCTTACGTCCTTATAATTTCAGGCAGCTGAGGGAGAAATGTGGGGCACCAAGACATGCTTTAATCACTCCCCTTGGCCTGTCTCCTGGGTGCAGGCTCTTCTTGACTAGGTAAGACTCTGGCCTCGGAACGTCCCCTCGACCCCCTCTCCATCGCCTCCCATCCCCAGTTTCTTGTTAGAGGGAAGAATTCATTCATTGGGCATTGTGCTGGTCCCCCCAACTTGCAAGTTGGCCCCTCCAAACCTCATTCACTTCAGGCTCCTGACACCACCCGCACTCTCCTTCCTATCAGTCTTTGTTAAGTGTGTAAAGGCTGCGATAGCGAGGGCCACAAGTGCAGGCCATCTTGTTTGAGTCCCACAGTCACGCTCTGGAGGTAAGCATACCCCCCATTACCAATGGAGAAGCAGGCCGAGGGGACCGCCTCTGACCACCTGGCCTGCCCTCACTCCCCGCCTCCCCACCGGAGTCTTCCAAGTAGCGCCTCTTTCTTGCTTCCTCTGCCTCTCTTTCCTCCTTTCCAAGATCTCGAGCCTGTAGCCTTCCTGCCTCCTTCATGGCCCCATCTTAAATCGTCAGTGTCTCCCCTGCTGGCTGTATGTGCTCAATCCTCCCTTTCCCCTAAAATGAAATTCCTCCCTTCGTGTTCTTTATCCTTCTACCTACACTTTTTTCCTCCTAACTTTACCAACTACACCTTCTTACAGTCTGCTAACTCCTGAACCCTTTCAGCTTGGTCACGCACTAACTACGAAGTCCCCACCACCTAGACCAGTGCCAGTGCTTTAGACACTCCGAGAATATCTGTTGGACAGATTATCAGGTCTCCTACTGCACAACACTGAGACAGACTTCTGACAGAAGGTGGCCTTTCTGTGAAGTCTGCAAGCCGTATCCCCACGCACAGACTTTCCCATGGCATGCCATGTCACTAACCCAACCACCCAGCTCCCTTGGTGCCCTTGGCCCACCTCTGTGTAGGTTGTTCCCCCCACCCTGACTGTCCTCCATACCTGACACATCTCTTAGTTGTACCCCTAGAGACTTTCTTTTTTGAACATTTAAGGGGCACCTGGGTGGCTCAGTGAGTTGGGCATCCAACTTCGGCTCAGGTTATGATCTCCCGGATCGTGAGTTCAAGCCCCACATGGGCTCGCTGCTGTCAGTGAGGAGCCCACTTCGGATCCTCTGTCCCCTACTCTCTGCCGTTCCCCAGCTCACACTTGCTCTCAAAAATAAATAAAACATTAAAAAATAATAATAATAAACATTTAAATTCTATTTCCTCAAAAACTTAAAAGCAGTTTCCTGCCCCACCAAGTCTTTTTCTTTTAAACTCTCCAACTTAGAAAAACTGTTTTCTGGCATTAAAAAAACAGTATCAATGAGATACCGATTTAAATAGTGAACCGTTTTGCCATCATGCTTCTTTGAAAGAAGATTCATTTTATGATGATCATTAAACTTTGTTGTAAGTTTTACTTAATGATAACACTAAATCTTCATCTTTTCTTGCTCACATAATGTGGTTATCTGGTCACACTTAAAAATAAATTATCAGTGACATTGTTTGCCTGGTCCAAGTCTCATTCTCTAATGTTTGAGACTTTATCTGACCCATGACAGTATTATTGCTATGGCTCAGGATGTGGGTGACACTACAAGTTGAGGTAAAAGACATATACATACATTAGTACGAAATGCTCCAAAAAGATAGAGGGCTTTTTTAGGCTCAGTATCTACCACACATTAAACTCGTGACCAGAAAGTAGTCGGAATAATCCATGATGATCTTTTTTCAAATCCTGACAAATTGCTGTAACATGGCCTTCTTTGGGCAAGCAAGTTTGGGGGGAATTGTGTGTAATCAACAAAATTGCAGTGAAAGTATACTTTTTTTTTTTTTTTAAAGACTCTAATCAGCCAGTTCATCACTGATAAAAAGAACCTTGTTTTCCAGAAAACAGTTGTCAAGCTCCTTCCTAGAGTTCTTAGTTTCTGGAGGATACTTTCCTGCCACTTCATTTGTTTTCCCACTTTGAAATCCTATTGCTAAGATCACCTTTCTGACCAATGGAAGCTCTAGGATTTATCTTTATAATCCGTAATGACTGCCTCTCAAGGTAGAGAACACAGGCCACACCTTTGTTAAAGTACAAAAGGGCAGAAATGAATTGGGTTGGTTCTTTAATTCCTTTAACTGTGAGGACATAATGGTCATTCCATTATTATAAATAGTTTCAATTATTGTTAATCTTGTTCTAGTAATAATTAAATTATTTGCACTCTCTTTTAAAAGTACAAACCGATCTAACAGAATAATCATTTGCCTCTTTCTTTTCCCTACCTTCAGTCCTGACCTCAAATTAACTGTTTTATTCTTTCAGAATTGGTCCTGCGTTTCCATTATGGAGATAACATACTTCTTTTTTTTTTCCCCATAGATTTCAACTTTATTTTATTTTTTTAATTATTTTTTTAAATGTTTATTTAGTTTTGAGAGAGAGAGAGTGCAAGCAGGGGAGGAGAAGAGAGATAAGGAGACACAGAATCTGAAGCAATCTCCAGGCTCTGAGCTGTCAGCACAGAGCCTGATGTGGGGCTCGAACTTCTGAACCATGAGATCATGACCTGAGCCGAAGTTGAGCGCTTAACCAACAGAGCCACCCAGGAGCCCGGGAGATAACATACTTCTAAAGGTGACTGAAAAATAAGGGTCACCTGGGAAGAGTCCAGGGGGACCAGAACTGATGGTGGGATCCACTTCTTTAGCTCACCCAGCCTGCCCTTGGGGCTCTGAAGTGCTAAGTTTTCAGCCTCCCCTGCTGGAAGAATCTTACTTCTTTCTTTTCTGTAGAAAGAGAAAGTTCTTCAGGCTTTTATCCTTTCTTTTTGGGGACACTGACCATCTTCATGGAAAAGCTATATCAGCTTTCCTTCAATTTGATCTGTTCATCTCCAAGACTGACAGTACCCACCACTGTGCATCTTGTCAGCAAACAAGTGGGCTCATCACTGCCTTCACTGTTGGAGTAGCTTAGATTTTACTTTTTGAACATATTTTTTTAAATGTTTTTTAAGTAAGCCCTACACCCAGTGTGGGGCCTGAACTCAACTCCAGGGTCAAGACTCACATGCCCTACAGACTGAGCCAGCCAGGTACCCCCACCCCCAACCTTTAAAAGAATTTTTTTTTTTAAGTAAGCACTACACCCAGTGCGAGATTTGAACACATTTCAGTAAATAACCACTGTTTTTTATTTTTATTTCAGAAAATAGAAAAAAATTAATCATTCAAAATCTCACCATGCTAACATAATCATCTCACCATTTCATTTATGTATCTTTCAGCCTTTTCTACCATGCATATCTTTTTGGGGGTAGTTCTCATTATAAATTCAACTTTGGGTCCTGCTGTTTTCACAGAACATAAACACTTCTCCATGACACTGCAGTCTTCACAACCATTATTAATAAGTAGCTTAAATTCTAAACAAGGTATCTGAATTTCTATTACTGGTTGGTTTCTCTGGTATGAATAGGAATGTGGTAAATACTCCATAAGAAAGCCTCCTAATGTTCTACTAAGAAAGTCTTTGACTTGGAAAAATAATGCCCTGGCCAGTTCTCCATAGCAGCAGGTTAAAACTGTGGAACAAAAACAAAGCAAAACAAAACAAAAAACTATGTAACAAATTCTTTTAAAATTCTTCAACTTGAACTATTGATTTTTTTCATTTGGTGGTTCCTATTCCTGCAAAATGATGACTTCTTCCTTCCCACTGAAGTTCACCATCTCTTAGAGAAGGGAAGGGCCTCAGTCTAACAGTCATACCTTCTGATCTTGGCAAAGACGACAGAGAAACAATTTTATAGGAGATGAGAAGCCATCTTTGCTTCTTCAAAGTGAAGGGAAATAAAAAATAAGCCACCCAAAACTGTGCCACTTTGGCGTATTGATTATTTTGAATTAAAGCTACTTGAGAAACAGCCAGTGCAAGAAGGACCCTCTGACCCTCCTTTGTCCTCCTGAAAACAGGAAATACATCTCCCCTGTGAAAGGTACCCTTCCTCTACCAGGAGGAAGAGAGACATCCTTATCACTAGAGAGAGGAATTGAGGGCTGAGAAGGCTATATAAACAAATCTTGTTACTAACTTACTACCCTGAACCCCAAACCTCTTTTTCTTGTCAGTTCTTCACGAATTCATTGTTTCTTTGTCTAAAAGGTATAAGAGCTCCTTTCTTTGGTCAGTTATTTGAGTTTTTATGGGCTCCTGTACATATGAAATTAAATTTGTTTTTCTCCTGTTAATCTCCCTTATGCCAATTTCATTATTGGGCCAACCAAAGAACCTAGAAGAGAAGAAGGAAAAATTTTCTTCCCCTATAGAAGACCTTGGGAGAAGGAAACTCCTAGGGTTTGTTCAAAGGGAAACAAAATAATTTTTATCTGACTCAGATCTTTCATGCTGTAACAGTATGAGCTTATTGTATTTTGTTATTGTTTTGTTTGGGTCTTTTTTTTTTTTTTTAAGCCTAGAGAACATCATTCTCACAGAATTAAGCTACTCTTACAACCTTTCTTTCCTTAAATTAATCATTGTAATTTTACTGTTTGCATTATTTCTCACTTTCTAGGCATTTTGATGATGTCCCCCACCTTATATCATGAATTCCATTGTAACTTACACTTGTGTAAATAGATTATGATCAATTTATTGCGAAGTTCGTAATTGCTGCGTAATTGTGCAGTTTTATACCATGCTTCTCTTTCCTTTTAGCCTTCTTTCCTTCTTTTTTTTTGGAGATTAGAACTGCTTTAATTGCATTTTTTTTTAAAACAGCTTTATTGAAGTACAGTTTGCATACCATAAAATTCACCTGGTTTAGTTATACAATTAGAATGACTTTTATAAATTTACAAAGTTGTGAAAGCGTCACCATAATTTGGTGTTAAAGATCCTTTCTGCCCATTTGCGGTCAACCCCTGGGCAGACAGGAATTCACTCTCTGTCTCTATAGATTTGCCTTCTCTGGACATTTTGTGTAAATGAAACTATACAATATTCTTAACTGGTTCCATCATTTAGCATAATGTTTTTGAGGTTTATTCATGGGGTAGCATTAATCATTGTTCCTTTTTATTGCTCAATAGTGTTCCATTATAGGGATGTGCCACATTTGTTTATCTATTTACCAGTTGATTGGCATTTGGGTTATTTCTACTTGTTACCTATTACGAATAATGCTGCTGTGAATATTCAAGAACAAGTCTTTGTGTGGACCTAAGTTTTCATTTTTCTTGAGTAGATTCTCAAGAGTAAAATTTATGGTAAGTTTATGTTTAACATTTTAGAAATTGCTAAACTATTTTCCAAACTAGTTGTATCAGTTTACATTTCTACCAGCAACACATGTAGATTCCAATTTGTTCACATCTTTGCCAACCCTTGATGTTCCTTTTTTATTATAACTATTCTAGTAGGACTGAGATAGTATCTCATTGTGATTTTTTATTTGCATTTCCCTAATGACTAATGATGTTAAGCATCTTCTCATGAGCAAATGAACCATTCATATTTCTTTGATGAAAGGTCTGTTCAAACATTTTACCCATCTCTTAATTGCATTATTGTCTTCTTGTTGAGTTTAAGCATTCTTGATGTATTATGGATACAGCTCTTTTTTTTTTTAAGTTTATTTATTTATTTTGAGAGAGCAGAGTAGGCCGTGAGAGAGGGAGAGAGAATCCCAAGCAGGCTCTGCACTGATACAGAGCCCAAACTCACAGAACCATGAGATCATGACCTGAGTCAAAATCAAGAGTCAGATGCCTAACTGACTGAGCCACCCAGGAACCCCACAAACTCTTTATCAAATATATGATGTGCAAGTATTTACTCCCAGTCTATGACTTGACTTCATTTTTGAAATGGTATATTTTGAAACACAAAAGTCTTTAATTTTGATAAGTCCAATTTATCAGCTTTTTATTTTGTAGATCATCTTTTGGTGTCATATCTAAGGAATCCTTGCCTAACCCAAAGTCACAAAGATGGTTTCCAATGCTCTTTTCTAAAAGTGTTATAGCTTTAGCTCTTAAGTTTAGGTCTATGACTAATTTTGAATTGGTTTTTGTGTATGGTATGAGTTATATCAGGGTTTCTCCCTCAGCACTGTTGACACATTGGGCTGGATCCTTCTTTGTTGTGGGGGGGTCTTTCCTGTGAATTGTTTGATATTTAGCAGCATCTCTAGTTTCTACTAAATGTAAAATGTCAGTAGCACCCTTGCCCCCATGTAATAACCAAAATTGTCTCCAGACATTGCCAAATGTACTCTTCCTTTGGGAACCCCAAATCACCCCATTGAAAACGAGTGAATTAAATTAATTTTTTTGTATGTGGATATCCAAGTGTTCTAGAACCATTTGTTGAAAAGACTATTCTTTCTCTCTTTGAATTGCTTTGGCAACTTTGTAGAAAATCATTTGACCATGAATATAAGGGTTTGTTTCTGAACTCTTAATTCTGTTCCATTGATTTCTTTTTTTTTTTTTTCCAACGTTTATTTATTTTTGGGACAGAGAGAGACAGAGCATGAACGGGCGAGGGGCAGAGAGAGTGGGAGACACAGAATTGGAAACAGGCTCCAGGCTCTGAGCCATCAGCCCAGAGCCTGACGCGGGGCTCGAACTCACGGACCGTGAGATCGTGACCTGGCTGAAGTCGGACGCTTAACCGACTGCGCCACCCAGGTGCCCCTGTTCCATTGATTTCTATGTCTGTCTTTAAGGCAGTACCACATTGTCTTGATTACTATAGCTCTATATTAAGTTTTAAAATTGGGAAATGTAAGTCCTCCAACTTTTCTTTTTCATTAAACTTTTTATTTTTAAGATAATTGTAGATTCACAGTTATAGGAAATAACAGAGAAATCCCATGTACCCTTTACAATTTCCCCCAATGATTACATCTTATAAAACCATAATACAGTACCAGGATATGATATTGATACAATCCATCAATCTTATTCAGATTTCCCCATTTATACTTGAGTTCTTTTTAAAAATTGTTTTGGCCACTCTGGCATTTCCATAAAAGTTTTAGGAGCAGTTTATCCATTTCTACAAAAGAACCTGATGGGATTTCAACAGAGCTTACATTGAATATATAGATATAATTTTAGGTAATTGCCATCATAGCAATATTAATCTTGAATCTGTGAATCATGATTTTCTTTTTCTTCTTTTTTTAATGTTTATTTATTTATTGGGGGAGGGGGTACACACAGAGAGTGAGAGAGAAAGAGAGAATCCCAAGCAGACTCTGCAATGTCAGCACAGAGCTCACTGTGGGGCTTGATCTCACAAACTGTGAGATCATGACCTGAGTTGAAATCAAGAGTCCGACACTCAACTGACTGAGCTGCCCAGGCACACACACACACACCCCACTATTTCCACAGCTTTTCCATTACCCCAAACAGAAACCATGCTTGTCTTTTTTAAAGCAACAGTGAAATTGCCAACTTACTAGTTACTGTATGGTCTTTTGTGGCCTCCAAAGTGTTTTTACAGAATAGTAATTTAATACCAAACCCTGAATCCCAAGGAATTCTGGTACTTGTCTTTGGAGGAATATAGATAGAATCTTTGTTAAGAAATTGGCCTTTAGGGGCGCCTGGGTGGCTCAGTCGGTTGGGCGTCCGACTTCAGCTCAGGTCACGATCTCACAGTCCGTGAGTCCGTGAGTTCAGGCCCCGCGTCGGGCTCTGGGCTGATGGCTCGGAGCCTGGAGCCTGCTTCCGATTCTGTGTCTCCCTCTCTCTCTGCCCCTCCCCCGTTCATGCTCTGTCTCGCTCTGTTTCAAGGATGAATGAACGTTAAAAAAAAAAAAAAATTTTTTTTTAAATTATAAATAAATAAATAAATAAATAAATAAATAAATAAATAAAAAGAAATTGGCCTTTAGAATCTTCAAATCCCATGTCTGCCGTTGACAAGCAGGTTACTTAACTTCTCTGAGTCTTACATTATCATGTACAAATTTAAACATTTTTATTTCTCTCAATCTTCTAGATGTGGGCTTCACTAAGTGGGGTACAGAGACTCCCAAGGATACTCAGCAGCTTGCCAGATACTGTGGGAAGTCACAGAATGAACATGCATAATATTATCTAAGAACTTTTTGTTCCCCACAAAGTTAAAGTTAAGTAATGCTTAACAACAAATGATTTTTTAAACTTTTATGACATACTGGGCGCCTGGGTGGCTCAGTCGGTTAAGCGTCCGACTTCAGCTCAGGTCATAATCTCACAGTCTGTGAGTTTGAGCCCCACGTCGGGCTCTGTGCTGACAGCTCAGAGCCTGGAGACTGCTTCGGATTCTGTGTCTCCCTCTCTCTCTGCCCCTCCCCTACTCGTGCTCTGTCTCTCTCTGTCTCAAAAATAAATAAAAACATAAAAAAAATTAAACTTTTATGGCATACAAAATACATATATTATGGAATTAAATGTAAGGTTTGCATTTATTTTAGTATAAAATGTAAGACTTGGGGCACCTACTGGCTCAGTTGGTAGAGTATGCAACTCTTGATCTCAGGGTTGTGAGCTCAAGCCTCGTGTTGAGCATAGAACTTACTTTTATTTTTTTTAAATTTTTTTTTTTCAACGTTTATTTATTTTTGGGACAGAGAGAGACACAGCATGAACGGGGGAGGGGCAGAGAGAGAAAGGGAGACAACAGAATCGGAAACAGGCTCCAGGCTCCGAGCCATCAGCCCAGAGCCCGACGCGGGGCTCGAACTCGCGGACCGCGAGATCGTGACCTGGCTGAAGTCGGACGCTTAACCGACTGCGCCACCCAGGCGCCCCTAGAACTTACTTTTAAACACATAAATAAATAGGGGTGTACGGCTCGCTCAGTCGGTAGAGCAGGTGATTCTTGATCTCAGGGTTGTGAATTTGAGCCCCGCATTGGGTATAGAGATTACTTATAAAATCTTTAAAAAATAAATACATAAATATATAAATAAAGGAAAAAATGTAAGACTTAAATTTAAAGTTTGTATTGAGTGCTTTATGCTCACCCTCCTTCTTTTCCACACCCCACATTCCACTTAGTAAGTCTTTTACCCTCTAATCTCCCTCCCTCCCACCTCAGACTCCTCAGAATCCTCCTTAACACAGCACACGAGGCAGCCACTATTAATATATCAGAGCCAGCACACAAATTGAAGTCTATTTGCCATCTCTGTTCAACCAGCTAACAACTATTTGCTTATATTTTACCATTTGCGGGTATTTGAAATAAAATCAATAACCCTGGGGCGCCTAGGTGGCTCAGTCAGTTAAGTGTCTGACTCTTGATTTTGCTCAGGTCATGATCTCACAGTTCCTGAGTTCAAGCCCCATGTCGGGCTTTGTGCTGACAGCATGGAGCCTGCTTGGGATTCTCTCCCTCTCTTTCTGCCCCTTCCCCATCTCAAAATAAATAAATAAACTTACAAAAAAATCAATAGCCCTGAAAATCAAGGTGATTTTATATTTACTCATTTCCAAGTTTTACATTCTTTCTTTCAGATGATTTTAATGTCTTTGCTTTACATATAAATTATCATAGTAAAGATAATGAAAGGCATCGTGTGGTGTGTTGGCTTTAAAAATGGCAGTATCTATTGGGTCATCCAAGTTTGCTGGTACAAAGATCTTTATATTTTATGTAACTTTGTTCTTCTAATGGCCATCGACAGAAATTGAATGGCTGTTAGTATAAAAAATCCTTTTGAGGGTGCCTGGATGGCTCAGTCGGTTAAGCATCCAACTTCAGCTCAAGTCATGATCTCAGGTTCATGAGTTGGAGCCCCATGTCGGGCTCTGTGGTGACAGCTCAGAGTCTGGATCCTGCTTCAGATTCTGTGTCTCCCTCTCTCTCTGCCCCTCCCCCACTCACACTCTGTCTCTCTCAAAAACAAACCTTAAAAATATTAAAAAAGAAAAAAAATCCTTTTGAAATGTCTTTGCAAAACATTTTTCATGTACTTTTGTCATCATTAGTTCCTTTTTAAAAAAGGTTAAAATGTGGGGTTTTTTGTTCCCTATTTAAGAAAGGTTTAAATAAAAAAAAAAAAGAAAAGGTTTAAATTTTGTCTTTTCAGTTATAACACTGGGGTTCGTTTGGGATTTTTTTTTTTTTTTTTTAGATTCTCATCTCTTCCTATATATAAGGAAAAGCTAGACAAGAGCAGGTAGTAGTGAAAGCAAATCTCTTTTTGATTAAACTATTAAACACCTAAACATTTATGGTTTTTTCCCCCAGTACTCTACCTGCCAACTTTTTATGATCAGAAGCTGGCCTGACAGATTACTTTGTATCTACTGTTGCTAAGCTATCACCATGGTATCAAGGCACTAAGGCAAATATAGATGCCTAAAAACAAATGTGTAGGAAGAAAATTTTGTCCCTAGCCCCCTCACCTCTCCTGTCATCTGGATGAGTAGTTCAGCATCAAAATTCGGTGTCATAGTTGCTTTACAGCCTTAACAAAGCAAAACAAAAAAAAAAACTTTTGAAAACCAAAGGATCACAGTCCATAAAAATAGAATGATGTCTGCAAATGTTAGCTTTGTCACTTGCAAAAGTCATCACTAGTTTCTGTACCTACATCTTGTGATGATTGAAGCAGCCCTCATAGTAACTTTGTTGAATTTTTGCCCTTAAGCATTATAAAACATCAGCAAAAATACTGCCCTATTAATTGTCATTTTTATGGTCAGTCAAAATGAATGGCATCTTTCTGTTCCGTCTCCATAGTTAAAGCTTTTCAAGTAGTTTTTAAAATTTCAAGTTCCAGTAAATGATTTCAGCCAAGTGCCCTAGCGGTGTAAATAAATACAAATGGCACTCCAATTTTGTATCTTAGTCTTTTTACTTCCTTTGCCTCACCGTATATACAAACTAAGATTACTTGATCCAAAGGGAGCGACTCAATTTTCTTAAAAGTGCCCATCAACACTATTAAAATATGTTTATAGACTGGATGTATCACTTATTTACCCAAATAGTAGCATAAATATCTGTTTTTAGAAAGGTTTACCATAAGTCTTTCTATATGATTGGATTCTTAAGCAAGGCTATGATTAGGAAATAAACCATTTTCCCCCTCGGCTAGTTCTAATGAAAGCTTTCCAACTTAAACATTGTGCTTGAACACTTCTTCCATTCATAGCAAGTGCCCATCAAAAAGCGCTTTCTGTTTGCAGTGTGTCAGCTGTGCTATTTATAACCTAGTTAACAATGCCAACTAGAGGCAGTAAAAGGTGTGTGTTTCATATGCAAATTCCCAGCAATAATTTCTACAATTACATATAGTTGCTTGTTCTATTATGTTTAACATCAGCCTTTTTTTTTTTTTTTTTTTTCAACGTTTATTTATTTTTGGGACAGAGAGAGAGCATGAACGGGGGAGGGGCAGAGAGAGAGGGAGACACAGAATCAGAAACAGGCTCCAGGCTCCGAGCCATCAGCCCAGAGCCCGACGCGGGGCTCGAACTCCCGGACCGCGAGATCGTGACCTGGCTGAAGTCGGACGCTTAACCGACTGCGCCACCCAGGCGCCCCAACATCAGCCTTTTAAAACTGAGCACAGGAAGTAGAAAATAGTACTAATATTACATTTTACATTTTTTGAATTGCTTCAAACTTTTATTGAATTAATCAGAAAAATAAAGAGTACAAAATGAAAGTAACCCTAGCTTGTAATGGACATTCTTCACATAAGGGGACCCATCACTTTGATGACCTGTAATGGTAGCTGTTCTCTTCTTTCTGTTTTGTCTCCGAATTTGTGTTTTCCCAAACAGTCCTCTTTGCTTCTTTTTTGTTTTACCAGACTGCGAGTCTCCTGACTTGGAAATCATAAACAGAAAAAGTAAGAAACCAAGATACATTTATGCTTTATTTTCATGGACATTTACTAAGTGTTACTATGTGTAAAGCACTGTCTTAGATACAAAGATGGCCAGAGAGTGAGATTATTTGTTTCTTCCCCACGATAAGGTGGGCTTCTTGGGATCACATTCTCTTTGAAGGCAGTGGGATATAAAAAATAGAATAGACACATCTGCGTTCAAATACTAGCTTCTCCATTAAATGTGGTATCAGGCAAATTCCCCAGGTTTCTTCTAGCTTTCTTTTTTTTTTTTTTTTAATTTTTTTTTTTCAACGTTTATTTATTTTTGGGACAGAGAGAGACAGAGCATGAACGGGGGAGGGGCAGAGAGAGAAGGAGACACAGAATCGGAAACAGGCTCCAGGCTCTGAGCCATCAGCCCAGAGCCCGACACGGGGCTCAAACTCCCGGACCGCGAGATCGTGACCTGGCTGAAGTCGGACGCTTAACCGACTGCGCCACCCAGGCGCCCCTAGCTTTCTTATATAAATGAGGATAGTCATGCTTACTAGTAAAATGGCTGCTGAGTGCCCAAATGCCCTATCACTACACTCATAAATGCTCAGTAAAGGAAAATAATGTTTTTATAATGATGACACAAGCAAGTAAAATAGAGTGATAGTAAAGGAGCAGTGGACTGCAAATTCTAATTAGAAGAATATAGATTATGAAAGTAGTTCTAGACAAGGAAAACATACAGACGGCCAACTGACACATGAAAAGATGTTCAACATCACTTATCAGGGAAATGCAAATCAAAACTACAATAAACACCTCACACCTGTCAGAATGGCTAAAATCAACACAGGAAACAACAGGTATTGGCAAGTATATGGAGAAAGGGGAACCCTCTTACGTTGTTGGGAATGCAAAGTGGTGCAGCCACTCTGGAAAAGAGTATGGAGATTCCTCAAAAAGTTAAAAATAGAACTACCCTACAATCCAGGAATCCCACTACTGGGTATTTACCCAAAGAATACAAAATACTAGTTCAAAAGGATACACGCACACTTATGTTTATAGTAGCATTATCTACAACAGCCAAATTACGGAAACAGCCAAGTGTCCATCTTTGAAAGAAGATGTGGTACACACACACGCACGCACACAGGAATACTATTCAGCCATAAAAAGGAATGAAATCTTGCCATTTGCAGTGACACAGATGCAGCTAGAGAGTATTATGCTAAGCAAAATAAGTCAAAGAAAGACAAATCCTGTATGATTTTACTCGTGGAATTTAAGAAACAAATAAGCAAAGGAAAAAAAGACAAATTAAGAAACAGACTCTTTATTATACAAGAGAACAAACTAATGGTTACCAGAGGGGAAGAAATTGGGGTCATGGTTAAATAGGTAATGGGGATTAAGGAGCACACTTGTGATGAGCGCTGGATGATGTATGGAAGTGCTGAATCACTATCTTGTACCCCTGAAACTAACATTACACTGTATGTTAACTAACTGGAATTTATATAAAAACTTGCAAAAAGAAACAGAGTAGATTTAGAGACTTATTAGGCATATAAGACAATATAAGGTAAAAAGGGTCTAGATGGAGATGATTAGAACCCACCCAGGCATGTATCTTTGGTTTTTTTTTTTCCCTATGGTGTGTCTTTAAAAAGTAATTAAAGGGGCGCTTGGGTGGCTCAGTCGGTTGAGCATCAGACTTTGACTTGGGTCATGATCTCACACTCATGGGTTCGAGCCTCACATCGGGCTCTATCACTACACTCATAAATGCTCAGTAAAGGAAAATAATGTCTGGAAACAGGAAACAACTGTCTGTGCTGACAGAGCCTGGAGCCTTGCTCTGGATTCTGTGTCTCCCTCTCTCTCTGCCCCTCCCCTACTCGCACTCTGTCTCTCTGTCTCTCTCTCTCTCTCTCTCTCAAAATAAACAATCATTTTTAAAAAGCAGTAATTAAAGTTCAAAGACAAGCATAAAGCTTGTCATTTGGAAGGTTATGGGGTTAGATAGTAACAGTATTCCCACAGTGTGGTATGTGAACCACCTGCATCAAAATCTGCGGCTCGTGTTAGTGTCAGGGCTTTACCCAGACGTACTGAGCCAGAATCTCTGAAGGTGAGGTCCAGGAATAACATTTCTCAAAAGCTTCCAAGTAATCCTCACATACACCAGTTTTGGATCCAGTGGGGTAGATGACAACTTTTAAGATTCCATTGATAGCTAATTCTTGCTTTGGTACAACAGACAGACCATGAGCTTTGAAGTAAGAGAGATTCCCAGCAGATCATAAATGCTCAACGTTTAAGCCAGAAAAATAAAAATCCACGAAGAAAAACAAATACCATATGATCTCACTTGTAGGTGGAATCTTAAACAACAACAACAACAAAAACTGATCTTAGATACAGAGACTAGATTTCTGGCTGCTGATGGGGGTGGGGTTTGGAGGATGGATGAAGAGGGTCAAAAGATACAGACCTCCAGTTATAAAACAAAAATGTCATGGGGATGTAATGTACAGCATGGTAACTATGGTGAATAAAACTATTACATATTTGAAAATTGCTAAAAGAATAAATCTTAAAAGTTCTCATCACAAGAAAAAAAACTTGATAGCTATGTGTGGTGATGGATGTTAACTAAACTTATCGTGGGTATCATCTCACAGTACAGTTGACCCTTGAACAACACAGATTTGAACTGTGTGGCTCCACTTATATGCAGATTTTTTTCCCATAAATACAATACTGCAAATGTATTTTCATTATGATTTTTCCTTTTTTCTATTTTACCTTATTGTAAAAATATAGTATATAATACATGTATAAAATATGTGTTAATCAATTGTTTATGTTATCAGTACAGCTTCCAGTCAACAGTAGGCTATTAATAGTTAAGTTTTGGGGGATTCAAAAGTTATACATGGAATTTCAATTATGGTGGGTAGTGCTCCTAACCCCAGCATTGTTCAAGGATCAACTGTATACACAAATATCTAATCACTTTTTTTTTAAGTAATCTCTCCCTCCAATGTGGGACTCAAACTAATGGCCCCGAGAGCAAGAATTGCATACTCTGCTGACTGAGCCAGCCAGGTGCCGCCATAAATATCTAATCATTATGTTGTACACCTGAAGTTAATAATATTGAGGTATTTATACCTTGGTTTAAAAAAAAATAAAGAGGAAAAGAAGTATAAAGTGTGCAGTAAATGAAAAATATAGAATAAAAGGGTAGAAATAAGTGTTATTTTGGAATGAATTATAATAAATACACATTGGTTAAATTGACAAAACACTGCATGTTAACTACAATTGGAATTAAAGTTTAAAAAATTAAATTGACCAATTGAAAAACAGACTCAGATTGGGTTAAAAAGCAAGACCCATTAATAAGTTGTCTAAAAGAGAAACGTAAAAGACACAGAAAGTTTGAAAATAGAAGATGGAAAAAATTACAAACTAAAAGAAAAAAGGGGAAGATTCTTAATATGTGACAATATAAAATATAGGGCAAAAAAACATAAGGGACAAAGAAAGATGGTGTATGCTGATTAAAGGAATAGAGCAACAAGCTATAATCATAAAAAACATGTATGCACCTAACAATACAACCTCAAAATATACAAAGAAACAACTTAAAATTTTTTCCAGGAGGAAAAATTTCCATGGATAAATCAAGTTATAGTTAAAAGATTTTAACCACATCTTTCAGAAATTGATAGATCAAGCAGACATAAATAAACATTGAAATTTTGAATAATTTACTTAATAGGCTCAAGCTATGAGGTATATATAGAACTCAGCACCCGAGGAATAGTTTAAAAATAACTTTCAGATTGAGCTATGTGAAGATGTCCATAGTCGACAATTTTTGGCCTATAAAAGTGGTAGTTTCATATTATTCAACATATACCTAATAGGTTGCTGAGGGGATTAAATTAGCTAATGTGTATAAAACAATAAGCACAATGTCTAATTTAGTCTCCTTTGGTCTTTAGTCTACTAAGAGAATACTTGCCTCAATTATTGGTTATCATAAATTAATTCAGTAAAACCCTACTGTAATTGGTAAGTGAGATCCAAAGAATTTGGCAATGTGAAATTGTAGGATCAGTTTTTTTGTAAGGTTAACAGCAAAATGGCCAGTGTGGAGCCAGCAGGTGAGGAATTCTGGGAGTCCAAGCTGCCATATCTAAATTTGGCCAAAGCTGTGATTTGGTGCCACCTGGTGGTGGTGGTTGTCTCCAATTTAAATATTGTTGGGGACAATTCTGAGTCCAGAAGCAGCAGGACAGCATCAGTAATTCCAGAAATGTCCCCGTTAGTTGGTCAGATTTGAAGATTTACCTAGAATACTGAGGACCAGAGACTCACTCTTCACCCATCTCTTTTACTAAAACAAGTTTACATGCCTTTTCTTCACCTTCATGACTTTGGCCTCTACTCCAAGACCCCTAGCATAGAACTTTAGCCCCACCCCTGACTCTTCTTCCTGTCCTGTTCTGAAACCCAGGCTAGGCAGGGAATGGGAGCCAGTTGCCAATTCTGCACTATATCTAAAATTATATTTTCGATGAGTGCATCATGGGGTTTTACTGTGTTTATGAAGGATCCCCTGAATGCTTACAATGTAGTAGCACCATATATATATATATATATATATATATATATATATATATTTTTTTTTTTTTTTTTTTTTTTTTAAGCCTCTGATTACTGCAAGTGTTTCTGGTTGGCTATAAAAAGCCTTTATTAGGTTGAGACTAATTGAAATTCGGACAGGAAAAAAAAAGGAAGACATGAAAAGGGGGAAATTTTCATCTGGAGAATGTTAGCCCTATTATATGAATGTCATGAAAATTTAAATTTACAGTTGCCTTTTGTGGATGATCTGTTACCCAACAGGCTGAGAACTTCTTAGTTTGGTTATTTCTTTGTTAAATATCTTGGTTTGGGGGACAGCTTTTCCTTCCTTACATAAACATATGGCCCTGCTCCAGTATTTTAGGTATGCTCCCTGAACACACCAAGAGAGCTGCTCGGAATCTGCGTGGAGGTGCAAGACTGTAAAAGGGGTAGCAGCCGGTTATTGGTTACATTTCTTTCTGTCCCCATCACTCTTCCTGGCATCCTTCCACTTGTGAGTTACAGCTGGGTCGCTAAAATGGAGTCAGAGATAGGCAGTCGGAGAGACCCACACTGCCCAGAGCAGTAGAGCTAGCTGTTTGAGATCAGGCTCCTCTTGGCTTGTGGTTGTCAAGAGGTCACGTTTGTCTTTGATGACATTGTCAAGCACCAAGCTGAGTGTCAAGAACTTCGGAAGATTTGGGGCACACACCAGCAAAGGCCTTAATCTGCCCACTACCTATTGTTCTGACCTTACCTCATACTTCTGCCTGCCCTCTAACTTCAGGGCTCTCTGTTTTTCATTCAAAGGGGCTATTTATAGTTTTCCAAATATGGCCTGCAGCTTCCTGCCCAGCTGCTGTCCACAGTTTTGTCTGCTCAGAATGCCCGTCACCCAGCCTTTGTGGGTGAGAATCCTGCTCAGCCTTCCTGCAGCCTCCCAGGACAGCCCCTTCCTTCACGGAAGCTTCCTGAACCAGCTCTTCACTCGTGCCTCCTCTGGGCCTCCCCACTGCTGCCGCCTTCTGCCTTTTATTACAGTTCTTAGGGTTCACGGTTGATTTGTTGGGTAGACTGAAATCTCTGTGGGGACAGGGACTTTATGTATCCATTTTTTTTTTTTTTAAGATTTTATTTTTAAGTAATCTCTACACCCAACATGGGGCTTGAACCCACAACCCCAAGATCAAGAGTTGCACGTTCACCCGACTGAGCCAGCCAGGCACTCCTACTTACCCATTTTTTTAATTTCCCAAAGGACTCAAAGCTTTGCAGTTGTAGGTGTTCAATAAATATTTGTTTAATTGTGAAAGCTTTTGTCACATTAAAACCAGTCAGGCCATCTTCCAAAGAGTTCTCACCTTCTTCTGCCAACCACATGGGTGTGCAACCCTAATTTAGGTACTAAATGGCCTCCCCCACCTCTCTCTACAATTGATATCAGCCAAATTCTGTCCCTGCAAAAATTCTCTGGGAATATAGCCATGGGGAAAACACATTCACTTACTCCAGCCTAGACTAGAGATCCCTTTGGCAATGAAATAATTTACTTACTTACCTAATGTCAAGGCTGAGTAAATGCAGTTTCCACAAGTACAAAGTTTACTTACTCAAAGCTGGGATTGCAGCAAGCATCTTAAAAAGAATTCACATGGCTACAGAAGCTGTACCTTTTGTGCCTAGTGTTATTAAATCATTGGATGTCAACTTGGATGTAACATATTTTATTAGAGATACCATTTGAAAACTTCAGGATCTCCAGAAAGAGATTCAGGAAATACCAAATGGTTGAATCTTAGAGAATCACAACATAGGTGCTCTATCTGTCCCAAAACTTATTATGAGTTTCTCCCTGCCACCTATGGCACTTATTTCTACTGATACTAATACTTTTCTTTTAAAAAAATGATTTGAGGGGCGCCTGGGTGGCGCAGTCGGTTAAGCGTCCGACTTCAGCCAGGTCACGATCTCACGGTCCGTGAGTTCGAGCCCTGCGTCGGGCTCTGGGCTGATAGCTCAGAGCCTGGAGCCTGTTTCCGATTCTGTGTCTCCCTCTCTCTCTGCCCCTCCCCCATTCATGTCTCTCTCTGTCCCAAAAATAAATAAACGTTGAAAAAAAAAATTAAAAAAAAAAAAATAAATGATTTGAATTTTTTTTTTTAAGCTTATTGTGAGACAGAGAGAAAGCGCTAGTGGGAGAGGGGCACAGAGGAAAAGAGAGAGAATCCCAAGCATGCTCAGCACTGTTAATGCAGAGCCCAATGTGGGGCTCAAACTCACACACCATGAGATCATGACCTGAGCTGAAGTTGGACATTTAAACAATTGAGCCACCCAGGTGCCCCAGCTGTTTTGAATTTTATTGAAGAAAGGTAACCTCAAAACTTCTCCAATTTCTTTTTTTTAATGTTCATTTATTTATTTTGAGAGAGATTGTATAAAAGGGGGAAGGGCAGAGAGAGAGAGAGAGAGAGAGAGAGAGAGAGATTGAGGATCTGTGCTGTCAGTACAGAGCCTGATGCAGAGCTCAAACCCACGAACTGTAAGATCATGACCTGAGCCAAAGTTGGACTCTCAACATCTGAGCCACCCAGGCATCCCAAGCCTCTCTAATTTCTAATAAGACATCCAGAGGGAAGCAGGTAATGTAGATTATTGGATTTCTCTGGTACCTTTTCCATTAAATTCACACATGCCAGTTCCAAAGGGCAATTATTCTTCTTTGCTCCATGCTGATTATATAGGTCAGGAGGGTAATAAGGTAGTTTATGTGAAGGATTTCCATCGGGTGTATTTCTAATATTCTTGCCCTACTCCTGACCACTCAAATCAGTATCACCGTGAGACCAGCATCTCTCATCTTCTCCCACCACTGAAGAAAATGATGAAACAAAGGTGATTTGAGTCTGAACTTTCTGCTCCCAAATTTATCATCTTCCCAGAGAACAAGGGTTGTATTGCTTTAGTCTTTTAAACCAGTAATGGCTCAGTAATAATGTTAGTGCTTTAAGCCAATGACGGCTCAGTACTAACTAGAATCATGTGTTTACTATTAATTCAATGGAGGGTGCCTGGGTGGCTCAGTCAGTTGAGCGTCCCACTTCAGCTCAGGCCACGGTCTCATGGCTCATGAGTTTGAGCACCACATCAGGGTCTGTGCTGACAGTTCAGGGCCTGGAGCCTGTTTTGGATTCTGTGTCTCCCTCTCTCTCTGTCCCTACCCCACTTGCATTCTGTCTCTCAAAAATAAATAAATGTTGAAAAAAAATTTAATTCAATGGATAAGCCTTCAAGGTATTATGTTTTTTTTTATAATTAAAAAAATTTTTTTAATTTGTTTATTTTTGACAGAGATAGAGTGTGAGCATGAGCTGGGGAGGGGCAGAGACGGAGGCACAGAATCCAAAGCAAGCTCCAGGCTCCGAGCTGTCAGCACAGTCTGACGTGGGGCTCGAACTTGGGAATGGCGAGATCATGACCTGGGCCGAAGTGGGACGCTTAACCAACTGAGCCACCCAGGCGCCCCTATTATGTATTTTTTCAAACACCTTATTATTGAATTCAGAAATTGCCCATGGAAAAATCAGGAAAACAAGGTACTATACTGATAAAAATAAATGTTACATTATAACATATTATTAAGAATACACCGTGTTAGACAGTTACATTTTACTGTGAAAAATGGAATCTGATTAATTGGCTGAATTGGGATTTCCTTCTTAAAAGATTTTCCTAGTGCTTCCCTAGAATCCATGGACAGAAATTCTGAAGTTGCTTTGTAGATAACCTCAAATCAAATTTGTTCGGCAAGATAATGTTTTTGAGATATTAATCTATATTTTTATTCTCCTGGTATTTCCCTCTTTCTCTTCCCTGCCTCCAAGCAGAAATTCCTGTCTGGGTTTATTGTCTTGGTGAAGGCACGAGATGGAGCAGAAAGCTGAAATCACCCTCCAGCTTTTGCTTCTAAAATCTTAAGCCCCAACAAGGAGAAGATTCGAGCCATAGGCAAAATGTCTTAAGCAGAAGCAGGAGGGTCCTGAACAGGGCGGTGGGGAGGGGCAGGGCTGGCACGTGAGCTTTCCAGCAAGCTGTCTGGGAGGCAGGCCTGTCCCTTGAGAAGATGCGGACATGGGCCATGGCCACAAACTAAAGGCCTGTGGGCTAGATCTGACTTTGGCCGCGTGAATTTCAGTCATTCACATTAACGATCTGGGCGATTTCACATAAGATTCCAGGTTCAGGTTTCTCATAAGTAATTGGCAGATTTGGCTACACTGGATTCAGTCTCTCATGGCATCAAATGGCTGCCTGCCTTAGATAAGGAATGAACGCTCTAGGTTGTCAGAGTCCCCACCAGTCCTTTCCTTATCCCTACTCCAAGGGTTGCTCATCTTAACGCTTTGCACTGCTGTGTTCCAGACAATAGAGGATGTTCCTCTTTACCCAAGATTTTTTTCCGTAAATGGAAAAACAAAAGATAGAATAAAGAGAGCTCACGGTGTTGAAAGAAACAGGGGAGCTAGTGCACTTCTTGGTAGAGGCAAAGATGTTCTTCTGTGTTGAATAGATAGTTCACCGGCTTCACTCATGAATTCCCCTTGCTGCTTCCTGTAGGCATTTGCATCACGTATCCCTGTTCTAGGCAGCCTTGCAGAGAGATGACCATGTCCCTGGTTGGACATGACAGAGCCACTGCCTGCAGGGCATGGTGAGCAGAATGATGGATGGCTTGGCAAGAACCGAAGTGGGCAAATGCCTGGAGGGCAGAGGTCCTTGGATGCCGGCTGAGGGTGGGGATGACTCCAAAAGGATGGGGCTTAAAATAGAAAGTAAATTATAAACATAGCTATTTCAAACACACAAATGTATGGGCTGAGATTTGCACGCAATACCTTTATTACCTCACAGGCTTGGTTATTTAGCTCAGGGCTCTGGTGGCACCAGGGTGCACACGTGATAGAGGCTGCCGGAAGCTGGCTTGGAGATAGCAGGACGCCTTGTTCTTTTCCTTGTGGATGGGACAAGGAGAATGAGCATCAGAATCGTAGTTGGGGGACCATCACATATTTTAAAATTATATGGTGGTATCTCTTTCCCTTTCTGTGTGGAGTTTGGATTTGAAATGGGGTTCTATAGTGTCTTCCAGACAGCATTCAGGCTGGTCACGCGAACCTCTGTGTTTTTGCTGCTAAACTCAAAATGTGTTTTTCAAAACCCCAACTGTTATGTGCCTGGGCTAGTTACCTCAACAGTTCACTTACCTCATTTATGACCAATAAAAATAACCGCTGTCTTTGATTGAGGTAACTTCAGGGCTACACGTAACCGCCTTGTTTATAACCACCCTGTACGGTGAGGTTGCCCCGTGCCGTGAATAAGGAAACGGAAGCTAAAATCGTAAGCAGGCTTCCAAAATCTCACACTTAGAACGTGTTGGAGTCTGGATTCAAATCCAGGTCTGTCTGACTTTATAAGCTCTGCACTCTACAGCCAGCAAGTGCAACAGCATTTATTACCACTTGCTATTCGCAGGGCAATAATCGGACCGGAGGGATGGAAATATGAATGCAATGGCCAAGTCTCCAAGGAACAGCAAAATTAAATTAGGCGCATTTTTTAGAAATAAAAGGGAAGGCACGTTCCTACAGTGACAGAGGTTTTGCAAGAATGCTTGGACTTGGGCTGTAGCCGAGGAAGCCACCTTGTCAGCAGAACATTCACTCTGGGACCCAGTACTTCTGGGATGCTAGGACTGAGACCAGGTAAGCATGCTACTCTTTTCCCCACCTTTTATGAGTTGAACAGTACCCCGCAAAAGATATTGAAATCCTTACCTTCGATATCTGCGAATGTGACCATACTTGGAAGTAGGGTCTTTGCAGATGATCAAGTTGAGGTGAGGCCATTAGGATGACTCTAATCCAATATGACTGGGGTCCTTATAGAAAGGAGAACTTTGGACACAGAGGGAGACACATACAGAGGGAAGACAATATGAAGACATAGGGAGAATGCCATCTACAAGCCAAGGAAAACCTAAGGCTGTCAGAAACTGGGAGAAAGGCCTGGAACAGATGTTTGCTCATAACCCTCAGAAAGAACCAACCTGGCTGACACCTTGATTTTGGACTTCTTGATTCCAGAATTGTGGGATAATACATTTCTGATGTTCTAAGCCACCCACTTTGTTACAGCAGCCATAGGAAAGAAAAACGCCACCCAAACCTGTATATTTTTTATTTTATTTGTTTTTTAATGTTTATTTTTAAGAGAGAGAGAGAGACAGAGAGAGAGAGACAGAGTGTGAGGCAGAGAGAAAAGGAGACAGAACCTGAAGCAGGCTCCAGGCTCTGAGCTGTCAGTACAGAGCCCAAGGTGGGCTCGAACCCACGAGCCGTGAGATCATGACCTGAGCCAAAGTCAGACACCTAACTGACTGAGCTACCCAGGCACCCTGTAAACTTGTATACTTTTTAAAAGAGAAGATTCAGTTGTGTGGCTTTGTCATCATCCGCTTCAGAGACCTTCTACTAAGCAGATCTGGGATCAAGCCAGGAAGGCTTGGCATTGTCCACATGCAGCCTTGAGCCCACTTTTGGAGCCTCAGCCCCTAGTCCAGTCAGCTGGAATGTCCAGTGCCTGTGTCAGAGTCACAGCAGGGAAGAGCCACTTGAGATACTTACTGCAGAAGGTAACGGGAGGTATGACACACATTCTGAAACGTCACGGAGTCCAGTACAAGAGTATCATGGAAGACACGAATAACAGTACAGTCAAGTAATACCAGTTAGGGGGCACCTGGATGGCTCAGTCGGTTAGGCGTCCGACTTCTGCTCAGGTCACAATCTCATGGTTCGTGAGTTCGAGCCCCGCACTGGGCTCTGCACTGCTGGTGTAGAGCCTGCTTGGATTCTCTCCCCCGCACTCTCTCTGCCCCCCTCCCCACTTGTGTGCTCTCTATCTCTCAAAATAAATAAATAAACTTAAAAAAGTAAAAGCAATACCAGTTAGGCTGAGATAAGGTCTGTCTGCCAAAGAGCTTTAAGTGGGAGCACAGACCTGGGTGTTACTACCTCTGGTGGCGAAGAAGGTGGTGAAAACACAACAGGGGAGGTTTTGAAGGAAGAACAGGCGTTGGGAAGGGGACTATAAAAGCCTCAAAAGAGGAGGCAGAAATGCCCCGCCTGAGCAGGAAAGGAGTGCTTCCACACTCCTATGTGTCTTAGCATGGACTGGAATTTTCTGAAAGAAAAAGATTAAATTCTATTCTGGTCAGCATTGTTTTTGTTTTGAACACTGAACTGTGAAATAACTAGACTTAACCGGGCAGCAGCAGAAAAACTAGTATTTAGCATATAATGCAGGTCATGCCAATTGCTAGTTATGCATCTGGAGCCTGGCACAGTGCCTGGCACATAGTAGGCCTGCAAGAACTCTCTGTTAAATGAAAGAATGAGTTACAAACCACGCGGTCTCTCTGGACTTTATCTTTTTTCGTCTATTTAAAAATGGGATGGATTGGTATGAGGAGGTGATATACCTGTCCCATCTCAGATCTGTGATCAAAGGTAAACAGGGTGACAAAATGTGAAAACACTCTTGTTATGGGCTACATGTTTATGTCCCTCACAAATCCATACGTTGAGGTTGAGCCCTAATCCCCAGTGTAACAGTATTTGGAGATGGGGCCTTTGAGAGGTAATGAGGGTTAGATGAGGTCATAAGGGTGGGGCCCTCAGGATGGGATCAGTGCCCTCATAAGAAGAGATCCCTAGGAGGTTTGCTCCTTTTCTATCTGCCTTGTGAGGACACAGCAGGGAGGTGGCTGCCTGCAAATCAGGAAGACTGCTCTCACCAGAACCAACCATGCTGGTGTCCCTATCTCAGACTTCCAATCTCCAAAACTGTGAGAAAGCAGATTTCTGTTTTTTAAGCCCCCTAGTGTCTGGTATTTTGTTATGGTGGCCTGAGCTGACTAAGACAACAATGGAAGGCACTTTATGGCTGTGGTATTATTCCAGAATTGGGGTGGTGGGTGGATGGAGCAGATAGGGGGTGTGGGCAGGAGGGTGGGGTTCTGGCTTGTGGCCCAGATTCTACCACGAATTAGCTGCTTGCCTCTGGGCTCTTCCTTTATAACAACCAGCATGGGTGGTACAGGGACAGTTCCAGGAGGCACCATTCATGTAGACTAGGACCCATTTTGCCTCTAAGGTTTGACTTGATCTCAGCAAACATTTGTTGAGCATCGACTGTGTCTCAGGCACAGAACCAGGTATTTGGAGACAGTGTTTGAATTGAACATGGTCTTGCCCTCCAGGAGTTTATGGAAAGGTAATTCCAGTTTCCCGTGAGCAGGTTCTGTGTGTTAGTCAGCGCAGGCTGCCCTAACAAGACATCATAGACATGGGAGCTTAAACCACAGACATTTATCTTTCCCAATTCTGGATGCCAGCACTCCAGATCAGGGTGCAGCAGCATTGGTTTGTCCTAAGGCCCCTCCCCTTGGCTTGCAGATTGCCACCTTCTCTTTGTGTCCCCATACAGCCTTTTCTCTGTGCATCGCTGACTCTCCCTCTTCTTTTAAGAATAGCAGTCAATGGACCGAGGCCCACCTCGTTTAACATTAATCACCTCTTTAGAGATTCTATCTCTAAATACAGTCACTTTCTGGGGTACACTGGGGGTTAGGACTTCAACACATGGATTTGGGGTGGGGGGGAGCAGTTAGGGTTGAGTTCCTAACAGCCTCTGTGACAGAGAAAGAAAAGGTGCCGTGGAAGTCAGTACAGAGCAGGGGCCTTTAGCCCAGACTTGGAATCCAGAAGGCCTCTCTAGGAGATCTACTCTGCATAAGACTGAAGGTTGAGGCTGGAGGCAGGGGCTGCTGCTCTGAATAAATGCAGTTGGTGAAACACAAACCTTGTATATTTCACTCTTTGGTGACCTCTGACTTAAAAAAAATTTTTTTTAATGTTTATTTTTTAGGGATAGAGAAAGAGAGAGAGAGAGAGAGAGAGAGAGAGAGAGAGTGAGAGGGGGAGGAGCAGAGAGAGAGAGAGGGAGACACAGAATCAGAAGCAGGCTCCAGGCCTGACATGGGGCTCAAACTCAAGAGCTGTAAGATCCTGACCTGAGCTGAAGTCGAATGCTTAACTGACTGAGCCACCCAGGCGCCCCTGACCTCTCTGACTTTTTAAAAATCTGTTTGGCTTTTGGTAGGAATAACAAAGAGGAACCCGAAACTGTAGTTCCAGAGGCCAGTGGACCTTGGGCAAGCCACCTTTCCTTTTTGCCTCAGCTTCTCTATTGGTAGAATCAAGCAGTCAACATTGGTTATTTCTCAGACCTTAATGTGCCATGATTCAAGGGAAATCCTTCGATGTATTCAGTTACTTCTCTAAAATACTGGGTTGACAATTCAGAGGCTTAGGGAAACGGAGCCATGGGTTCTATAGCCAAATGCCGTATTTACTTTTGGAGCATTATTATTATGATCTCTTTTTTCATAAGAACACGTGGATGAAGGGGAGCCCGGTGACAGGAGTAAATCCAGACTTTCACACCAGCTCTGCAGGACTCACAGATACTCCAGGGTGACTTTTGCTCTGTAGGCCATGGTGACGACCCAGGTTTTAGTCTGTGGGAGGGAGAAAGAGCTACAAAAGCAATAGATGCTCAATAACGGGGAAAAAAATAAAATCCAACATGACACAAAGGTATCATGTGAAAAAGTAAACATCCCTCTCCTCCCTACCATCCTCTACCTCAGAGGAAACCACTGTTACCCCTGTGTCTTCCAGGACTTTTCTATTTACGCTGAAATATATGTACGTGTTTTTCTTTTTCTTACAAAAATTGGATTACGTTATGTTATGTAGTAGGGGCACAGGGATACAAGAGCACCTGGCTCCGGGGGGTCCCAAACAGACCAGGTCCAGCCACTCGCTGCTGACAAAATTCAAAGGCAGAGAAACTAGCAGTGGTGAAACAAGAGGAATTTATTTCTGTGAGGCCAACGCCGGGAAGACAGTGGACTGCATCCCAAAGACCGTCTCCAACGTGCTGAAAATACTTCCAGGTTTACAGAAGGAAAATGTGGGGCAAAGGTGTGTGGGTACTGTAGGCAGGAAGTGAAGGTCAAATCGATCATTGTCCTGGAGCAATCATGGGTGGGGTCTTGTAGGCTCAGGACAGCCCTTATTGCTTCAGGCGGTAATTTCAGTTCCCATCCGGGGATGCTCTGCCCTCAGGGTCTGCAACCTGAGCCGGAGACAAACTGGGAAGAACCCAGCTGGAAAAGTCTCCGGTCAAAATGGAGGCAGCCAAAGTCCTCTTTCAAATAGATCTTTAATTTTCTTCTACTCAATAAATATGGCAAAGACATTCTTCTGTACCCATAAGAAAGAGTACTTTTCCTCTTTCTAAAGCCTACAGAGTATGCCATAGCATGTGTCATTCATTTAGCAACTTTTCAAATTCTCTCCCATTTTCTTGCTAACATGAATGATCCTGCAATGAACGTCCTTGTAAATGTAGCTTTGGTTGAGTGTTTCCCCAGGGAAAGTGGAATCACTGGATCTCGAGTTCATTTCTATGAGGTGTTTCATTGTACAGAAAATATTTTAGGTCAAATAAGACAAAAAAAAAAAGCGTGTGTGTATACCATTTCATTTAAAGAATCTTTTGACCCACAGCATAAAATAATTTCTTAAAACTTGGCTGGTTACTAGAGCAGTATGTCTCCTTTTTCTTCTTTTTTTAATGGGTTCTGATTGGCTGGGAAACCAGCCTCGCCTAGTTCCTTGCTTCCTGCCTGTTGCTGCATCTGTATGATCAGTGTGGGGACTCTTGACTGCAAGCCCTTGGGCAGCCCTCTGGGCGCGGGGGCCCTGGTGGCTGCAACGCCTCCAGCCAGCACTCTGGGCTGAGAATGAGCTATAGTTCGGATTGGCATTTGTTTTCTCAAGGGCTTGAAACCGAGAGTGGGATCGCAGCAATTTTCACTCTCCCTAACATTTCTTCTCGCAGAATCCTATTGTGCAAGCCAGATATTCAACTAAAATCAGATACTAATGGCTGTGTTGGGTCCTTAAAATCTCAAGCCGCTATAAATTATTAAATAGTTCTTCAACACCGAAGGAGAACTACCCAGCACAAATTCTCTGCAGCTTTTTCATTCAAAACTTATTTTTTACCTCCACATTGGGTCATTTACTGGTTCCGGATTCCACTAAAAGTAGTCCCCCTCCCCCCAACATCCCTTCCCCTCCCCACCCTGCCCCCAGAATACAAGGGGTTAAACTTAACTCCCCAGGCTTAATTTCCCAAACAAAAGCCAGTTTTGCAAGTTATTTTTCAAGGTGTGTCTTTCCATAAGTTCTATTTAATAAAGTTAATACATGTTCCTGCTTCCTTTCTTTTTATCCTTCTTTTTTGTTGTCAGTATTCACGGAATCTGGATCTGTCAGCTACTTCTGTTTGAAGTTGAAGAATTGGCAAAATTATACATCCAGCAGGCAAGAAATAAAGTGGAAATGTCTCACAAGTAACAGTGAAATCTGTTGCGTTGTTTTAAGACTTAACTACTGAGGGGAAAAAAAAAAAGCCCTACTAAATATTGTCTTGGCAACTATAAATATATTTTAGCGATGATAAAAACCTTTAGAATAACAGTTCAAAGATATCTGAAACCTAATGCCTGTCTGTCTGCCACTCTTAATTATATATATTTACATTGTATATATATCCCATTCTTCATTAAATGCTGTGCAATTTTCCATTTGAGTTTTTACAGTTAGTGCTTTATGTGAATCCTTTATATGGCTAACTAGTCAATTCCCCCCTGCTGCATTTTACTCAGGTAAAATTGGAAATGAGTTCATTAGATCAATTGCAACAGCTTTAATTTGAAATCTTGAGAAATGCATTTCTAATTAAGAAATTTCCAATCAAGCAGAAAGCTAAAACTCAGGGTTTCCCCCCCACCCCAGGTCTTTATACACATCCCTATGAACCATGAACAGTCTCCCACTGATTTCTTAGGGTTGTGTTAGGCAGGTATTGTATTATTTATCCTCATTCCTCTACCCATCTTACTCCATGTTTATTCACATTTTTTTTCCAGAAGGTACTTTTATCCAGCAGCACTTTCAGACATCATTTTTTCCCCCAGACCTATTATTTTTTATAGGCTCCAAAGTACATTTGAGATACAACTATTCCAATGCAGTGGCTGTTTTCACCTTTATGTACTATTTTCCCTTACTCCTTATTAAACAAGACAAAAAGAACCTATAAAACCATTTGAAGGTAGGTAATTTCCTGGATAGCAATGATTTCCATTTCTGTTAATAATTTGGAATGAACAGCTTACTTTGTTAAATAGATCGATCCAGTTATGCAAATTAAGATGCATGACTTAGAATAATACTCAAGGTCACTTTGTCCTTCCCTAAGAGATGTTTTAAAAAGCTCAGGTAAGCATGCTGCTTGCCTTAGATGCTATTTATTAATAAAATTATATTTGACAAAATCTCTGGTTTCAAATATAACCAAAAATGTTGGTTTCTATTATTTCATTTCTATGGTTTTATTGAATTTCTCTTTAAATACCTGAATTGTTACTGTGAAGGGCTGGCTAGGATATAGATTTTCACAATACATATTTCATCTAGTCCCCTTTGTAAAAATATAACAAGGTCATTTTACGTTTTTAAACCACTTCTGTAAAGTGGTTTAAAAATGCAAAGTGAGCTTAAATGCTACTCTTAACTCTTCCTAACTCTTCTACTGGGAAATCCTAGAAAACTGAACTAATGAAATGCAATTTATACTCTTTAAATTCTAATTATAACTGTCACATTAAATTGAAGGTGAAACCAAAACTGCTGTATCTCTTAAGTGAGTCAAGCGATGCACTGTATCATACGTGTTATTTAATGTGTGAGTGTAAAAGTCAAGTTCCCGGCAGAAATGGAGGTGCCTCCATTCGGTCTTCTGGGAATGTATAAATTAACCATTCTGCCCCAAGCGGTCCTCCTCCCTTCCTCCCTCCGCCCTATTTTAAATGTAGATAGGGCGTCTCAAGTCTTTTGAATTTGAAGGGCTGCTATCTCGGCCCCATTCTTTTCATCATCCTGTTTTGAATGACACTGAGCACGTATGGATTCTTTTATAAAAGCACCCCCTGGATGCAGGGCTCAGTTCTCCCGGAGGCTTGCTAATTTTGCATAGCAATTAGTACTGACTTCTCAAAATGGGCTATCCAAATAAAGCTCCAGAATGTTCCACGTAGTTCCTCAAAGGTCTTGGATAACCCTGTGCCTTTAGATTTCAAATCCGAAGGGAAGGAACTTGCATAATTACTAAATTCCCAACTGGAGTGGTCCGGAGGAGGATACGGTAATCCAAAACTATACGTTAATTCAAACCCTCCCGGCGACTGGCCAGCAAGGAGCCAGCATATGCCTTCTTTTAAAATCTATTCTACCTATTCACTGACCGCGGAGGGCTGGGCCACATGGTCCTCTCTTGCAGCCAGTCAGCTGTGAGCAGCAGATGGGATCATTTGCATTTTTCTTTTTATATTTACTCCGACCGGCAAATTAAAGGATTAAAAAAAAAAAAACTACATTCTCATCGTTTGCCTAAAATATAATCGTGGTTTAACTGTTGGATTGGGCTTCCCTGACCCTCACGCCACACCCCTTCAAGTCGCTAAGACTTAAGAAAATACTCGAGGGGTAGGCTTCGTATTAATCAACTTGGAATCTACAGTCCGGGAGTCAGAAGGAGAAAGAATCCGCCCTTATTGAATTGGTGACTCGTGTTTTTCTATTTTAAGCGCCCGGCGCAGATATCCCGTGGCTTGTGGGTCTGCGAGCGCGCGCACTTCTGAAATCTCTCGCTCCGTAGCCTCAAACCTCAAAACTTCGGGTTACAAGTAGAAGGCAGATTTTCAGCACAGGCTTACAACAGAGGGCGGCCACCCTGCTGGGGGAGTGGCCAGAGCCAGCGTTTCCCAGCGCCCGAGTCGCTCTCCCGCGCCCCGCCTGACTCCATGCCGGCTCCGCGGGGCCTCGGGGGCCACCCGGGTCCCGGCGCCCCGAGGTCTTTGTGCGGATCGCGGCGCGGGAACACCCGCCCAGGGGGCCAGGGCCACGATCGGAATGCCAAAAACTCGGGAGAGACGCGGGCGCCAAGGGAGGAGACGACCCGCAGAGTCGCCGTCCCGCAGAGAAAAAAAAAAAAAAAAAAAGTCGAAAAAGAGGCTTTTCAGGTCAAACTCCTCGGGTTTGAGCAACCACGTTTTAGAGCAATGACTCCCGGGGGGAGAACACACGGTTGTGCAGGGGACATTGTTAGGCAGCGCTGCCCGGGCGCGCCGTGGGTTTCTCAGCCGCCGCCCCCACCGCGGGCCGCCGGCGCGGGCCCACGTGGAGCGGCGCGGCGCTGGACGAGCGCGCAGGGCCGCCCGGTCCCCGGAGTGCGCGCCCCAGCTCCCCGCCGCGGCCGTTCACGCCCGAGCGCCGCCGCCGGTCCCGCGTGTGCCCCGCTGAGGGGGAGGGGCGGGCCAGGGGTGGGGGCGGAGGGGTTGTGGTTCCACTGCAGCGGGGGCTCCTGTGTCCTTGTGCGGAAATGACACACGGAGTCCCGTCACGTCACGCGAGAGCGCAGCGCACGGACACACACAAAGAGAGGGGAAAATACACGGCGCCCTCCCGCCGCCCCCAGCAACTCCCCGGGCCGCCCCGGCCAGGCCCTCCGCGCGCGGCCCCCGCTCGCCGGCCCCGCGCTCCCCCACCCCCCCACGTGGCGCCCAAACTCGGCGCGGGCCCGCTCTGCAAAGTACAGAACTCGCGTCCCAGGTAAGTGCGGGGCGGATCAAGCCGGCCGCGCGGTGGCGGCTCCGGGGCAGACGGACGGGCGAGTGGCTGCAACATCCATGCCGGGGTGGGGGCGGGAGCAGGGGAGGGGACGCGAAGGGGGGCTGCCCCGAGCGCGCCCGCCGGGAGGAGCGCCCACCCCCGCGCAGGGCCGAGTCGCCGGAGCAGGCGCCCGGCGCCCACGGGCTCGCCGCGCCCATTGTGCCGCGCGCCCCTTTGTGCCCGCTCGGAACGCGGCGGCTCCATGGCGTTCCGGGGAGCACGCGCGCCGCCCGGGGGCGGGGGGGGGGGACGCGGAGTGGAACGGTCCGCGCCGCCGCCGCCCGCCCCACTCGCGCCGTGCGCGGGCCCCGCACCCCCGCCTGGCGCCGGGATGGAGCGGCCGGGGCCGCCGGAAGGCTCGGCGGAGCCCGCGGTGGGCTCGGCGCTCGCGCTCGGCCGGGCTTCGGCGGGGCACGGCTTGGCGTGTAGAAGGGGGTGTCAGAGCAGGAGCAGGGGGCGGGGACTGGAGGGTGATGCGGAGCGGGGAGCTGGAGGCCGGAGGAGCCACCGTTCGGAGGGACGCTGCCTCCGGAGTCTGCAAATGGAGCAAGGCAGGCAGGCAGGCCGGCGGCGGCGGCGACGGCGGCGGCGGCCGGGAGCGGACGGGGACGGGCCCCGCCGCCAGGGGGCGCGGCGCTCCCTCCCCGGCCGTCCACGGCGCGGTTCGCGGTTCCCGCTGCCCGGGAGCTGGAGGCGGGCCCGGCGCCCTGGGTGTGCACCCGGGCTGGCGCGAGGCCTTCCCGGTCAGCCGCGGACCTGGAGCCCAGGGCGCTCGTTGCTCCTCGTGATCGCCCGCCCCCTTTCCCTTTTTATTGTAAACGTGATTTCCCACGCAGACTTTGCCCTCCCCTATCGGTGAGCTGTGCTGCAGTGCTTGTGATGGCCTTGTGTGCCGCGACATACCGTTTTTTTACAAGGTGTTTTTACAGGGGTGAAAGAGTTTGATTGCTCAGGTGGCACGTCTGGAAGAATTTTACACGCGAAGGCTAACCAGCCTAGGGTGCACGGAATAGGGCTAAGCGCTTCAGAGTTGGTAATGTTCAACTTCACTTTCTTAAAGTGACTTTTGAATGTTTACCGTGCCTGAAAGCTGCGGCTGCAGGAAACTGAGGCAAGGAAGTGAACTCTCTGGCTTGTTCGGTCTATGAGAGAGGGATGGAGGAGATCTTTTGTTATCTGCACTTCCAATCCCCTCAGTTTTTTGTTTGTTTTGTTTCATCGTCCCTAGTTAATGGTTTTGTATCACCGTACAGAACTCTGGCAGCTTCTCTCACCCTTCCTGCTGAGATGTGTGCAAGATCTTGTATCTTCTTGACACTTTTTCCTCCCCAGCCACCAACCTAGTGTCTGATAACGTAGTAGGTGCTCAGTAAATATTTGCTAAATGAATGGAGATCCTCTTGGATTCCAGAAGAAAGGTGGGGTTAGTGCAGCCTGTTTCTACTAGTGGGTTGGCTGGTGTATGTGTGGCCCTTGAAATGAAATTCACGGATAAAACCAAAGCCTTTAACGTCTGTCATGTAAAAACTCCACCACTGAATGTGAGTTTTACTAGAGACACTCATCCCTTTGCTGAAGTAATTTAACAGACACGTTTTATGTCCTTCCTTTCCCCCACCACACACAGAGCACTAGAGCAAAGAAGATAGACCGGTTATGACTAGTACACAAGGTGATCATCCCAATAACCTATTTAGGGTGCCACTTTTATTCACTTATTCATGCTATCCCTTTTGGTCACTTCTAGGTTCCTGAGCACACCTTACATGAGCAAAGGAATTGCAGAATGTATAATAATTAGGAATTAGAATCAATGCTGACATAGGTTTGATTAGGTGAAAATATAATCTGAAAGATGTCCCACCTGTCACTTTTTAGAGCTGACTGAAAAGCCCCTGAAACAGTGAAGAAGGAAACAATAAGCTTTTATGAATTGAATTGACACCATGATGAAAACTCTGGGGATGTGTCTTTTAAATACCTCAAATTTTGTAATGTAGAAACACATGAAGGTTGCTAGCCAACCAGCAAAAATAACTTGGTGTCAGTGTATGGGAGGTTGGGGTTTAGCATTTTTTTCCTGGCACCCAATTGTGATAACAGGTGGTGAATTATGGTTGCCACCCTTGTTATTCATTGTGTCCATTATTGGCTCAGGTAAGTTTGGGGGATTCATTCGTAGAATTAATCTTCTGGTTCATGGGACTTTTCTGTATCAGCCCCCTTGGTGGTGGTTACAGGGATGTATACATATGTGCTATCTTTCATGGAACTGCACACCCTTCCCCCCCAGAGAGTAAATTACTGTACGCCAATTTTTTAAAATAAAATTTAAAGGGGCGCCTGGGTGGCTCGGTTGGTTGAGCATCTGACTTCAGCTCAGGTCATAACATCAAGGTTCATGAGTTCGAACCCCGTACTGGCTGGCCTCTCTGCTGACAGCGCTGAGCCCTCTTGGTATCCTCTGTCTCCCTCTCTTTCTGCCCCTCCCCCGCTCGTGCTGTCTTTCCCTCTCAATAATAAATAAACATTAAGATAAAATAAAAATTTTTTAAGTCACACACACACACACACACACACACCACACACACACACACACACAACACACATGCCCCCAAATTGGGTATTTTATGTGCTTTGTGAGTGTCAGCTTGCTTGTGCTATTTCTTTCCCCTTCCAGATTGGACAGTTGCTCTTCTTCCCCTTCTGATGCTCCAGTATCTCTTGCAACATTATTTCAGCTCAGAGCACTTGTGGTTTCTGGAACTTAGCTGCCACACATGACGGGCAAACGCCAAGCTAAGAGCGCTCCATGCTGGCATCAGGCCTTCAGTGTGTCAAACGGGAGAGGTGCTATTTCACTTAGAGGGTGGTAAATGCCTGGCATGTTAGTCACTGAATGATCAGAGCTTTTACAAACTATTGTTTTAGAGCTGAGTTTTTCTCAGCAGCTCACCATTTTCAATCCAACTTGAAATACATGTATTAAACGTCAGTTGTCTACTTATGTTGTCTCTTCTCACCTCATTTTCAGTTCTCAGTGGCCAGTGAAACAGTTGCATCAGGATCTATAAGGACATTGATTGCTCAATTTGAATAAATTACTTACTGGTCTTTTTTTCTTTCTTTTTTTTTTTTTTTGAGTTTTTCTTTTTTTAAATAATTTATTGTCAAGTTAGCTAACATGCAGCATATACTGTGTACTCTTGGCTTCGGGAGTAGATTCCTGTGATTCATCACTTAACATACAACACCCAGTGCTCATCCCAACAAGTGCCCTCCTAGTGCCCATCTCCCACTTCCCCCCACCCCTCCAACTCCCCACCCCCATTAACCCTCAATTTGTTCTCTATATTTAAGATTTTCTTATGGTTTGCCTCTCTCTGTAACTTATTTTTCCTTCCCTTCCCCTATGGCTTTTTGTTAAGTTTCTCAAATTCCACAAATGAGTGAAAATACATGATCTCTTTTTCTGACCGACATATTTCACTTAGCATAATGCCCTCCAGTTCCATCCATGTTGTCACAAATGGCAAGATTTCATTCTTTTTCACTGCTGAATAGTATTCCTGTGTGTGTGTGTGTGTGTGTGTGTGTGTGTGTGTGTGTGTGTGTACACACACATCTTCTTTATCCATTCATCAGTTGATGGACATTTGGGCTCTTTCATTATTTGGCTATTGTTGATAGCGCTGCTATAAACTTCGGGGTACATGTGCCCCTCTGAATCAGCACTCCTGTATCCTTTGGGTAAATTCCTACTAGGGCTATTGCTGGGTCGTAGGGTAGTTCTATTTTTAGTTTTGTGAGGCACCTCCACACTGTTCTCCAGAGTGGCTGCATCAGTTTGCATTTATTTCTTTAACCTCTACACTCAGTGCGGGGCTCAAACTCACAACCCCAAGATGAGGAGTCACATGCTCTTCCAACTGAGTCAGCCAAGGGCCCCTGGTCTTGTAGGCAAGGGGCTGTTGGTTTGAGCATGGAGCCTGTGAATGGAAGGATGGAGGCTTGGGGGAGGGGGGGTATTTACACAAGACTGCCCCAACTCTAATTAGCTCATGTGGTCACAAGACAATGCACTTGAAAAAGTGGGAAGTACAGAGGAAGCTCAGCTTATGCCTCCTAGGAAAATTAGTCACCATTGTCCAGTCAGTCACATGGGTGACTGCTGGGATGTGCTGGCCCTCTTTTCCTCCTTGAGCCCCAGCTTCTGGGTGCCAGGGTTAAAGTTAGAAGTCTGGCGCCTCTTACTATCTACTGAAATCATTGTTGCACTATATGCTAACTACCTTGGATGTAAATTAAAAAATAAATCAAATAAAAAGAAAAAGAAGTCTGGCGCCTCTTACTATTGATGTCCAAGGAGGTAGCCCTTCTTGGCCTCATGAAGGGCTTAATTATAATGGCTTAGCTGAGGAAGACATCACATTTGGTCACATCCAGACAAGATCGTGCCTGAAGGGTAAGACCCCAAATCGCAGGCAGGCAGGGTCAGGAGGTTGTGCCTCTGAGCTTTGCAGGAAGATGCCATCGTACTCTGAATAAGGAAGGCAGCAACAGTTACAGCTTTAGAAGACTCCGGGTGGCGGCAGGAATTGCCCTGGTTTTTGTGAGGACTGGTATTTTTCAAACTGCATTTGCAGATGTATCTAAAAATAAAAACAAATTGCAAACATGTCCTGCAAGTCCCCTGGGCAGGATGCCACTGCCAGGAGGGCCGGGTTCTGAGAGCCCCGAGACTCCCAGCCGTTCCTGTAAACCCAGAGCCCCGAGCCCCGCAAGAGCATATGGCATGGGAACATTCTTCCAGTCCTTAGGGAGAGCATTTTATTTGATTTTATCCCCTTCCAGTTGTTTCTTTCATTTAAAAGAAAAATAGAAAAGTTACTAAAACTTTTAAAAGCTTTAAACCATATTACTTAATTTTGCAGTTTTAAAGAAAATTCACTATTAAAATGCACTTTGAAAACCTTTTTTTTTTTAAGGGCTCTGTAACGGATAACACTAAGTGCTATGTGCCAGTCACTCTCTCCTTTGTCATTTTCACGGAAACTCTTGAGGTGGGGGTAGTGTGTCCAGCCCCATTTTACAGAAGAACCAACCGAGGTTGGGTGAGCAACTTGCCCGCGTCAGGGTTTCCACCTGATTCTTGCTGACCCTAAACTTCGATAGGGAATTCCCATTTTCTCGAGATCAGCGGCGCGAGTCCCTCTGGTGGTCCAGGGGCCCAGCTGGCCAGTTGACTTGCTCTGCAGCAGAGCCCAGCCTACAGAGGGGTGCCCCTGGGAAAGGGAGAAAGGAAAGCGTGGCCTGCTCATGTCCCACTCGGTCCCGGCTCTTCTCGAAAGGCTGGAATGGGACCATCGCCCCCGAGTCCACCTCCGTCCCTTCCCTCTTCATGCTCCCTGTGATGCCCCCCACCCCAAGTGAGGCTCAGACTGCCACCCTCCCTGCAAAATAAGAGGGCTCTTGTGGGGACTGCGTGGGTTAGCATGGGAAACAGACCGTGCAGCTGGAAATGTTAGCTGCTGTCCTCCTTTACCGTGCTCAGTTTTTAAAATCCTCGTGACCGATATCACGAAGCCAGATCAGTTGTGAAAAGGATGAAGTGAGGTTCGGTTGGGTCTCAAGCTCTTTAAATCCTGAGTACATTTTATTAATAGCACCCTTAGAATGGCCCGAACGTTTTTTCTCTGCTTTACCCTTCGAATGCAGCAGCACCACACACGGGTTCCAATCGCATTGCTCTCCTGGGGCTCACATTCCCTAGCAGCCCTTCCTGTGGTGAGGGTTTGCCTCACTTTACATCTGAAAACATGACTTGGGAGGATCTGCCCCCCTGAGTGGCCTGAGGTCAGGGCTGCAGGCTCCCCCCGCCCCTTCTAGGACCAGCAGCTCAGCCCCCTCAGCCCAGGGGCCAACACCAAGTTCAGTGGACGTTTCCGATTTAGCTGGGCCAGGATCCTGAGTCAGCTGGCTGGGATTTGAACCTCGAGGTTTCAGGAAGCCCAAGTACTTCCCATTTCGAGGCCTGCTGCTGGTCCTGGTGTGAGTCCTGGCCAGCCACAAGCCCTTGGCACCTTGGATTAGCCACGAGCTGCTCTCGCAAGGGGCCTGGGCTGGTTGCTCTCTCAAGGAGCACTGGTTCTGTGGAAAGAACTGGATGGAGAGGACCCCTGGCCACTCCTAGCCCCCCGCGGAGAAGCACTGGAGAATGTTGTCCTTTGGACCCCTGTGGGACATTGAGGGAGGAGACCCAGGACCCTGTGAAGGCAGTGGGCTTTGGCAAGGAATGGCCACCCCAGCTGACCCCTGCTGTCCTTTCTGTGGTCTTGCATTCAGCTCTCAGCAAGAATTCCCCAAGTCAGGTTCTGTGTGACTCTTTATTACCCACTTTAACCAGTTACCACACCACACCTTCCTTTTTCTGTGGTTCAGCCATTCCTCAGCTCTGCAGACCTCCTGACCTTCTCCCAGCTCCTCCTGCTGCTTCACCCTGGGGCCAGGCCCCTCAGAGCAGGCCTCTGCTCGCCTAGTTTGGGCCAATTTTGAGGATTCAGGGAAGGAGGGCCCCAGAGCGGGTCAGAACATCTCCTGTGGTGCTTAGACACCAGAGAGCCTTGTAGAAAAGACCACATTTTTTTATTTGTTTTTAAAATTAAATTAAAAAAAATTTTTTTAACGTTTATTTATTATTGAGAGACAGAGAGACACAGAGCATGAGCAGGGGAGGGGCACAGAGAGAGGGAGACACAAAATCCGAAGCAGGCTCCAGGCTCCAAGCTATCAGCACAGAGCCTGATGCGGGGCTCGAACTCACAAACTGTGAGATCATGACCTGAGCCGAAGTCAGATGCTTAACCTACTGAGCCACCCAGGCGCCCCAATTTAATTTTTTTAAAGAGAGGGAGAGTCTTAAGCAGACTCCACACTCAGCACAGAGCCTGACCCTGGGATCACGACCTGAACCGAAATCAAGAGTTGGACACTCAACAGTCTGAGCCACCCAGGTGCCCTGAAAGGACTACATTTTAACAGTTGTCATCCAGAGTATAGGAACCCAGCAAGTTAGGCCCCTGCCTGGTGAATTGCTGAGCTGCTGGCCAGTCCATTCATTTCTCCAGCCAGCCACGAACTCTCCAGTGACCTGGCCTTTGAGCCCTGATCCAGAAGACTTGCTCTGGCTTTTTGAGTTTTGTCTTGTTTTGTTTTTTCCCTCCCATGAAATTTGCCTTATTTTGAAAAATCTTTCAAGTATCAGGCAAATGCGTTGTTAGAGCCTGTAATGTACCTACCAGGAGATGACATTTCCTTATGGTTCAAAACTGATCTCCTTTCCTTCTCATTCACACCCAGGTTTATGAGCTAAGAGTTTTTTCTCATCTCTCTCTCTCCCCACACTGATATACCTTCAGCGGCAGTAACTCAGAGGCAGTTAGGAAATGAAAGGTCTTTACTGGTTTGTCAGTTGTATATTGATTCTTAGACTATCGACATTTTAAATGTTTAAAAGTTAAATGATTTGATTGTACATAATTAGGGTGTTGCTGTTTGTGGGCCTAGGTTAGAATATGCCGTGGCTATATTCTATATTCATATTGTAATACTTCTTTTTTTTTCCGTTTTTAAAAATTTTTTTTATTTTCAAAGAATTCCATGTCCGCTGTAGAATATTTGGAAAGTAGAAGGAAATATTCGGAGGGAAAAAAATCATCCATAATCTCCTAATTGGAGGTAATTAACATTGTGGCATATTTCCTTCCAGCTGCTTTATGGCATTTTTTTAATTATGCTGTTGACATCTCCCCAGTGAACTTTGAAGTATGTTGTTATTGACTGGGTAGCCCTGTAATGAACAATTGATTTTGAATCTTTACACATAATTTAATGCTCGGCTCTTCCTGTCAATAGAGGTTTTGGATCCATGTGTTGAGAAAAATGTGTCGAAGTTCACTTCCTAACGTTGTCTGATGGAAATAACAATAGTGATCAAAGGGGATCTCAGTGCAGGTCACTTTCAGTTTGTTGTCTCTCCCATTTTGTCAGCATGTTTTAGTGGAATTTATCAGTAAATAATAACAGCTAAGGGCTGTGGAGGGCTTCTGCACCGGGATTTCCACCCTCATTCCGATGCTCCGTTCCTGCCCGTGCTTAGCCTAAGATCCCCTGTAAGGTAACAGAGCTCTGGTTCTCTGCTCTCTGCTCTCTGGCCTCTGCTCATAGAGGCGACTGCATAGCATAACTTTCAAGTGTGTGAGGCTCTGTAAGTGACACAGGGATTTGGTTACAGGTCCTTAGAAGCTGAAAGCGATAAGGAAGATCAAGATTTGCCCATTTAAGCACTGACAAAGTTCTTTTCAAAGTAGACTTTTCTTCCACCTAGAATTTGCCTTAATGTTATTTCTCTCCCTCTCCAAAGGAAGAAAAGTCTGGTGGGCATGTACCAGAGCCTAAAATTATTTGTATCCAGGTCACAAAATTGCAAGCATTGGTGGTCTCCTGCACAGCTGTGGCAGGCAGCCTGTGTTTACTAGATGTGAGTTACGGTTGTTATGGAAACCCTAATGTAGTATCTCCTAACCTTGGGGTTCTGAGTGCTCTTTCCTTCCTGTGACTTTTATCTGACGCCGTTTACCCAACCTCCCCTCTGACAGAGGCTCCACAGTTCCGTCTTCAATCTCCAGGCCCTCCGTCTTGACTTGTGTTGGTTGTGATCAGTCCCAGTAAATAGGCTGTGTGGTCCGTCATCCCCTGCGCAGAGGACAGTCGCCCCACTGACACCAGCAGCTCCCGTCACGCCGTGGGGGGTGTAGCCCCCAAAGCACTGATCAGGCAGGCTTGAGCACATTCCCAACCTTTCTGGGCCTTGGGTCCCATACCTCTAAAAGGAGATCATCTCTGAGGTCTGTTGTGTCTCTAAAACTGAGCCTCGGTTTCCCGACTCATAAAACGAGACTGACAGGAGTTTCTCCCTCACAGGATTGTTAGGTGACGTTAGTTTACTGTGAAGCTCCTTCTACAGAGTAGGCCCTTGCTGCTATTGATTCTCACCGAGTATGCAAAGCCCTGGGCAGTGAGGTGAGGAGTCGGAAGAGAATGCACAGCAGTTTCTGCTTTCCAGGAGCTTGCTCAGTGCGGGGGTCGGCCCTGTTGGACCCCTCCCTTAGTGCCCTCAGCACTGCCCGTAGCCAGGGAGCTCCTACCCCACGGAAGGAAGCTCATTACCTTGCTCCTGACCCTCTCCTCCCAGAGAAACTACTCACTCCAGATCCTTGTCTCCGAATCTGCTTCTAGGGGGAACTCAAGCTAAAAAAGAAGTGATAGAGAAACTTACATGATCTATTTATTAAGTGAGAAAAACGAGGATCAGGATCTTAACTCTTCCAGTTTTTGCATGTGTTCACATGCTTAAAAATTACTGAAGACCCCTTGGAGCGCCTGGGTGGCTCAGTTGGTTAAGCGTCAGACTTTGGCTCAGGTCATGATTTCACGATTCGTGAGTTCAAGCCCCGCGTCGGGCTCTGTGCTGACAGCTTGGAGCCTGGAGCCTCCTTCGGATTCTGTGTCTCCCTCTCTCTTTGCCCCTCCCCCGCTCATGCTCTGTCTCTCTCTGTCTCTTTTTCTCTCTCAAAAATAAACATTAGAAAAAAAAATTTTTTTTAAATTACTGAAGACCCCAAAGAGCCTTTGTTTATATAGGTTATATCTGTCAATATTTACTGTGTTAGAAATTAAAATGGAAAAATGTTTAAATATTTGTTAACTCATTTAAAAACCATAGTAAATCCATTACAAGGTAACGTCAGTAATAGTTTAATGGGGGCACCTGGGTGGCTCAGTCGGTTAAATGTTTGACTCTTGATACTGGATCAGGTCATGATCTCGTGGTCATGAGATCGATCTCCAAGTTGGGCTCCGAGCTGAGCACGGAGCCTGCTTGGGATTCTCTCTCTCCCCCTTTCTACCCCTCCCCCCTCAAAATAAATAAGCATTTTGAAAATCTTAGTGAAACGAATGTTTACATTCCTTTTTTGAGGGGGGGGGGGGAAGAGCATACACATGACAAGGGAGGGCAGAGAGAGGGAGAGAAACAAATCCCAAGCAGACCCCATGCTCAGCTTAGAGCCCAACTCGGCGATTGATGTCACACCCAGGAGATCGTGACCTGAGCTGAAATCAAGAGTCGACGCTTAACCGACTGAGCTGCCCAAGTGTCCTCCCTCCCCTCCATTTTTTGGAAAAGATTTTATTTTTAAGTAATCCCTACACCCGGTGTTGGGCTTGAACTCCCAACCCTGAGATCCAGAGTCACACACTCTACCAACTGAGCCAGCCAGGCTGCCCTTGTGTTGTTTACATTCTTGCAAATCTCTTTAACATCTGACTTAATAGAAGGCAACTGCATCTTCCTGTCTGCCTCTGTATTCAGTCTTTTGCAAAATGACATATCATGTAGCTTCTGGAATACTCTCCTGCACACCGGTAAGAGAAAAGGGGCAATAACATCTCAGTGTTATGAACATAGTTTTCATCTCGTGGACCCCTTGAAAGGGTTTGAATGTTCAATACTGGTAAAATGGCTCTCAAGAAAGAAGAAAAAGCTGTTTTTAAAAATGTCCATTTCTGGAGCGCCTGGGTGGCGCAGTCGGTTAAGCGTCCGACTTCAGCCAGGTCACGATCTCGCGGTCCGTGAGTTCGAGCCCCGCGTCAGGCTCTGGGCTGATGGCTCAGAGCCTGGAGCCTGTTTCCGATTCTGTGTCTCCCTCTCTCTCTGCCCCTCCCCTGTTCATGCTCTGTCTCTCTCTGTCCCCAAAATAAATAAACGTTGAAAAAAAAAATTAAAAAAAAAATGTCCATTTCTGTGGTGTAAATACGCCCACTGCGGTCCATTTCTAGCTACCAACTCGCCTCCTCTCAAGTCGAGTTGGGGAGAGACACGCTGCGTGCGAGCCAGAATGAGCCAGCTGTGGCGTACCTCTGCATAGGGATCACACCTTGAGAACCACCGACCCGGAACATCTCTGGAAGGATGCACAAGAGAACGGACATTCTTGCTTCTGAGAGTAACCCAGTGACTGGAGGACAGTGGACTTTTAGACCAAATACCCCTTTATACTTTTTGCGGTCAAATGCATAGGGATCACACCTTGCATAGGGATCACACCTTGAGAACCACCGACCCAGAACGTCTCTGGAAGGATGCACAAGAGAACGGACATTCTTCCTTCTGAGAGTAACCCAGTGACTGGAGGACAGTGGACTTTTAGACCAAATACTCCTTTATACTTTTTGCGGTCAAATGCTCTATCCCTGAGCTACCCCCTCTTTTACACTTTTTGAACTTTATTTCATATGCATGTATTATCTAGTTAAAAGAAAAAGGAAAAAAAAGGCTTCAAGCATCTTCCATTCTTAAAAATGAACTCCAAAAATAGACAGTGACCTATAATTTGTAAATCTTTCCAGCGTTTCCATTTCTTTGTGGCATCTCTTAGAATGGATTTTTTTCCAAGCACAAGTGAATGGTTCTCGCTTCTCTGCCTCCCCCTTGTCTGTCTTCACAGACTTCCTTCCCGCCAGAGGCAGGAGCTGGCTGATACTCAGGCATCAGATTCAGCCGTATTTCAGCATGAGGCGAGGTAGCCCCACCAGTTATTGCATTTATGTAGCCAATTTAAGCAACTTAGCCTTTGTAATTTGATATTTGAGTGGCTAAAGCATCGTGTTATTTTTGAGCGTTCGGGATTACCTTCCCTTTTGTGCTTTTTGTAAACGGAAGGCTTTTCCGATGGCACTGTAATCTTCCCCCACCCATGTGCCCTGCATGGAAAATTGAACATTGTCCATCTCCATCTGAGCGGGAGGATAGAGACTATTAGGCATTTTAATAAAATTACATACACTCTTATGAGCTCTGCAACATTTAAACCTTTCCGTACCAATGACGGCCACTTAGCCTGAGGCTTCCTAGGCTATTTGGTTAAAAAAAAAAAAAAAAAAAAAAAAAAGCATTTACCACTGGAAATTGGTCCTGTTTGAGAGTTTCCCTCTAATAGGTCATTGATGTGTTAGAACCTGTGGTATTTTAGCGAGAGGCGGCATCAGGCTACACAGGTCTCGTTGACACTTGTCCCCTTCATTTGTTTAAACATTCCTTTGGGCTTGGCCAGGCGATTCTGAGGGACATGCAACAGCCACCTCTTGGGGCAAAAGCTGATTCTCAGGGACCTGGGGATGCGTAGTTAGAATGTCTCACAATCTGTGAGTCGTGGTGAGAGGACTAGGAGGATTTTGAGAAGGAGAGGACATTAAAATGAGAAGGTCCGGCAGGCAGAGGAGACGGTAATCCTAGCAAGCCCAGGTGGGCAGGGGCTGTGGTAGTTGGCAAGTCCTACATGACCTAGACTCATGTAAGGATCGGAATTTCTGTGGCATGCTCGGCATCCAGCCGCTCGTGTCCACCCAGGATGAGCAACCTTGTGACCATCATCTGGGCAGATGACCAGGAAATGGAGGTAGCAACGTGTGGAGGCAGGTATGTGATGCCCCTCCCCTTTCTACCCAGCCCTGACCATTGATGTGCGGTCATCATGTCAGCTCCAGGATGCCAGGAAGTGACCCACACATCCCTCTTGTAGAATCTCTATTGTACTGTGGAGTAGAGTCTTATAGGCATGGAATAGACTGGTTTTCCAAGTAGCTACATGCGGACGAAAGGAGATTTGGCTGCTCCAGTGGCTGTGGGACAGAAGGGTCCAAGGCTAGAATCTGGCCCCTGTGTTCTTCAGAAGAACGTTAATAGAAGAAGGAGGCTTCTGTGATTTCCTCTGTGGGTGGCTGACCAGAGATAGACTAGGTTTGAATCCTACTTCTGCTCCTTAGCGGCTGTGTGACACTGGGCAAGTTACCTGCCCTCTGTTCCCTTTTTCCTCCCTTTCAATATTCAAATATTTTGTTTCCATAAAATGATATTATAAAAATAATTTTTTCTATCTTCATTGGGGTACAGTTGACAAATGAATTGTTTATATTTAAGGTAAATGCCCTCGGTTTCTTTTTCTTTTTTAATTTTTTTTAATGTTTATTTTTGAGAGAGAGGAGAGAGAGAGAATGTGAGTGGAGGAGGGACAGAGAGAGAGAGAGACAGAGTCCGAAGCAGGCTCCAGGGTCTGAGCTGTCAGCGCAAAGCCCAATGTGGGGCTCGAACTCACGAACTGTAAGATCGTGACCTGAGCCGAAGTCAGAGGCTTAACCAACTGAGCCACCCAGGTGCCCCGTATCGCTTTCTTTATTGGTAAAATTGGGAATAAAATAGCTCCAGGTGAGGTGAAAGCGGCTGGTGTATCTGGCCCGTGGTTTGTGGGCCGCGGGTGTTACTGGGGACCCTCACTTCTGCCCCTGCCATGAAATCAGATGCAGTTCTGGGTTCTCCAGGCCTCGCCAACAGGAAATCTCCCAGCTTCCCAAGGAGCGGGGCTGCTTTGCTGGCTGGGAGGGAAGGGGCCCACCGTGCTGTGGCCTGGGTTACTTCTGTGCTAGCCTAGCATCTGTCACTGGTGTAGAAATGCACACAAAAGCAGATGCCCTCCGGTGTCTTGAATGCCGGGGAAGCCGGCCACTGGGAGCCTTCCCAGCTCTCCCTCTGGCTTTCTGCCCACCCACAGAGCTCAGGTGTGTGCTCTAACTGCACCGTTTTTTGACTTGGGCTGCTCAGAATTCAGGTGCTGCGTCGCCTGCCGTATGTAGTGTCCCATGGTGCGATTCAGAAAATACCCTTGCTGTCCACCGAGCCCCCCCAGTCCCTGCAGAGTATGCGCCCGGCACTGCGCCGTGGGCCTGCTGGGCCGGTGCGCTCGGCCCCAGCCTGCCGCAGTGCCTCCTCCTCGGCTCCCTGCTGCTCCCTGGAAGAACACAGTTGGGCAGATAAAATACTAGATAACCATGCTGCCCTTGCTGTGCACTGTGGTTCTTTCTGTCTGCTGTGTTTCTTCTCCGACACCTGTTTTCTTCTAGGATTTGCTTGTCCTTTAATGCTTTCTCCTTAGCCAAGCCTTTGTGGTTTTTCTTTCCCCAAATAAGCCATCCACCTTCTCCTCCCTTTCCCACCTCTCCTCCCCAGAGACTAATTTGTTTTGTACACTGTGCCCTCTCCGACAACCTTCGCTCAGTTCTGCCCATCTATTCTGCTGCTTCTCCCCTGTGCTCTTGATTTCAAGGACTGCGTTCTGTGACCGTGTGGCAGGGTTTCCAAGGCAGTTGCATGAGGCCTGGAGTACACTTCGTTATGAAGCCCCCTGCCTGGGCTGGGGGTCGGGAGGCTTGAACTTCCCCCTGGCATTGGCCACCTTCCCCACCTCAGACTACTGATGTTCACCTACCTGCCGGTGCCCCCCCTTGCCACTCCCCACCCCCTGCCAGTGGGGTGATGTTGTCAGATGTGGGGTTTTTTCCTTGCAATAGAATGGAAATTGCATTGGCCAAAATTCACCTCTGGTAAAACAGCTCTCTGACCCTTGAATTTGACTTCTTATTTTCCCTCAATATCATCTTGTGTGTTATGTTTTTCAGATAGTAGATCGGTGAATGGGAAGTATTTTCAGTGTAAGTTCAGTTTCAAATAAATCTCATATTTTCTTACTTATTTTTCTGAAAATTCATAAAATAGTGATGGAAAGAATCCCTCTTCTTTCATAAAAGAAAGTCAAAGTTTTCGCGACGCTCTGAGGATAGCACATCAATCACATCGTAGGCACTGTATGTGTGTTGCTATTATTAGTGGATTTCGAAGTTGTTACTGTGTGCATAGATGACCTAGACTCTCTGTCTCTTGCACACCTCCTCCCCTCCCCCTTTCCCCCATCTAAAACAGAGGACCACACACCATTCTGTGGCTATTTGATGAATAGTGTACTGGCCTTTGTAGATGGCATCCCTCTTCCTTCTAGAAATTTCTTAAAAGATACTTCTTAGTTCTGCTCTCCTCTGATGTTTAACCAAAATGGGAACTCCATGTTTGTAGGCAGCCTAGTCAGTTGTGGGAACCGCAACTCCTCGGTGTCAACAGTAAAGGCTCTCATGTGTATTCTTTTGTAACGCTGCTCCCTCATTCACACCTTATGCTATTTGCGGATGCTGTTATGTAATTTAGGGTAGTTTGGGGAATCTCAAAGATTAATGGTGCTTTTAATCATGGTGTCCATTCCATTCTGGCCGGGGCAGTGGGAGTCGGGGGCTCTGCACCAAACCTGGCAGCCCATACAGTCCCCCTCGCTCTTCTGTGCCCCCCCCCTCGCCCCCTCCTGCCTTGCTCCCTCATCAGGAAAAAGAAAGGTTTGGAGCAGATTATGTGGAGCTCAAGAACTTCAGAAACCCACACTGCCTCTTCTTGTTGCTTTGGAAGGAAGGGCTAGACTGACACCATCCAACAAGAATAGAATGCAGGCCACACGTGTGATTTAAAATTTTCGAGTAGCTACATTAAAAGAAAATGTGAAATTAATTTTAAGATAGCTGACATCACTTCGCCGTGTAATCGACATAAAAAATTATTAGATATTTTACACTGTTTTTTTGCTGTGCTAAGTCTTTGAAATCCAGTGTGTACTTTACCCTTATGGCACGTCTTCATTTCGACCAGCCACATTTCCAGTCCTCGGTGGCCGTGTGACTGATGACTGCACCATGGGCAGCACGGGTCTTTCTGCACCACCTGGAGTCTAAGACCCACTCGTGCCCAGAGGAGCCATGGCCTGCATCTTTGCAGTCTGTGGCTGGAATTGATAAAGCAGGGACCAATAGGAGATCATCCGAACTGAGGTCTTTTTGTAAGACCTGCTTTTCTCAAACAACACTGCCCCTTAAAGCAAAACTCATGCTTTAAGACGCATTCTGCCGACATGCAGTTTGGGGGACGTGCTCGCAGAGGGTGTTCAGAAGGCCTGGCTGTTTCTGAGCAGCTGCGGACAACACTAAGAGGATGCATTCCATGATGTTGAGGAACAGTTTCGGCTTAACCCTCCATTACCCGGAGCCAGGTTGGGAGGGCAAGGGAATTTCTCATGGGGACGGAAAATTAAGAAATAAATCAAGGCTTTGTCTTTGTCTTTTCATTTAGTGGAATAGAAGATGAACTCAGCTGAATTCAGTGAAGATGTAGAAGAAGGTAAAAAAAAAAGCTTCTTTTTAAAACATATTTTTAATTTTAATATTTTTTATTAGGTCATACACTCAAATGGTTCAAAATATAAAAAGATACATAATGAAAAATCCGTGGAAAGTCTCCTCCCACGCCTGCTTGTCCCCCTCTGCCCGTACACCTGCTCTAAGTATCGTATGTATCTTTCCAGAATTACTTTTTTTAAAGTATCATTTAAAAGATAGTATTTGTTTCTTTCTCTCCGTCTCGGCTCTTTCCCCCCAAAAAGGACCTTAGAACCAGTTTTGAACAAAATGTTCTCGGATCGTGATTTTATTGTGTAGCACTAATGTGGTAAGATAAAAACTGCTAGGTTGGAAGGCGCAGTTTTACTGTGACTAGACTTTCTTACCTGAGTGCTAGTGTCAGAGGGCACCCCGCAAACACCCTGCCGCTCAGGGAACCCTGCTAATCTCCCAGCGGCCCAGTGGTCTTTCCCACTGAGCCCTATTTCTTCTCTGCCACAGTTCTAAAAAATAACACAGTGAAAGTGGAGACAGAGGCCGAAGATGCTGCCCTGGACTGCTCAGTGAGTTCCAGGTCTTCCGAGAAGCACCCTCTGGACAGCGTCTTCCCTGCCCTCCAGGATTCCAGCAAGCGAAAGCCCCCGGGCTGCGATGGCCAGCCTGACTCTGTCCCCAGCGTGAAGAGGCGGCGGCTGATTCCCGAGGTGAGGGCCCAGCTCCTTCTGCTGTTCGCTTGGGCTCTGACCCTCTGATTAGATGCTCTGTCTCTCTCCTCGTGAGCGTCCGGGCAACTGCTGAATGCCTGGGCGCGAGAAGGCTTTCGTCTCAGCTGTCCCCTCGATGGCTTAGGTTTCTAGAAGGTGACTTCTCCGACTACAATTCTTACCTACATCTGGATTCCTTACGGGGCTAGGGGAGTCTCCACAATGCACCTGCTTTTGAGTTCTTTATTTTGCTTTGCTCTACAGGGAAAATAAGCACTCGACAGCAAGGACTGTTCATTAAAGCCTACCACATTTTACATAGTATACACTGCACACAGATTCCTTGAAAAGTTGAGGGTTGGGAGGTCTTTTCCTAAGTCAAACTGATCTTTTATGTTAGGAGCACGTGTCCAGTGAATCTTTTTGTGAAGAGAATTCTTTTGTAACATGCCTGTTACCCGCTAACCTATAATTTTATGAATTTGCTTTATTTTTTTTTATTTAAAGAAATTGTTTTTTTAAAATGTTTGTTTATTTTTGGGAGAGAGGGAGACACAGAATCCAAAGCAGGCTCCAGGCTCTGAGCTGTCAGCACAGAGCCCGACGTGAGGCTCGAACCCACAGACCATGAGATCATGACCTGACCTGAAATCGGATGCCTAACCAACTGAGCCACCCAGGCGCCCCTGAATTTGCTTTTTTTTTTTTTTTTTTTAAAAATCACCTGCTGGTTAGATTGAACTTGGCTAAATTCTAAGAGAGAGAGAGAAAATCAAACTGGCCATGGTGGCCCCCTCTAGCAGTCTATAGTCTGGGTGGGAGACAAGACACATACACAGAATACTTAAGACTGAGGCGAGAGAAGCAGCTTTGGGAGATCAGGGGTCTGGCCCAGGACACCTCACCTCCGTGCCTCCCCGTGGACTGGCACAGTATACCTTAAATTCTTAGACATTTTCCCAAGCTCTCCAACCTAGACACACGGAGACACACACACACACACACACACACACACACACACACACACACAGTCTCTCTCTCTCTCTTTCTCTCTCTCTCTCTCTCTTCCTCTCTCTCTCTCTTTGGGGGACCCAAATAGTCATTTCAAGTTCTGCATGTCTGTCCCAAAGAGCCCACGTTTTCAAAGCCTATTATCGTTAGCCAGAACACCATGGGGCATCAGCCTGGGACTCTTTGGGTTGTTACTGTTTTGTTTTAATTTTGCTCTATTAGATGTGAGGGCAAATCCAAATAAATTGGAAATGTATGGATTGTAGAGATTTAGTGAATTTTCAATAAGTAAAAACTATCCTTTTCTATAATTAGCAAAAACAATGAGAGTAAGATTTCCCCCAGCATTTAAATGTAAATGCTTATGTTATAATGAATACCACCCTGCACTCCACATCATGGATCACTGAATGAGACATTTATTTATTTATTTATTTGCACCCCCCCCCCCCCCCCCGCCCAAAACAGCTTTATTAAGCTATAATTCACATACTATGCAATTCACCAATTTAAATTGTACAATTCAGTGGGTTTTTTGTGTATATTCACAGTGTGGTACAGCTCTTACTATAATAAGTTTAGAATATTTTCATCACCCCACAAAGAACCTCTGTACCAGTCCCTTCCCTTTCCCCTCCTCGAGCACCTGAGAACCACTCATCTACATTCTGTCTCTAGAGGGTTGTCTGTTCTGGGCATTTCATGTAGATGGAATCATAGAATACGTGACCTTTTGTGTGGCTTCTTTTACTTAGCATGTTTTCAAGGTTCATCCATGCTGTAGCATGTATGAATTCTTCACTCCTTTTTATGGCCAAATAATATCCCCTTGTGGATGTACCACATTTTGTTTATCCATTTAGCACTTGATGGACATTTGGATTGTTTCCCCTTTTTGACTATCATGAATAATATTCCAACAATAAATTTTTAAAAATCTATCATGCCCTGAAAAGAAGTTGAGATTAGTTGAGATTTTTTTATACCTGTATGAGCTTTTTTTTTTTTTTTTTGAGTTTATTTATTTATTTTGAAAGAGAGAGAGAAAGAAAGAGCACAAGCAGGGGAGGAGCAGAGAGAGAGGGAGAGAGAGAATTCCAAGCAGGCTCCTCACTGTCAGTGCAGAGCCCGACGCGGGGCTCGAACTCATGAACTGTGAGGTCATGACCTGAGTCGAGATCAGGCACTCCTATGTGAGCATTTTTAATAAAGGATTAATCTAGATATCCCTCCCTTGACTCTGGCTGCCCAAATCCGTCATTTATTGCATGCCTTGTGACTCGGGGGGAAAGTTCCGTGTGTGGATGGCAGTTTCCAGGAGTATGTAATGATTGAGGATGAAATCTGAGACTCCTAACTGCTGAGATCCGTGCTGGGCGAGTGGAAGCAGTAGTAAGATGGTTAGTAGCATAGCTTGTTAGAGAAACATGTAACCATTTTTTCTTCTGTTGCATTTTACACTGTAATTTGTTATCCTTCCCCCTAATGATTGCTAGATAGGTGTTTTCTACTTCCTTGTTCTTACGAGTAGTGCCGCAGGGACCGTTCCGTATGCATAAAGCTAGTACCCTCTGTGAGCGATTCCGTGTGGGTTAGATGCCCAGAGGTTGTCCTGCAAGTGTCGAGAAGTTTGAGAAGCACTATGTTCAGTTCCTAAAGGAACTGCCGAAGACGCTTTCTGCTGTGGGTCACACTACATCTCTGCTTATGATCAATTCTGTAGACAACTTCAAGTTTGCCAGTAAAGGCAGAGTTCGAGAAATGACACACAAAGTTGAGTGTATTGGTTCACTCTTGCCTTGTGACAAACCACCTTAAATCTTAGCAGCTTAAAATCACCACCACCGTATTTGTTCACAGTTCTGTGGGTCAGCTGGGGGTTCTGAGTTGGTTTGACCTGATGGGGGGCTAGGTGGTCCGGGATGGCCTCACCCCCCCGCCCCCTTTCCCCAAGGCCGCAGGGCTGGTTGCACCTGCTGCAGCTTCCCTTTCTGCACAGTCCCACCCGCTGGGAGGCTAGTCCCGGCTTGTGCATGTGGTGTGGAAGAGTTCCCAGGAGCAAGAGAGGCCAAGCTCTGAAGCACAGACACTTTTCACACCTCGGGTTGCATCGCCACGAATGCTAGTATCCCACTGGCCAGAAAGTCCCGTGGGCCAGTCGAGACACAAGGGTGTAAGTATAGACTCCACTTCTGACGGTAGGCACAGCAAACTCACAGGGACGGGGGAAGCGTTGTGGCCGTTTTTAGAAAAGTTCAGTCCAGGGGCGCCTGGGTGGCGCAGTCGGTTAAGCGTCCGACTTCAGCCAGGTCACGATCTCGCGGTCCGTGAGTTCGAGCCCCGCGTCGGGCTCTGGGCTGATGGCTCAGAGCCTGGAGCCTGTTTCCGATTCTGTGTCTCCCTCTCTCTCTGCCCCTCCCCCGTTCATGCTCTGTCTCTCTCTGTCCCAAAAATAAATAAACGTTGAAAAAAAAAATTAAAAAAAAAAAAAAGAAAAGTTCAGTCCAGTAAGGAACAATAAGCGCTCACAACAGGAAGGAATTCTGACCATGTGTAGGCTGGGTTGTGGCCTTATGGGCGGTCCGAGGTCGTCCCGTTGTCTCCGTGCACAAGTGGAGTCAGTCTTTATCCTTTCGTCCAGTTTTGTTGGAGCGGCATCACAGAGAAGCAGGGCGCGTCTGCGAATTCTTGGGGGCAGAGAGGGAGGGAGAAGGTTCTTAGGATCCGTATTTTAGTTGAATCCTTAGTGTGTGAAGCAAGTCAGAAAAGGTTTGGTGTTGGGCTGCGACTCCATCGAGGCTCATGGTGCGGGGGGCCTCCCTGGACATCACACGAATGATGTGAAGGTTTCAGATGCCTCTCGATTTGGCGAGGCAGCAGGCTTCCAGTGGGGCTTTGGGCATCACCCCAAATTCAGACATGTTTGGAGAAAAGGGAACCAAAATGTATTTGAATATTTCTAATATGACTTGTTCAATTTACATATTCTAATTGGGCATATATGTTTACTTTTCAATAGATTGGATATAGCGTGCGGTTCTGACCTGTTAGATTTTAGATTGGAAAAGACCTGTTAAGTCCTGGATTTTATTTGGGTGTTTTACTAGTTTTGTTTCTTCTCCTTACTGTGCATACGATGAGGTTGATACCCGTGCACGCTTTCCTATTCTGTAAAAAGAATATATGTAGGTATAAACCTTTTGAAATTCTTGAGCTCCTTGCAGAAATGTGTCATGTGAATTCTGTATTTCCTTTTAAAAGTCTGTGTAAGTTGATGTGTCAGTAAATCAATAGCCCTAGAACCTTTGGGGATTTGAAACAATCTATCAGTTTTATGAAATTATAGCATATGTTGATTTTTCAAAATGGCACTAGTCCTAGTTCAGAGTGAATAATGCTTTATGCTTCTCCCCCTGAATTTTCTCTGATCCTTCTTTTTTTTTTTTTTAAATGTTTATTTTTGAGAGAGAGAGCGTAAGCAGGGGAGGGGCAGAGAGAGAGGGAGACACAGAATCTGAAGCAGGCTCCAGGCTCTGAGCTGTCAGCACAGAGCCCGACGTGGGGCTCGAACCCACGAACTGTGAGATCATGACCTGAACCGAAGTTGGACACTCAACTGACTGAGCCACCCAGGCACCCCTTCTCTGATCCTCCTTACGTATGTCATCGCTGCTTACAGTGTCATCGCTGCTGGGGGCAGTAAATGCAGCTTTTTTTTTTTTTTACCACCGAGTGAGGCAAGAGGAGCCAGGAGGCCAAAACAAGCGGTAATCCAAAAAAGTGGAAAGGAAGTTCAATAGTTACTGAGTGCCCACTTGACAAATACACCATTCATTATTTAATCCAAATGACAGGCCAGTGATGAGAGAATTTACTAGCTCTACTAGACAGATGAGTCAACTCAGGCATAGAAGTTAAAGTGCCAAGATGCCAGTGGGGCAGGCTTGTTCCCGGTATGAAATACCAGGACTGATTAGACGCACTCCCCGCGTCTGGGAGGCGAGCCCCACCTTCTCTGATCCAGCCCGTAGGAACAGTAAATAGTTAAATCGGGAGTCAGACGGAGAGAGTTCGCTGTGGCCTTTGGTCAGTTACGTGGCCTCCCACATCTCAGGGTCCCCCATGGTGATGAGGCATAATACTGCTCATCTCATTGGTTTCTTACGTGTGAGCGAGCCCAGCGCAGGGCTTGTCCCGTGTCAGCCTTCAGAACTGTATGTTTACTGCCTCCCAACACCCATCTCCAGCTCCCATCCCTTGTGGTCAGTCTTCCTCTGCCTCCCTTCACATTTATCGGAATGAAAGTGGCACAGCATTGCCAAGGGAGACCATCTGACATCCTTTAGGACACCCCAGGCTGAGCACCCTTGATTCTGAACACCATCCAAGTCAGAACATAGACCACCTTCCATCTTGTCCCCCAACCTCAAAGAAGGGAGGAGGACGAAGGGTGGGGGGTAGGATTTGAGCGGTAGCCCTGGTGCCAGAGGTACGTCACATCCAGACTCCCGTCAGTGCTGATGACTCGTAAGTGACATTTAGTACAGCACTTAGAAGAAATGTAAAACCTCCCTCAAAAAACCTAACAAAAGACTGTGTAAAGACTTATTTGGCACCTCCACTGGAAAAGGCTTCATAGCCAAGTACAGCAGATGTGGGAGGTGAGTAGCCAACATTTTTATTGGTAATCATCCTTTTGTTCACGGAAGTGGGGGTGATACTCAAGCGCTGTATGCCAGGCAGGCGTTAGCTTTGTTCTGCTGCGGGTTTTTGTTTCTTTGTTTGTTTTTAATTCTAAAGCGCCACTGCGTTTTGTTTTTCAATCGGAGAATGGAAACGTCATTTCATTCAGTGCACATTTGCCGCTTACCTCCTGAGTGGTGGAGACTGTGGTACCAGCTGGAGATTCAAAGTCATTTCTGCAGCACCCGTTGCAGATAGGTACCGTGCATTCCCATTTTAACGAGGCTCCGAGAAGTCAGTGCTCTCAAGCCTGCTTGATTTGGACCTGTGCAGTTGAACGCCACAGTTAAGGGGCTGTGGGGTATTTGTAAGATGTTGTGAGAAGCCTTTGAAAATGACCTGCCCTGACAGTTTGCCACCCCCCTGGCCTGTCTCTTCTCCATTGTGATTGCCTCATCTCCCAGGTTCTTATTTCTTCAGGCATCACAGCAATTTCTTCATCCGCTAACAGTATAAGGATGACCCGAAGGGTAAAAGCCATGAGGTCAGAGACTGTCTAGCTTGTTTCCTGTGTCCCCGAGCCTTGCACGGTGCCTGCTGGATGCTAGGTACTCAGTGCTCTTTGCTGACTGGCTCTGTGTGGCAGAGAGGTCTGCCAGACCTTATGACTTCATGGTATCTGGTCATTTAATGGTGATGGTGATGATGAAGAGAAAAGTTCTGTTGAAAATGAAAAAGGTAAGCTCCACCTCTGCCTTGGTTATTCATGCCCGGCCCCCTAGGAGTTGATTCACATGGTCTACCCTTGATGCCATATTGATTCTCTACTCTCTACTCTCTGGAAGGCGTGCTGCTTTCTTGGTGTTCCAGTTTGCTGACTCTCTGGGCACCGTTTGGCCACTCATCATTTGTCAAACTGAATTCAGTGACGGCCTTTGGATTTGGAGTCATATGGGGAAGAAGTTTAATGCTTGAAGGATATCCACGGTGACCCAATCCCTGGGGTGTAGCTGGACACGGACACGTGGAATGTCCCCTACATGGTCTACTTAACGCTCTCTTGGATCCCAAAATCAACCTCTTTTTGCTTATATTCTCCAGCAAGGGATTTGGGCCTTCCCGCTGGAGTCTGAGGGTATTAGCCGTGGAATGAAATGCCCCGACCGCATCCAGGAGATGCTGGCACTGCCGAGCCGAGCTGCGCACAGAGTTCCCATATGGCTGGAAGATGAGCCTCAGAGAATTGGGGACGTGTCAGCTCTAGACACCCAGTGCCAAGTAGCACAGATTTAAAGATTTCTTGATACTCCTAGACAGCTGAGCAGAGATTTTATCATCAGCGGCAAATGCGGCCAGCCCGTCGTCGCCTTGGCAGCATTCGTGGAATTAATTGGGACACTGAGCTGACAGGACACCAGTGTGGGGATATCTAAGAACCTTCTCTTTAGTGCTTGTGTTGTGTTTTGTGTTGAATTGTGTATCTAAGGTCCCTGGGAGGGAGGAATGTTGCCCTCTACTGGGACTCTAACTTAATTTTTTTATTCAGGCAAGTTAGCCAAAAATGTTTCTACTGATGGCAGTGTTTCTAACATGCTTAGTAGAAACTGCAATATTTTTATTAATGATCCTGAACAGTGAGAACTATAGAGGGGATTTCCAGTTCTGATACACTTTGGCCTTCTGCCTGTGTAGGAATGTGGGGGAGTCCAATGACTTCTATTTGTTATTGGTATTCAGGCAATTCACCCAGAAAATTTCCCTTGTACTTACTCTCTACACTGGGTGTTAATTACGGCAGATCTCTCTCTAGAACGTGGGTACTTTTGCTGCATGGCATGTGAGTTTCTGGTGATCTCTGCACAGAATCTTTATTTTTTTTATTAAAGAGAGAGAGAGTGTATGAGCAGGGGAGAGGAGCAGAGGGAGGGAGAACGAGAGATGGAGAGAGAGAATCTTAAGCACCTGAGCCAAACTCAAGAGTTGGATGCTCAACCGAGCCACCCAGGTGCCCCCAAAATCCTATCTTAAATGTATTAGTGGGATCACTTGTAAAGCAAAGACCCTTTTTCTAAAATCACTCCTAATGTATTTATGATTTTTTTAATGATTGCCATTAGAAACTCAAATTCCTCTATATTGGTTAAACCTCATGGTAATTTCATGATCCATAGGACTTCCAAAATTATTTTGGTGTAATTGAATTTAATGGTGAAGAAGTTGCTAAAATCTAATTTACAGCCTACAGGAATTAGCAAATAAGGCAGTTTGAATTTATTAGGGCCGTGCTTTTCAGTGGTGTGCAGTTGTAAATAAATTCACCTTGTAGAGAAACAGAACTCACGTACATGGATTTGTATGTAAATGTACAGACACAGAAACAAAGCAAAACTTTCCCAAATTTACTTACTATGTGCAGTGCACTCTGATATTTTCTATTCTATTTTCTTTTTTTTCCCTCCTCCCTTCCTTTTTTTTTTTTTTCTTCTGCCTTTCCTCAATCTTTCTCCCTTCTTATGCTGGTCATGACCCACCAAAAGAACTTCATCATTGGGGCGCCTGGGTGGCGCAGTCGGTTAAGCGTCCGACTTCAGCCAGGTCACGATCTCGCGGTCCGGGAGTTCGAGCCCCGCGTCGGGCTCTGGGCTGATGGCTCAGAGCCTGGAGCCTGTTTCCGATTCTGTGTCTCCCTCTCTCTCTGCCCCTCCCCCGTTCATGCTCTGTCTCTCTCTGTCCCAAAAATAAATAAACGTTGAAAAAAAAAATTTAAAAAAGAACTTCATCATTGAACTAATGGGTCATGACCCACAGTTCCAATTCCACTCCAGTGTTGGAGTGAACACTTTCCTCTCCATCCCTTCCTTTCTCCAAGTTTATGATGTGTGTGTGTGGCTTCCTCCCTGCCTCCCTCCCTTCAGAATCCTTTGCTCTCTGTCTGATAGCAGAGCAAAATTGCTGTAAAGAGCTTCAAACCCCACCTTCAGCTCTGATGTCCTGTGCTCCTCCCCCGCCCCCAGTCTTTAGGACAAACAGACCTCTAAGAAGAGCCTTCCATGAATGACTAACCCTGATGCATTATAGGAAAGTCCTCCTTTGTTTACTGCTTGAGAGTAATCATTACAACTAGTTTAATAAAAACCCCACTGTGTTACCTCTGCTCTGGTTTGGGAATATCACTGCTTAATAATAATTATATTCTAACAGTGAATATTTATTAAGCACTTACTGTGATTCAGACAGGGCTCAGTGCTTTCTGTACATTATCTCATTAAGTCTTCATAACTACCCTGTGAGACATACCATTATTTATCCCTGAGGTACTAGAAGCTGAGGCATGAAAAATCATTTGATTTGGCCAAGGTCACAGAGGACAGCGCAAGCCGAGATCTTATCCACGCTTTTATATCTCTCTACAGACATATTATTCATAAAGCTAGTGGCCTATCTGAACAGCTCCTTTTTTGAAAGCACATATTTGAGAACGGTTCTTCAGGTTCTTTTTTTTTTTTTGTAAAACTTTTTTTTAACGTTTATTTATTTTTGAGACAGAGAGCATGAATGGGGGAGGGGCAGAGAGAGAGGGAGACACAGAACCGGAAGCAGGCTCCAGGCTCTGAGCTGTCAGCACAGAGCCCAACGCGGGGCTCGAACTCATGGACCGCGAGATCGTGACCTGGCTGAAGTCGGACGCTTAACCGACTGAGCCACCCAGGTGCCCCTCTGTCTTCAGGTTCTTACAGAGTAGAGTAGCTTTTCTTTTGCATTATTGTTATCAACAGAGGCAGGCAAAAAATGAATCTTAGTTACTGTAATGTGAGTCAGATTATTCCATTATCTACAAGAGAAGATCCATATATTTAAATGAAATATAACTTGTGGGTGGCTTAGAAGGATCAAAGTGTTATATGTTTATGTGGCCTCATTGCTCTCTTTTCACCTTAGACCTACCTACCTATTTATTGCCCACATGCCATTGCAAATCTAGCCTCTCGAGATTGTCTCTTTTCCCTACCCTTTTCAGGCTACAAGAGAAAAACACATCATGTACTGTTTTGTGCTGGCATTAGTTATTTGAAGTCCTACAAATGACATTGAATCTGCCTGGGTGAGACAAACTGAGAGCAGACACGGTCTTCCAGGCCTCTGCTACTCAGAGAGGACCAACAGTACCTGGGAGCGTGTTAGAAAGGCAGGCCCAGGGGAGCCTGGCTGGCTTGGTCAGAAGAGCACCCAACTCTTGATCTCGGGATCATGAGTTCGAGCCCCACACTGGATGTAGAGATTACTAAAACAATAAATACACTTAAAAAAAAAAAAATTAGAGGAAATGCAGGTTCAGGGACCAGAATCTGTATTGTAACAAGGTCCCGGGTGATTCACATGTATATTAGAGTTTCTGAAGCCCTGGCCTAGGCCACCCTACACCAACCATATTTTTCCCTGGGTGTGAAGCATCCAAAGGATGGACTTTGTTCTTCTCAGTTCTGCAGTTGCTGGGGGCACACATCTGTCAGTAACAGCAAACACTTTGTGCTTCGGCCCTGCGTGTTCCTGTGACACCTACCAGTGTTCACCAGTTAGCTCTTCTGCTCGATTAAACCCTCAAAAATGTATTCCAGTAAGTTTGGGGGTCAAGTTTAACATTTGTCAAAAACAGGTTAAGTTGGGAATGAACTACAATGAATGGCACAATATATAAAGCCTACCCATTTGATACCTTCTGACATATGTGTATGCCAGTGAGGCTGTCACCATGATCAAGATAATAAACAGGAATCATCCAATACCTTAAAGTTTCCATGTGCCACTTTGCATCTTTCCTTCACCCCCAGGTGACCACTAATCTGCTTTCTGTCATCATTGATAGGTAAGTTTGTGTTCCGGAACACATGATTCTGAATGGAATCATACAGCATGGCCTCTTTTGTTTAGCTCCTTTTTTTTTTTTTTTTTTTAACTGTTTTCTTTTTTTAAAAAAATACTTATTTTGAGAGAGAGACAGCGAGAGAGCACACATGCGTGCACACACACACTGCAAACGTGTGAGGCAGGGGCAGAGAGAGAGGGGAGAGAGAATCCCAAGCAGGCTCCGCACCGTCAGTATAAAGCCCTATGTGGGGCTCAAGCTCACAAACCATGAGACCGTGACCTGAGCCAAAATCAAGAATCAGATAGTTAACCGACTGAGCTACCCAGGCTCCCCTGCTTGGCTTCTTTTAGCATAATTATTTTGAGATTCCTCATGAGTAGTAGTACATGTATGAGTTCTGTTGCTGAGTAGTATTCCAGCCTATGAATATAGCACAGTTTGTTTATCTGTATACTTGTTGATAAAATTTTGGGTTTCCAGCTTTGGACTCTTTACAAATAGGGCTGCCGTGAACATTTGTGTACAAATCTCTGTGTGATTAACTGCTTTCTTTTTCCTTGGTAAATAAATATCTAGGAATGAAATACCCAAGTCGTATGGGCCATGTATATTTATCTTTTTAAGAAACTACCAATTGTTATGCCATATCATACCCCCCACCAGCAGTATGGGAGGGCTTCAGTTCCTTTACATTTTCCAGCGCTTGGTATTGTCTTTTTGTTTGTACCCATTTTGGTAGGAGTGATGAGGTATCTCCGAGTGGGTTTTAACTTGCCTGCTACTAATAAGCATTTTTTTGCACGCTTATTTGCTATTTACATATGTTGTTCCAAGTGGCTATTGAAATCATTAATTGAGTTGTATGTCATTATTGAGTGAGAGTTCTTTATGTATTCTGGATTAAGCTCCTTTATCAGATAGATGGCTTGCCAATACTTCTTCCAATGTGAGCCATTTTTCTTTCTTTTAATATTGTCTTTTAAGGAGCAAAAGTTTTTGTGGTTTTGATGAAGTCCAGTTTGTCAGTTTTCTTCTCTTACGGATTGTGCTTGTGGTGTCATGTCCAAGAAATATTTGCCTAAACCAAGGTCATAAAGGATTTCTCTTATGTCTTCTTCTAGAAGTGTTAGAATTTTAAATTAGGTTTTACATTTACACCCACAATCCACTTTAAATTAATTTTTTTACATGGTGCGTGTAGGCTGGAAGTTTTTGTTTGTTTTGGCATATCTATGTCCAGCTGTTCAGCATCATTAGCTGAAAGATTGTCCTTCCTCTCCTGAATCTCCTTTGGGCCTGTGTTGAAAATCACTTGTCCACATATATGTAAATAAGCCTCTTGGCCTGTCCAGGGCCTGGCAGCAGGGGAGACCACTGGTGAAAGCAGCAAGCACTCTGGGTTCTCAGATGGCCAGGGTGACGGCTGTCCGGCAGTGGAGGTTGGACTCAGGCTTTGGGGTCTTTAAAGGGTATCTGGAGCTTGCCCTGGGAGTCCTGCAACAGTGGACTTGACAAGTGTCCCTGCTATCCTTGGGCGAGTTGAGGAAATCATCCCTGAAAATCAATTTGGTAGGGTTTAATACTCTCACTGTCCTTTGCTGAGCAAGGCTGGATAGTACATGGCAAGTACCCTTGTAGATACATAGGAGAGGCATTAATTCATCATGTACAGTGGTTGCCTTAAGACATCGGGGCTTACTGGTCTCCTGCAATCTGCTTGAGAAGGGCCGCTGGACCAACGGGAGACGGTGACTTAGAAACCTGGGCGAGCCCATCACGTCATGGGATCCATAGTCGCACAGGCCCTGGGACAGTTCTGGGCCAGCCCTTTTCCGGTCTGAGATAAGATGTCATTCCAGGCGGTGGTAGAGTTGCAGCAGACCCCAGTTCTCCTGCGCGTACGTACCACTGTGCACCTCGGGAGCCATCTGGAGTGGAGACACCTGTTCTCCTAGAGGCTGTGGACTGGAAGACATGCCGCTGCCTTCTGGAGCTGCTGTGGGCAGGAGTCCTTATGCCTGCCTGGGAGCAGACGGAGGCCCGGGTCAGTGAGGTGACCTCAGGGGCTTCTCTAGTCCTTGTGGCGTCTCCCGCCCCCAGCAGCACTGTTGCCCCTCAGGCCCTGTGTGCAGGAAGTGTAGCACCGGAGTCCTGCAGGAAGCTGACGCCTTCCAGGTCCAGGCCGAGCCTCTCTTAGGAAGCAGGAAGAGCGAGCTCTTTTGGCACAGGGGTGCAGGTTTGTGTTAGCTGTGCGTTCCCGGACCAGCAGAGTGAATAGGGGCGAGGGCGGTGCTTTCTTGAGTGCTTCCAAGATTGACCTTGGCACCTCCGTGTGACCGAGACCTGCGTTTCATGCAGTAAACCGGAACACCCTAACACAGTGTTTGTTTTCCAGGCGCTCCTAGCAGGCATGCGGAACCGGGAGAACTGCTCGCCCTGCCAGGGCAACGGAGAGCAGGCCAGCAGGGGCAAGAACCTGGGCTCCGCGTGGCCCGGCGAGGAGGAGCCCTGCGGCGAGGTGACCACCCCCTCTTACAAGAAGCCTCTGTATGGCATCTCGCACAAGATCATGGAGAAGAAGAACCCTCCCGCCGGGGACATGCTCAACACGTACGAGCTCTTCGAGAAGGCAAACTCCAGCAACAGCCCCTCGCCGCTGCGGCTCCTGAACGAGCCGCAGAAGCGGGACTGTGGCAGTGCCGCAGCGGCCACCGACAGTGACCCTAACATCTACTTTCTGATCCAGAAGATGTTCTACATGCTCAACACGCTGTCCTCCAACATGTCCCAGCTGCACAGCAAGGTGGACCTGCTCTCCCTGGAGGTGAGCCGCATCAAGAAGCAGGTGAGCCCCACCGAGATGGTGGCCAAGTTCCAGCCGCCCCCGGAGTACCAGCTCACGGCAGCCGAGCTCAAGCAGATCGTGGACCAGAGCCTGTCGGGCGGTGACCTGGCCTGCCGCCTGCTGGTGCAGCTCTTCCCCGAGCTGTTCAGCGACGTGGACTTCTCCCGCGGCTGCAGTGCCTGCGGCTTCGCGGCCAAGCGGAAGCTGGAGTCGCTGCACCTGCAGCTCATCCGCAACTACGTGGAGGTCTACTACCCCTCGGTGAAGGACACGGCCGTGTGGCAGGCCGAGTGTCTGCCCCAGCTGAACGACTTCTTCAGCCGCTTCTGGGCGCAGCGGGAGATGGAGGACAGCCAGCCCGGTGGCCAGGTCCCCGGCTTCTTTGAGGCCGAGCAGGTGGATGCCGGCCACTTCCTGGACAACAAGGACCAGGAGGAGGCCCTGTCCCTGGACCGGAGCAGCACCATCGCCTCCGACCACGTGGTGGACACGCAGGACCTCACCGAGTTCCTGGACGAAGCATCGTCCCCTGGCGAGTTCGCCGTCTTCCTTCTCCACCGGCTCTTCCCCGAGCTCTTCGACCACCGGAAGCTGGGCGAGCAGTACAGCTGCTACGGGGACGGCGGCAAGCAGGAGCTGGACCCGCAGAGGCTGCAGATCATCCGCAACTACACGGAGATCTACTTCCCCGACATGCAGGAGGAGGAGGCCTGGCTGCAGCAGTGCGCCCAGCGCCTCAACGACGAGCTCGAGGGCCTGGCGCTGGACGGGGGCAGCGACGGCGAGCCCGCGCGGGACGACTGCTACGACTCCTCCAGCCTGCCGGACGACATCTCCGTGGTCAAGGTGGAAGACAGCTTCGAGGGCGAGCGGCCCGGCCGGCGCTCCAAGAAGATCTGGCTGGTGCCCATCGACTTCGACAAGCTGGAGATCCCGCAGCCCGACTTCGAGGTGCCGGGCGCCGACTGCCTGCTCAGCAAGGAGCAGCTGCGCAGCATCTACGAGAGCAGCCTGTCCATCGGCAACTTCGCCTCGCGCCTGCTGGTGCACCTCTTCCCCGAGCTCTTCACGCACGAGAACCTGCGCAAGCAGTACAACTGCAGCGGCTCGCTGGGCAAGAAGCAGCTGGACCCGTCGCGCATCAAGCTCATCCGCCACTACGTGCAGCTGCTCTACCCGCGTGCCAAGAACGACCGCGTGTGGACGCTGGAGTTCGTGGGCAAGCTGGACGAGCGCTGCCGGCGCCGGGACACGGAGCAGCGGCGCTCCTACCAGCAGCAGCGCAAGGTGCACGTGCCGGGCCCCGAGTGCAGGGACCTGGCGAGCTATGCAATCAACCCCGAGAGGTTCCGAGAGGAGTTTGAGGGGCCCCCGCTGCCGCCCGAGAGAAGCAGCAAGGACTTCTGCAAGATCCCCCTGGACGAGCTGGTGGTCCCCTCGCCCGACTTCCCGGTGCCTTCACCGTACCTGCTGTCGGACAAGGAGGTGCGTGAGATCGTGCAGCAGAGCCTCTCCGTGGGCAACTTCGCCGCCCGGCTCCTGGTCAGGCTCTTTCCGGAACTCTTCACCGCCGAGAACCTCCGGCTGCAGTACAACCACTCCGGCGCCTGCAACAAGAAGCAGCTGGATCCGACGCGGCTGCGGCTCATCCGGCATTACGTGGAGGCCGTCTACCCGGTGGAGAAGATGGAGGAGGTGTGGCACTACGAGTGTATCCCCAGCATCGACGAGCGGTGCCGCCGCCCCAACAGGAAAAAGTGCGACATCCTGAAGAAAGCCAAGAAAGTGGAGAAGTGACGGGCGCCCCGGGGACTGAGCGTTCTTTTGGAGCAGTGAATGGTATCCACAGACACGCACCTTATGTCAGTGGGGAGTGGCTTACTACATTTGCACACGTAAACACCACCCAACCACAGGAAAGAAGCCTTGTGTTCGGTCTCTCCAGCTCACGACTTTTGTCCTGTGCCCCAGTGGTGCCGCAGGAGTTGGGGAGAGCTGAGCCGTGAGAGTAGAGAGGCCTCAGGAGTGGTCCTCTCCTGGGCTGTGTCCCCCCACCCCCCTGCAATTTCAGATGCATATTCAGCAACTCTCTTGTTCCTCTGCCCACATTTTACATCTTCCATTTTTATCAAAAAAAATTTTTAATTAAAAAGAAACCCTTTTTAAAAAAAAAATCATTGGGCTCTTTGGGAGCCATTTTACTTAGAAAAAATATCTTTTAAATATTTGAGATGAAGTACTGTAAGATGACTTCAGTTGCTGGGATTTTTTTTTTTTAAGATGGTTTCAGATTTATGAAATTTTTACAAGTGCCATGTTCATGCATGATGGCCAATAATAGCTTCAGGTGGCACAGAGACCAATTTTCCTGACCTTGTCTTTTACATCTGATTTTAGAAGGATCAAGATGCCCCCTGGATGGCAGTAGAAGGGATGGAATAGTGTGATGTCCTTTCCCACCATGGTCGCGTTCTCCCTTCCACTGTGGTGCTGAGGAAGGGGCCTCACGCAGCCTGGCCTGTTTGTAGTTGCCATGTGGGTAGAATGTCGTGCTCACTCTCTGTAGACGAGAACACTGGATGATGATGATGATGATGATGATGATGATGATGATATGAATGTAGATAGACGTGGAAACACGTACACAATGTCATTTGAGCTGTGTCCTTCCACTGCCCCCTTCCCTCTCTACACAAGGATGCTGTTTGGAGGGGCAGACACATTTCCTTGGAAAACAGTCTGTGTGGGTGTTTAGCTTCTTGTTTGATTTAAGGATGGGCCCCTTTGGGCTCACCAAAGCTGTTTACTTTCCGTGTATGTATCTGTGTGACACCCAGGTTCTGGGAGCTGTTTGGTGGTCTCACCACACCTCAGTGTTAGCCCCTCCGGTCGGTAGCACATCCTTGTTCCTCAGGGCAAGCCCAGGCCTCGGGCCCTCTTGGGGATATTTGGCATTGGAAGGTCACAGGTCATTCAAATGGGGCTCCCCTGTCCCTTGCCAGAGTCCACTCAGTTGTCCCCTCGGACCCCCTAGGAGCTCTGCCGCCCTACACCTGGTCAGTCACTTGGCCTCGGAGTAAGACATCTCCTCTCCTCACTGGTTGGGAAGGCCAGACTGCTCCGGGCCAGTGGCATACTCTCCAGGACTACCAATCGGGAAATCCCCAGCACGTAAAGTCCTGAAAAACAATACCTTTACCTACCTGACTTTGGGGTCCCAATCCCTACGAGGGAAAGGAGACAGTGTAACCCAAGCTGAATACATCCTACCAGAAACTCGGAAAATGAACTGAATCACACAGGGTAGTCATAAAACCCTTGTGGGATGTTGCTGATTGAATAGCCTAGTGGCTTAATGTTTTGCTACCTTAAAATGCAGAAGTGATCGAAACAATCTGTGAATTTTCTTTATACAACCGCTAAGGACTTCAGTTCCGGTGGCTATTTGATGGAATTTTGCCTACACCCAGAGGGCTTTTTTTTTTTTTTTTTTTTTAATGACAAGATTTTGAGCAATGTAAAGTTGCTGATCTAACTTTAGTAAATTCGCTTTTAAATGTCACTTACAGATTATTTCTGTTGAAACTGCAGCCCTAAATTATTGCAATTTAGAAATGCACAGGGACTTAAGGACTCTCTCACCGACACCCACACCCACCCACACGTGCACATACATTTTCTTCCTACGAAACAACTTAAGTGGGGTGAAGGGGGCCTATAGGAATAACAAGCTCAGCCTCTTTGTGCCTGGAAAGAAGGGACTAGAGCATCCAGGAAACTCACTTTTTCCTCCTCACTTGGGCCTTTCTCTATGCCTTAGTCTCTCCAACACACACGTGCGCGTGTGCGCGTGCACGCGCCCTACCCAAAGATGGCGGTGGCGCTCTCGCCCGCCAGCCCTGTTGGTTGGAGAGTGCCATGGAATTTGTTCTGGTCTCTAGGATGTGTCCAAGAGGATTCCAAGCCATGCGAAAATTGCCCTGCTTTCTAGAGGGTGGACTCTGACCCTGCAACTTCAGAAGCACAATCATTTATTAATAACGCAAAGTCCTATCTACCCACGTTAGAGAAATCAACAGGTTCTAGGAATGAAATGTGTTTCTTCACAGCCTAGAGCATGTTCAGTTTTTGGAAGCTGTTATTTTGGTGGTTTCCTTAATACCTTTCCTGCGTAGGGCTTCTCCCCACTCCACCCCACCCCTGCCCCAAATCTTAGAGTCCCTTTTAGAGAAGAGAGGTGGACGCACTCTGGGAAGTTGTTTCCTGTCCCTCTGGACTGTCTCACCAGGGAACACCTGCAGGTGTCTGTCTGTATGGTGTCCTCAGTTCTCCAGCCATACAGGTGGGCTCCAAGGCTCCAGGGCAGTTTTTTACACGAAGCAATAGAAGTACAAAATACTTAACTTTTTTCAAAATTTAATGTTTTCCATAAAATGTGTTGGTAAACCCCGTCCCCCTCCCCATCTAAATTCATGGGTTTTTACTTGTTTGTTTTGGGGTTATTTTTTTCTTCGTATCTGGAGAACTAAAGAATTAGCACAGACACATTCTGATGGTAAGTAAAATAGCCAGTCACAGTAGGTGGTAGTGTCCCTCGTTTTCTCTGTTAGTAAGTTTTAAAAGAATGTATGAAGGTAGTCATGAATGTACTAAGTGTTCTAATCCTGCTTCAGTTCACTTTGGCTGTGTCTACATGACAACAAATGTTTGACAGGGAATAAAGTTGTCTAGTGTCATGGGCAAAAGTGTGCCCCTCCCCCTTCAGCGTTGGCCCCAAATCTTCCTTTCTCCTTAAGTTTGGGTGGAGGGGGTGCCGCATCAGCAGCAATCATCAACCAACCAATGGGATCTACTTAGTGGTGAAAGGATTAGCTGTTTCAATGGTAAGAGTCACTGGCCTGACCACACACCGCAGCATGGCCACTTGCGTTCCTACAGAGATGGCCTCAGTTTCCACCCCTTTCCTCCCCCCCTCCCCCCATGTTTGCTTCTTGTCTGATTGGGATGGGGTCCTGAGACCCCCGGTGAGAAGTCACTGCGACCTCTCACCCTGCCTGGCTGTGTGGAGAGCGGCGTGCGGTGGACGTGGGGGCCAAGGGGCTGTTCCTGCCGTTTGGAAATACTTGCCTCGTGTAGATCCAGCCTTAATGTTTTTCTGACATCCTAGTGATAGCAGACCCTGCACAAAGTGGATATCAGAGTTAATACTGTGAGGAGACAAAATAATGGGAATAGTTTTACCAAAGATAATGAAATACCACATAATGTCTGCATTTTACCATTGATTTGAGTGCATCCTTAGAAAACTGAATGTAACAAAAACCCAGGACATTTTTGGAAATTGTATGCTCTCTAGCAACTGTGTGTGAATTTTTATACAAGCACTGTTTTATGAGTTATATAAAATGTTATAAAACTAGAAAAAAATATGGTGTTTGCAACATCTTGTTTTCTTAGGGCACAGGTCTGCCAGAACCTGTGTCGGTCGGTTTGTTGGTTTGTCTTCCCCCCTCCCAGGGGAGGGCGTGACCGCTCAGGGGGGATCCCAGCCTCTGGGGCTGCCACACTGCCTGTAGGGCTGCAGCCCACAGAAGATTGCAGTTGGCCACCACTGAATGAGAGGTCGCCAAATAAGTCCTAGCCCTTTTCTACACAAACCACTTCCTGGCCACATAGTGGGAGGTACATTTGACCTTTTCATACCTTTTCCTGGTCAGGTGCCAGACCAGCCCTGCTGCCAAGGTAGCAGAGCTTCACGGCACTTTTTTTTTTTTTTTTTTGGATCAAATGGGATTTAGTTCCTCAAAACTAATATGATTACCTGATAACAAAAGGAAGGATGCGTGTTTCCTCTCACCTCTTCTGTTTGGCTAATGACAAATTACTAACTTTAATATTCGTAGTAAAAATAGTATCTCAAGCTGTCAGAGAAACGTTTTTGGCCCAGGGGTCACAAAGATACAAAGGAATTTGTGGCTTGTGATTGGAACACTTTTCCTACAGCCGCTGTGTGCTCAGTTGTGAATCCTGACGTGTGTGTGTGTGTGTGTGTGTGTGTGTGTGTGTGTAAGCCTCCTCAGCAGGCTAGGGTGGGTCAGGGGCTGGAGTAGCAAGTTTAAGCAAGACGTGAAGGAAGACTAAATTCTTTCATTCTGGCTGTAGGTATGTTCGTTTTCTACCAAAAAGAAAAAGTCACAGAATTTCAATATATGGGAGCTTACTTACCAAATCTAGTTCTCAGAGGTAAGAACTGCACACTAAATTATTACGATCACTGGGATGGTGAGGTGCAATCGACGCTCAGGGAGCTTCTAAATGAGTTACCGCCCCCCACCCCCCTCCGGCCAGTGGTGGGAAAGGAATGAACATTCACTGCCTAGTCGCTGTAATGGCACCAAACGTTCACTGAGTATAAGCCACGTGCCAGGCACACCAAGAACTGTACCTTATGATCCTCTCGAAAACCCTGTAAGGTAAGTCCCATAATTGTGCCTGTTAAGAAAGGTATGGCCCTGAATGGTGTACGTACTATCTCATTTGATTCTCACAAAAACTCAGTGTCTTGGGCACTGTTATTATCTGTTTTATGGTAAGGAAGCAGAAAGAAGTATGTTTCTTGCCCAAGTTCACACAGCTGGCAGATGGCGGTGTCAGGGTTTAAACCCGTATGTCCATTCCTACGATACCACACCATCCTGGGTACTAAAGCATCCCTGGGTCACAACACACAAAGATTCAGATCCAAAAACAAATGCAAGTCAGTGGTGTCCTTTATCATCCACATCCTCTAAGCCCCAATTTGATCTTAGATATGGGTGTGCTGGTTTTAGAATTGCCGTGTGTGAAATCACTGGCAATTGTGGAGACCCCTGTTCTGGTAATAGGGAGCAAATTTGGGGAGAATTTGTGAAAGTAATTGCCGAGGGTCAGGTTCTCTAGGGACGGAGCCTGAGGGCATCCCTGAGAGATTGGTTGTGGGTGTGCCCTCAGGAGAAGGGGTGGGGGGGGGTGGTGGGCAGGGAAGGCCAGGAGCAAGAGTGTAGTCTCCACTGCAGTCCAGTTTCATCCCCATACAGGGAAGACCTAGAATATGGGTTATTTGGCGTAATTAGACCCAGCTGAGGCAGAGGGGCTGGCTGGTTACTGTCAGAGGTGTTTCCCAGGGAAAAGGGTAGCTTGCCCAGTAGGATGGCCAAGGGCCCGCTCCAGAAGGGCTGCCATGAGCGGTTAGCTGGCCCTCAGCGGCTAGGGGTTGGATGCACTGGCAAGGGATCTGGGTAATATTCTATCAGCATCAGGTAGGGTCAGAACCAGCAGAGGGCATGTCAAACCAGATCAGTGGGCTCCATCCCCCGGGATTCTGCCGCAGCAGGTCTGGATGGTGCCCAAGCATTTGCATTTCTAATAAGTTCCCAGGTGATGCTGGTCCTGCTGGTCCACGGCACACCCAGAACTGCGCTAGTGACCTCACAAAACATGCTGTGAATATCAAGGAAACCGAAGGCTTAGCACTTTCCTGATCATTAGAAATAGATCTGAGCTGAAATAAGTGGTTTCCTGTTGCAATAAAACTGCTTCTTAACTAGCGATAAACTAAATCTTAGCTTTTAGGTCAGTGGGAAGAAGCAGGTTCACGAATACTTCAAGGCTTAGGGGCAGTGGCCAAACGTGATGGCTTTTGCCAGAGCGCTTTTGCAGGAGGAAGCCTGTTCATTGATTTTAAGGAGTAAGAATTGATTTGTTCTAAATACAGTTTGTAGTCCTCATGGTGAACTGTATCCTTGACAGATGTTGAGACATTAATGCCACAGCCCGGTCCTTCCAGAAGCTCCTACAGTGTGATGACTGTGTAGTCAAAAGTGACAGTGGGCTTTTAAATTACACGGAGTTGATGTTTTTGTAAGAGCTCCCATTTTTCTGAGCCCTGTAATAGGTGAGGAACATGCTAGGGATTTGACATGTCATTCAGTCCTCACAGAAACCCTGTGGGGTAGATGTTTCCATACCCCATTTTACAGATGGGGATGCTTCCAGAGGTCAAGGTCATGAAGCTGGCAGAGCTGGGGGGTGCCAGTGATGACCAGTATGACTCCAGTATCTGACTCCAAAGTCTGTGTTCCTAATTTCTGCACTGCCGCTAGTGTGGCTGAGTGCAGTAAATTTCCCCATCTTTCTGCCTAGGGGTCTCCTACCATTGAATTCGGGGTTTTGCTGACTGTCCACAGTTTCTGGATCTGCCTGAGTGCGTGTTTGACTCAGAAAACCTGTCAATGCAGGAAACAGAACAAGGGATGCGGTAAGAACCATGTCTGCTTCTAAAGGAAGTTCATTCCTTCTGCAAAAATATTTGTAATGTCTGTTATCTCCTAGGCACTGTTCCATGACTCTGACAAGTCTCAAACTCACTAGTTGGTAGCTAAGAGGCCTTGGAGAGAGAAGACTCTGATAGTAAACACAAAACCTAACATCTCTTGCCTGAAACGGACTTTCAAGATGCACGGTGGGTATAAGCAGACTGGGAAGCTTGGCTCCCTGGCTCGGTGTAGACAGCTGAGGCCAATGCAGATGGAACAAGGCTGGAGTCTGGCCCGAGGCACCTGCAGGCCCAGTTTCCTGACTCTCCTGCTTCTCACAGACTGAAACATTGCTAAGATGCTGTGAATGCTGGCTGCAGGACCGGACGGCCTTGGTCTTCCTGGTGTTCAGTCCCTGCTATTTTCTGACACAAGGTGTTCAACTGAAGTCTCCTCCTGGGTTTGGACAAGCAGAAGTCTCAGCACAGACACAGTTCAGGCATGATGGGGCATACACTTCGTCATATGTAAGACCCCTGGTGATGGGTGCCTTCTTTTCGGGTTCATACTGCTTGTGTTGCTTGAACGCAGAGCTGACTTCGTTTTAGCCTCACCTTTTGTGTATCTGTCTCAGAATCAAGGGTTAAGGGATCTCCCCTACAATCCTAAAGAAAATTCTACACATGGCATGGGGAAGGAAGTATCTGGTAGTAACCCCTCTGAGTGGGGCTCTGGAAGTGGGCGTTACCAGTCCAGGCCTCTCAACAGAAATTGCCCATTTTAGACACTTGCTGTTCTACCCTGACTGCAGTTCTTGGGGCTTCACTTATCTGCCTTGGGGAAGGTCTCACCAGCTTTAAGAATAAAGTCCCAGGATAGAAAGCCCATTGGGAAGAATTGCCATCTCTACACATCAAGAATCAAGAAGTGCATCGTGAGTGATCCATGTCAAGAGCATGCAAAAATCACACTTTGACCAGTCTGCTTTTGATATACCTGGTCTGTTAAATAATGAACAACTTAGGCAAACAAGCAGGTCTTTGGGAGGAACAGGAAAGCGGCAGTCTCAGAAAGCTGCATCCAATTTCAGAGCCCTCAGATGAGGCAGCAGCGGCTACCAAAGGCAGAAGCAGCAGGCTGGGGGGGGGGGGGGGGGGGCGGGCTTTCCTGTGCAGGAAAAGAGAACTTAGGAATGCATGTTAAAAATAACTCTTTACTCCTACATTAGTCGGGCAAAAGTTAGAAAGCTGGATCATGCTGGGGCTGGATGAGGCTACATCTGCAAGCACTTTCACGTGTTGCTGGTGGGAGGCAGCCTTGCTCAGCTGTTCTGGCGAGTAAGCAGCACTGTTTATTTGCGGTGAGGGGAGCTGGGGAGAGTCTGGGAGAAGGGGCAGGCAAAATGTGGTGGATGCGCTTTGGTATCACGTGGCAGTGAGAAGCCACAGATTGATGCGCCATGGATGGAGCTTCAAAACCACGGAGTAGAAAAAGATACAAAATGAAAAGAACAGCACATTTTACAAGAAAGCATGCAAACAAAATGATACACATTAAACACATCAGCTTGTTTGGCTAAAGTATGAGAGGAGGACAGGGAAATAAATTAGAACGAGAGAGGAGCAAAAAGAAACGTGAAAGAATAGCTTGGGGGGTGGGTACCAGTGCTAGGGCATTTCCCAATGGAAAAACTTCCGGGCGTGTGCCTGCGCCCACCCCCTGAGGTGCTGGTAAATGTTTAACAAATGACTCTCCAAGGGAAACATCAATTCTGTTTCGGGGTGACTGCTGATCTCCAAGGTGAGTACACTGCCGTGGCTGCTTGCCGGCTTGCTGTGGGACCTGCCGAGGTTTTGGAGATGCATACTGCGCTCACTGCGGCTGCTCCGTGCAGTGTGCAATTTCCTTCACTACTCCCTTGAGAGTGTCAGTAAGCTGAGAACCTGACCGTAGCTTTTTGAAAGCCCAAATACATAGGAGCGAGATAAGGCAGAACTTCAGTAGAGTGTGAATCTACTTGCCTGTACCCTGCATCCTTTAGATGGTTCACGGAACATCACCACCACCCAACTGACATCTCCCTTTTTAGCTTCTTAGAAAACGCTAGTTATGTTCCCATCTCCTCAATTATCATTGACCAAATAAACTGTGACTTAAGGAAGGAGTATCCCCCAAATGTCTACTTTTCTCTCCAAAATGCTAAAAAGATAATGAAACGATTGCCTGGCCATCTATGTAATTTTCCGGGAAAGACCGTGAATGCTGTCTGGCAGAGAAATGCAATTAGCATCATATTTCCTAAAGGAGTGCCATTTCTTTGAAAGAATTAACCATCACTACTGGTATAAGCGCTAGATCAGCCTCCACCAAAATAGTCATAACTTAAAAAAAAAAAAAAAATTCTTCCTTGTCATCCCATGAGAGCAGGTGTCTTGAGCTCATCTCTCCCGACAGTTGGGGTCAGACAACTCTGTTGTGAGGGTGTCCTACACACTGTGGGGGTTTAGAGGCATCACTGGTCTCTATCCACTCGATGCCCTTATCGCCCCCTCCCCAACATCTCTAGACAGTGCCAAATGTCCCCGGGGGTGGGGGTGGGGGGGATACCCTGGTCGAGAACCATTGCAGTGGAAACATACACATCTTTAATCCTTTCATCATAGTCTTTTAAAATTTTCTTTAATTTTCACTGAGGAGGCCTTGCCAGGGTAGCACTATAAAGCAACCGTCATTTGGGGTCAAGTATGGAGTGAACTTGCAAGAGTTCTACAAATCTTTACAAACTGCTTTTGTTTCTGCGATTTCATAGATATGTTTCAAGTCCCTTGTACTGCAGACAGCGGCGAGAGATCAGCTTTTGCCACGTGTTGTCACGAAACCAACATTCTCCCATCAGGTTTTTTTTCGTTTCTTAGTTTGATTTTTTAAAACAGAGACCGTCTGGAGTGAACCAAACACTGCAAGCAGCTGCGTGAGATGGTAATTACCCACAGGGCTTCTAAAAGCCTCGCTAGTGAGTGGCTCTTCCCACTGTGTAGCTTGCAGCAACTCCTCTTACCTCATACAACGCATCTTGACTTTCTCCCTCATTCGAACACAGGACAAGGTAAGGCAGTTAGTATCCTGATCCTTATTTGACCAATGAGGAGGCTGAAGCTCTGAGAGACTAAGGTCAACCTACGACCAAGGTAACCCAACTTGCTGATGATAAGGCTGAGCCTAAAAACCAGGACCCCTGACACATCACAAGATCATGCCGCCTTGCACCATACTAATTAGGCTTTCTATATCTAGAACTTTCCCAAGAGAAGTCTGGAGAAGAGAGGGAGAGGGAGACAGGGACAGAGAGAGGTAAAGGAAATGGGAAAAACTATGGACATTTATCTCTTAAATTACAATTCATAACTCATGTTGAAATTGAACATGTTTTTACTAATAAGTCAGCAAAGTCCAGTTAACAAGTGGTAAGATAGGAAAATTCCCTATTACACTGGACAGTATGTAATATTTCTTCCTGAGAGCTTACTTGAGCTTTCAAATAAAAATCAATTTTCCTGAGTCTTCAGAAATCCAAGGTGGTAAAGACTTCCAGACTCATGGGCCCAAACATCCCACTGTTTTGGGCCACAGAGGTGTCTCTTCACTGTCAGTTAACCTGAATTCCTAAGAATTCCTGGAGGGCAAATAAAAAGACCCAGACACAGCCAGTCTCTTTTACATGACACAGTCTAATAAAGTCTCTAAGTGAGCTGACCTTCTGATGCCAGGAAACTGTTCCTGGAAGACTACAAACTAGTATTTCTGCAGATGCCCTTTTCTTAGATCATGTGTATGACGTATGTATCCCTTGTAGTTTTTAAACATTTTAAAAATGTTTATTTTAGAGAGGGGGGCAGAGGGAGAGGGAGTGGGGCAGGCTCCACTCATGACCCTGGGATCACGACCTGAGCTGAAATCAAGAGTCGGACACTCAACCAACTGAGCCACCAAGGGGCCCCTGTGTCCCTTCTAATAATGTATTTTTTTTTTTTTTTAAGGCTTGGCCCCTTTTATGACACCTTCTTGAGAACTAGATTCTCTGATTCTTTGTTCTCTTCATTGGTAAAATCTGTTTCAGCTGAAACCTACTACTAAAAACAACTTTCATCTGAAAATCAAACCCTCGGCTTACTGGGGCAGGGGGGAAGGGTCATCACATATTCTTCTGTCAAAGGTCAGATAGTAAATACTTTAAGTTTCGTGGGCTACATAAGGTCTCTGTGATATATTCCTTCCTTCTTTTAACAGTGCTTTAAAAATGTAAAAACCATTCCTGAGTGCCATAAAAAGGCCTCTGGCTGCCCCTGACCTAAACAATTAATTTTAGATGGGCCCTAACTAGCCCCTTTAGAAGGAGTTAGAACAACTTATCCATACTTCTGAAGGCAAACCTCTGAAGGGAATTAAAGCTCACACGTTGGTAATTCAGAAGGGCTGGTGGTGAAAGGGGGTCCCCCAGTGTTCTCCCTCGAGGATATGAAGGGTGACCTTGACATTACTTGATTTTGCCTTAAGAAGCCTGCACCCAGGGAAGCTGGCCAAAAGGGATAAAATGGAAATGAAAGCACAAACAACAAGGCCCGTTTATTTTACATGGACTCCCGACGTATTTAATGTGGGAACAGCAGGCTAGTCATTAAAACCCTCTCTGGGCTTAATTCATTCAGCACACATCTCATTCATGCTCATGAGGCTAAAACGAGGTCAAAATGAGCACAAATCAAGCCCTGGAGAGGAATCCAGGCCATGGGAAGTGTCTCCAAGCTATGGATCCCAATTTCCACAAAACAGCTCAGCAGTTTCCACTAAGGGCAAGAGAACTTTAATAAAAATGCCCTCTTTTTAAGCTGGCCCTTTCCCCCATCACTCGAAAGTAGCTTTATTGATAGAAAGCAATTCATTTATTTAGACATACTCTTTTTAGGCAACTTTAACTTTTTCCACCGGCGTAACACCACTCTGTACTTCTCGCTTTCAGTTTTCTCTCCCAACACTTTTTTCAGGAGAACCCTCATCACTGTCTCTGTTTCTGCTTCTTTATCCTCTCCAATTAGAAGATCCAATGTATCTCCCACTTTCACCTGAAAATTAAAAGAAAACTCAGCCTTTACTGCATTTTGGGAAACACAGGCCAATGCAAATGTCCTTTTATTTTTTATTTTTTTAGTAGTCTCTACACCCAATGTGTGGCTTGAACTCATGACCCTGGGATCAAGAGTCGAAAGCTCCCCCAACCAGGCACCCCACAAACATCCTTGGTTTGAGTTTCACCAGGTGACCACTCCCTAGAGGGGCAGGTGAGGAAAGGCAGTGTTTCCTCTGAGGCTTTCCCTCATCCAAAGTGCCTCCGGGTGAAAGGGCCTCACTCACAGGATGCCCCAGACACACGTGCCCGATCCTGTCCACGTCCTTCCTTCAGACTTGGATGGCTTCCTATGGGCAGCCCGGGTGGTGTGGCTCAAATACCTCTACTAGACGACTGAAGGAAACACATGGAGGCATTTGTTTTGGTAACATTGACAAGAAACAAAGAGAGTGGGGCACAATCTTAGAGAATATGTGCATAGTAATTACTACCAGCACTGAGACAACCATTTCCAGTGTAACTTTTCACTGATTTCAACCCAGATGAGCTACATAATTGAGGACGGGGCAGTTTGTTGAAAATTAGTCACTGTGGAACAGTCAGCGTATCCCTTAGAGAAATGGTAAAGAAAAGGCCTAACACTGATTAGCCCTAGTGACGCCACATCATCGAGAAGATAGGACTCAATTCACCAAGACAGAATGCCACAGAAAAGAGGGTAGGGTTGGATGCAGACTCAGTAGGTTAAAAAGGCTGAGGTCAAACCCATTCTTGCCTTGGGTTGAGTACTTCAGGGCCACGTCCTAGGGCAGTCCTATCAGTGTTGCTGGGGACAGCCTATGGTGGATACCTGGTCCTGGCAGCCCAGGATTCCAGGGGATCTGCCCAGTGACTCAGGAAGGAGCTAAAGTGACCCAGGTGCCAGATGCTGCTTCTACTGTAACATAAGCCAGGGATGACTGGGGCCATCTCCGACCTCTCACCACTGCTTCCAAGGAGGCAGGAAGCAACCCCATGTGTGGGCCATGGACTCTAAGTGGGTACGCATGGCCATTTATTTATTTAGAGCCAGGTGAGCTGGAGAACACATGGCTGTTTAAAAGCTGACTGGAGGTTTTCTATTTAAGAAGTATGGTGCCACTTTTACTTTATTTTCAGTTAATGCTCTCTGAGGCAGCAGTCATAACATCAGGCTGTCAAACATGTGTACCTCACCAGGGCAAGCTCATGTTTGTTCTCCCACCCATTCAAGGGCCCAATATTCAGTCCAAAACATGGGAACACACACCTGTTAGCCACAATGCCATACTGGTCAACCCAGACAGCTTAGAGCAGCTAGATGGGAACTCACACAGGAGCTGATGATAAACCTTAACATTCTCCTCTCTGGGCTGGGAAGCAGAAGGGCTCACACCACAAGTAGGCATGAAGACTGCTTCTCCCCTGGGCTTGAAGGTTGGGATGACACAGGCATCATCTAGGGGATCTGTCCTCCTGTAGTTCTTATGCGTTTAATTGAAAATAAATGACCATTGGGGCGCCTGGGTGGCTCAGTCGGTTAAGCATCAGATTCTTGATCTCTGCTCAGGTCATGATCTCAGTTTGTGGGTTTGAGCCCTGCATTGGACTCTGTGCTGACGGCATGGAGCCTACTTGGGATTCTGTCTTTCTCTGTGCCTCTTATCTGCTTGTGCTGTATCTCAAAATAAATCTAAAAAACTTAAAAATAAATAACCATTGGGGCGCTTGGGTGGCTCAGTCGGTTGGGCGTCCGACTCTTGATTTCCACTCAGGTCAGGATCTTGCAGTTTGTGGGATCAAACCCCACGTCAGGCTCTGTGCTGGCAGTGTGGAGTCTGCTCTGGATTCTGTCTCTCCCTCTCTCTGCCCCTCCCCTGCTCGCATGTGCTCTCAAAATAAAAAAAAATTAAAAAATTAAAAAAAAAAAAAAGACCATTTGGCCCAACTGTATGGACATTTAAAATCAACGTCCAGAAATACAAGGCTTGAGAACTCTGCTTTACATTTTTCAGCATAACTTTATTTCATTAAAATTCGCTTTTTAGTAACATGCACGTGACACAAAATATACAAAGTATAAAAGGATACACAGAGAAAAAGACAACCCTTATTGTGTACCCCTTCACAGATATACTGTGCGTAATGTCTGCCCCTTAAAAGAGCAGGCTCGTGTGTGGCTGAGCAGCAGATCCCTTTGGTAGCTTACTTCTAAGGCAGAGAAAAGGGAAGGAATATTTCTCAGGGAGAGAATGAGTTTAGGAAGGCTTCAATCACCATAGTCCGGCTCTAAACACCCTTTGTTTAAGTCAACAGGGACCCAGCAGCACCTCCAGTACTCTGGGCCCCACCTGGTTTGCAGCTAACAGAAAAGGTTTGCTCAGCTACAGGCAGCCAGCTTTATAGATGCAGCATCAGAAAACTGCCTGACCCTTCAAGGCCAGCAGCCAGGCACAGCCCCATGCAGCAGGTCATGGTAAGGGAGGTGTCCTTTATTCTCTGCAAGGGCCAGTCCTTTCTAATGTGGGAGACAGCACAGCAGACATAAAGCAAAAGCGGATGGGATTACGGGCTGTTCCAAATATCTACATTTCAAATCTCCCCTTAGCTGCAGTTACTATGGCTACAGGCCTCCTAGTAACAAGGCAGCCCGAGTGCTAACACTGGCCCCTTCCCTCTGCTGACCCTCAGGAGAAATCTGGAAGGCAGCCGAGAAAACAGAACACCCAAGGCAGAATGAAGAAGCAGCAATTAGACTGTAGTTAATACTATCTCAAAGCAGGGGGAGAAAAATAGACTTGGGGCATTTGTAAATGAGGCCCTGGTACAGAGGTGCGGAGAACCAAGACCAGGTCTTAGGAACGCTGTGGCTGAGGGGAGGGGGCAGGGCTTCAACCAGGAAAAAGCAATTATGGGACAAGAGCCTAATCTCCAGATGCATGTCTGGAGTGCCTGATTTCCTGAAGCTCACAGAGCAATGACTGACATGCCGAACCTGCCGGGTCAGGTGCCATCAGAGATCTCGGACCTTGTGACCTGGCAGCTGAGACAGGCACTGTCCATTCAGCCGTAAGAACCTGTATGATCCCAGAGAACAAGGTCTCTGAAGAAAGCCTCGGTGCTCACCCAGGTCCATGGCCAACAGCTCACACCCTCCCTTGTCGCAGGGCAAAAGGATGTAGCTCAGGTCCCCCAGCCCCAGGGGGTTCTGAAACATGAAACAAGCCTAATAGTAACCTACAAAAGTGTGTGTACCTTCCCTGGAACATTAGTTCCCTAGATACTAAGAGTTAGATTATGTCTGCCAATGCCTCATATGTCAGTGTCTTCCAAACTTTTTAAGGGTCTCTGTCATACACTTTTTGATTGTGTTTTGTTGACTCTAACTATCGTATTATTTTCCCAATCAGGAAAGTGATATATACTTGTAAAAAATTCAGAAACTAAAAAGAATGAAGAAAATATAACCCATAATGCCCCAGAGATAAATACTAGTAATATTGATATTTTAATTCCAGATATATGTAAAATGTAACTTTTTACAAAAATATGTAACTTTCACAGTATATTGTAACAACACTGGATACTGGAAATACATTTTCTTGTAACTGACTTCTTTCACGTAACAATAGTATTGAAGTTCCATAGTATAATGGTTAGCACTCTAGACTCTGAACAATAGTATTGATGTGGGGCTGTCAGAAAACTGGGAGTCTGGGTTTTGACAGCCGCTGTGCACACAGAGCAGGGCACCCAGCAAGTGCTGGCGGGTAACTGCCGAAATGAACAAAATTCCACATCTGCAGAAGTCCCGTAGTCCAGAGTTACCTCTACATGGACCAACTGTTCTTTTTAGCCTATAACGATTTTATGGGACTAATGACTTGGAAGTTTAACTAATGGATTCTTGCCAATTCTGATAATGGTGTGTCTTAAAATTTTAAAGACGAAGGGAAAGATTCATCTTGAAGTCACTTAGGCTGCAAAAGAACAGGTAGTTTGTGTGAAGTTGGCTGGTGAGTCTCACTAGCGTGATCAGGCCCATAGGGAATCGCAGAGAGGGTAACACAGACACATACAGGAGACGCTGAAACCCCAAGTAAGGAGCCTGAGGGGAAACTAGGGAGGCACTGAGTACTGGCAGAGCAACAGACAAAAATATCTGGCTGTCATAATATCTCACCGTTCTGCTTTTCTTCCATAATTTTTCCCCATTCAGCCTGAGTTCGCCTTTGTAGAACGCATCTTCCACTTTGCTTTAAAAAAAACACACACACACAAAAACAACAAAAAAAACCAAATGCTTTGAAATAGAAATATATTCAAAACAATTATAGAGGTCTGAGAAAAACATCTGCCATTAATGTTTTATTCTGATAGTCACCAGCCTCTTTACAAAAGTCTCCGTTCTGGGTGCTGGGAAAATGAAAGTCAACTGCTCCCGTATGTACACACCACAGCGAGATCAAGGGGTTCTCCTGAATAGACGCCCACGTATGCTCGCACATTAGCACAGATACGCTCGCATCATCGGCAGGTAATCAGAACTCTGACGGGGCTCTGCGAGGGCCGGGCACTACCTCACCGGACTTCTGCAAAGCAGGAGCACCCGTGATTCACGACCACCAAAGGGCTCTGCGAGACAAACCAGGCACGACACGAATGTTGGGGCTATTAAAAAATCCTCTGCTCGTCCGCGCTGAGGTTGGGGAAATTCCAATCCAGCAGCTGCGGTCTCTCTTAATCACCAGGGCAACCGGACCAGGAGCCGGTGCCGACAAAAATCAGTGCCATTTTCTCTTGCTGCTCTGACTCCAGGGGAGTTATATCTGGGTGGGTTTCTGCTTCATGATAACAGCACCAGCTACTACTCTGGGGAAGAGAGAGAGGATCCCTTACAAGTTTGCCAGATTTTAGAGAATATTCAGTAAATCCCGACAAGGGTCCCTATGGGATTGGTCACCCTTGTAAGTCCTTAAACTTCATGGATTAAAAAATTAAACCATGCCATTAAATTAGGTCACACAGGTATAAATTACACATGGAGACCTTTCTGAATATATTATCCATACCGTGATTCTTACCTTGTATGCAGTATGCACACAATGAGTGCTAAAGGAATGAATGAACAATGAGGGTCACTATTCTTATAGAATTAGTCTAGCAGAGAGAACAAGAATACTAGAGAAATCGTGAAAGTTACACTTAATATCTCTGGGCACTATATGTGAACACACACAGTACTTTCTTCATAATAGCTAACATATATTGAGTCCCTACCATGTGTTAGGCACTGTTAAAATGCTTTAGATGGAGGAGAGAGATACTCATTTAGTCCTAGCAACCAACTTCTAAGGTGTTATTTTACATTATACAGATGAGAAAACTGACACTTAGAGAATTTAAGTAACTTGCCCAAGGTCACACAGCAAACCAGGATTGAAACCCCAGTAGTCTAGCTGCGGAGCCTGCATTCTTAACCACCACATTCTCCTGCTTCTGTTGCTTCTAAAAGGGACCTTCTCACACCGTGGCATTTGTGAAACCCATGTACGGCTTCTTCTTACTATACACACCTAACATGGTCATTACTTCCCTCCTCAAGAAGTAATCAGTGGTTCACCTTAGAGTCAACTGTGTCTTAGTTCAGGGAGAGGTGGCACCTGGGATGTGCAGGCAGTCACTTGACTCCTCTGGAAATCAGTTTTCTCACCTGTAGAATGAAGTAACCGAACAGGTTCCTGGAAGGTCCTTTCCTAACTGTGGTTCCTCCTCACCATAAGGGCTGAGTGGCTGGAAACGGTGCATTAACATAACAAAAAGACAAAGGATTTTGTAATAAAACGAGAGTCGTACTTACTTTCTTCCAACATCTAGGCCTGTCTTTAGGATAACATCGTACCGAAAAGACTGCACTACTTTCTCCAGGTCTTTATAGTCTCTGACCACACTAGGGTCGTCCTCCAGCTCCTCCTCCCGCTCACTCATCTCGCCGTGGCTCTCCTCATCAGAGTCCTCTTCAGCTGCGGCTTTCTGCAGAGTCTTTTCAGTGGATTTTTTAGAGCCTATATTACTTTTGAGTCTTATGGAAAATGGGAAAATATATTCTGGGGATATGAAAAGCCTGGGGAGTCTCCGTGAGAAAACGTTATGGAAAAATGTTTTACAATTTGATGTGTTTAACTTGGTACTAGAAAAATATAAGTATCGATTCCAGGAAGCACAGAGTTTGTACGAAGGTGTCCCTTGTAGTGCTCCCCAGAGTCCAATCCAGGCATCTGGCTTTCTCAAAACGCTGGCAGGCAATCTGACACTAGTCATAGCCATGGCGCATAGAACCTGAAACAGACGATAATTCAGTTTTATTTCACGAGTGCAGCGTCCTGGCATTCTTACAACACAAACCATACATACCATGAACACTTAATACCCAGCACTATACTTAGGCTCCCCTACAAAAGACCATATTGGTCTGCACGTACTGAGGGCCACGCACTGCACTGTGGTGAGTCTTCTAGCTGTGCTTACCTCACAGGGTGCTCGTGAGGGTGGAACTGGATACTATGTGTGAAAACACTGCTTCTCTTCTCCATCCCCCAAATTAACTTGGATACTTATTGCTACTGAAAAATATTAACAATAGTTCTTAATGATATTAAAAAAAGAAAAGATCTCATGGTGCCTGGGTGGCTCAGTCAGTTAAGCTTCTGACTTTGGCTCGGGAAGTTCATGAGCTCGAGTCCCACATCAGGCTCTGAGCTGACAGCACAGAGCCTGGAGCCTATTTCGAGTTCTGTGTCTCCCTCTCTCTCTGTCCCTCCCCTGCTCACACTCTGTCTCTCTCTCTAAAATAAAAATAAAACATTAAAAAACTTGTATCCACCAAGTTAATATTAAGAAAAAGAAAAGGTCTCACGGAGAGAAAAAGTATTTATTGGCATACGTTACATCTCTACAATAATGACTTTGCTAAGGAAAGACACCAGGTCATGACTTCACAAAACCCAGAGTGAATCTCAGCTTTGTTTCAACCTCCAGCCCTACCGAATCAGAGGTAGGAATGAGCAAATTGGACAGATCTGCATTTTACCTCCTTTTACATCTTCCTCCTACCGTTTAACGGAGGCATTAGCTAGCAGAGAAGGAAGGGGCCTAGAGACCCACAAAGTAGGTAATTGTTTCCTGAGGCACCGAGGTGCTGACATGCCAGAGAGTAGTCAATTCCTGTATGACTCCAAAGACAGCAGAAACCATCTCATTATGATGGTAACAAACCTTCCCAAGTACATCAAGATGGTTTTAGAGACCATGACTTAGTAATTTGAGAAGGGTTGCCATATGGTCAATATTCCCATACCTTAAGTCTGAGAATGACTTTCCATGGTGCCAACGCTATACTTTCAGACAGATGTCTTTGATGATGGTTTGAAGGATTTTTCCTTCCTACTTTCCATTCATCACAAAACTGACAACAGCAATTACCTGTAAACCCACTCAAAACCACATAGCTAGCTACTTCCAAGTTGTATTTGTTAACATTTTGGGCCTTATTTTTGTTGGCATGAATGAGGCAGACAACACAAGCTCAAGTCTGTATCTCACTGTTCTTGGGACCCCAATCTGAGTCTTAACTGAGAAGTAAAGCAGGCATAAATTAAGGGTTGTTTTTCAACACAACTAGAATTTGAAATAATTTTTTTAAGCTTTTTTTTTTTTTTAAGAGAGCACATCTGCACATGTAAAGGGGAGGGGCAGAGAGAGAGAGAGAGAGAGAGAGAGAGAGAGAGAGAGTCCCAACCAGCCTCAGCATTATCAACTCAGAGCCCGATGCGGGGCTCGAACTCATGAACCGTGAGATCATGACCTGACCAGAAATCAAGGGTCGGAAACTTAGCTGACCGAGCCACCCCCAGGTGCCCCTGAAATAATTTTTAAATGCTATAAAAATCCAGAGTACTCTAAAATACTGACTGGAAACTATTTGAAGCACCTTAAAGAGAAACATTGAGAAAAATCATTTTTATACACATTTTATCTAATTTAGTAGAGAATCAATAATAGCGATGCATAGAAAAAGCCTTAAGTTTTCTAGAAGCAGGGATAAAGAAAGAAAATAGTATATTTCAGTAGTTCCTAAACTTTGTATTTCATGGATTGCTACAATAAAAAATTAAGGGGTGCCTGGCTAGCTCAGTCAGTGGAGCATTTGACTCTTGATCTCCAGTTGTGTGTTTGAGCCCCACGTTGGGTATAGAGATTATTTAAAAATAAAATCTTTAAAAAAAAATTTTTTTTTTTTTAGTGTTTATTTATTTTTGAGACAGAGAGAGACAGAGCATGAACAGGGGAGGGTCAGAGAGAGAGGGAGACACAGAATCTGAAGCAGGCTCCAGGCTCTGAGCTGTCAGCACAGAGCCCGACGTGGGGCTCGAACTCACGGACCATGAGATCATGACCTGAGCCGAAGTCGGACGCTTAACCGACTGAGCCACCAAGGCGCCCCTAAAAATAAAATCTTAAAAAAATTTTAAGTTACCTAATGGTGGACTTTTTATTTTTCCAAGTAAAGATATTTTTTAAGGTAGTAATTGCTACTCTTATACCATAATTTAAGAGAAAGATTTCAATGGTTATATATGAAACATATTTTCATGGCAGAAAATTTGAAAAAAATATAAAGAAAATTCAAACCACCTGAATCCACTCTATGACAATCACTGTTAACATTTTAACATATATTCCTTACAGTGTAAAATGTTAAGAAAAGTAATTCTCTCATACGCAGGGCCTTTCATACCTTCCCACCCACCAAAAACACACAGGAAGGTTAACCTTAAGTAGCCAGAGCTCTCTATCAGCCTCAGAAATTCTATGTTGGGCCTAAGTGGTAGACTTGTTAGAATTTATTCAGGTGATGTCCAAGTTATGGGCCAAACAGCCCTGGCTGAAATCACCAGTAACTGTTGGGCCTAGACCAGATCAGTTAATAAGATGCTCTTGTAATACAGAAGATGAAGATTGGCATTAATGATGATAATTTGCTTATCTTTAGGTATTTCTCAAACTGTGGGCCATGAGCCATTATTAATTTTTACTTTTTAAGAACACTGAAGAGTACAGAAAATATTACAGCACATCACATAGTAAATACTGCTTTATGAAACTTCCATTACAATTACACATACATATATAAGAATATATACACACACACTGGGTCATCATGTAAAATGTATTTACTGTAGATAATAATAATAATAAAAAGTCAGGGGCACCTGGGTGGTTCAGTCGGTTAAGTGTCTGACTCTTCATTTCAGCTCAGGTCATGATCTCAAGGTTTGTGGGTTTGAGCCCCGCATTGGGCTCCGTGCTGGCAGTAAGGAGCCTGCTTGGGATTCTCTCTCTGCCCCACCCCGGCTCTCTCCCTCGCTCTCAAAATAAAAAAATAAAAACTTTAATTGTTTTTTAATGTTTATTTTTGAGAAAGAGAGAGCGCGTGCGTGAGAGAGGGAGGGAGGGAGGGGCAAAGAGAGAGGGAGACACAGAACCCAAAGCAGGATCCAGGCTCTGAGCTGTCAGCACAGAGCCTGACGTGGGGCTCAAACTCACGAGCCATGAGATCATGACCTGAGCCAAAGTCGAATGCCGAACCGACTGAGCCACTCAGGTGCCCCAATACAAACTTAAAAAAAAGTTTGGGGTGCCTGGGTGGCTCAATTAAGCATCAGGTCATGATCTCATAGTTTGTGAATTTGAGCCCCTTGTCAGGCTCCAAGTTGATAGTGAGGAGCTTGTCTGGGATTCTCTCTCCTCCTCTCTCTGCCCCTCACCTGCTCATGCTTCTCTTGAAATAAATAAATAAACGTTAAAAAAAAAAATTGAAAACACTGATCTAAGTGACTTTAGCAAAGTGTTTTTCGCTATTAGGTATAATGCCAAAGGCCATATGTATGCCTGGAAGCTGAGAACCCACCTGTCCGTTCCCCTCAATTAACAATACCCCCAGAGCCATAGGGTTTGCAGAAATGGAAAGGGCACCCTCTCAGGGATAACTTTGTGCAGAGTCCTCATTTTACATATGAGTACAAATGAGACTCGGGACAATTTAACAATCCACTAAGTCATATAGCTAGTAAACAATCCAGTCAGGATTCCAATGACAAGTCTTGACACTCACTGTTTACTATGGGTCAGGCGCTCCTCTATTAACTCATTTATTCCTTCCAACAAGCCCATCTCAGTTACAGGGTCAGACAAATACTTAGTGGATTCAAACCCAGGCTCCCTGGCTAAGTCAAGGGTCCATGCTGAACTGCCTGTCTTCTGACTCTAAGTCCACTGTTCTTTCTGCTACGCCATGACATTTATTGTCTCGTTTTTTCTTGAACAAAAACCAACTTTCACCAACTGCAATACTAGAGAGAATGAATAGTTTCAGGAGCAGAGGAGTGGTAGGAACTGTCACCCCGACTTAGGAGAAATCCTCAGGGGTGCCTGGCTGACTTGAGTGGTGGAGAGTGTGACTTGATCTCATGGTTGAGTTTGAGCCCCACGTTTGGTGTACAGATTACTTAAAAATAGAATCTTAAAAAGAAGAAGAAGAAGAAGAAGAAGAAGAAGAAGAGGAGGAGGAGGAGGAGGAAGAAGAAGAAATCCTAGGAGGAGACATCCTCAGGGAGGGAAGTCCTGTCTGTCAGTCCCTGGACTCCTACATTTCCCTGCTGAAGCCCCACCTTTATATCATACTGTTGTGTCTTGTGAGGAATGCCTGGATAGGATATTGCTCTTTGTATATATCAAAATAGATCGCATTTACCTACACTAGGAAACTTTTACTAGCACAAAACAACAATTTTAAGATTGTATTCACATGGAAATACAATAAACATAACCAAAATGTCAAGCCAAGTATTACCTTCGTGTTTATTAGTTACTACTCCCTCTTTGTGATCTGCTTATTCTCTAGCATGCAAATAGTCAGTAAATGCTGGAAGTTTAGATAAAATTTATGAACATAAGGGGCACCTAGGTGGCTCAGTCAGTTGAGCATCTGATTCTTGATCTCAGCTCAGTTCTTAATCTCAGGATTCTAAATTTAAGCCCTGTGTTAGGCTTCACGCTAAGCACAGAGCCTACTTAAAAAAAAAAAAAAAAAAAAAAAAAAAAAAAAAAAAAAACAACTATGGGGGCCCTTGGGTGGCTCAATGGTTTAAGCATCCGACTTAGGCTCAGGTCATGATCTCGTGGTTCGTGAGTTTGAGTCCCATGTCAGGCTCTGTGCTGACAGCCCCAGAGCCTGGAGCCTGCTTCGGATTCTGTGTCTCCCTCTCTCTCTGCCCCTTCCCTGCTCTCTCTCAAAAATAAACATTTAAAAAACATTTAAAAAAAAGATTAAACAAATTATGAACATAAAATTGAGAAAACACATTAACCTAATTTTTGCTGGAGATGATGACCATTTGTAGCAATGGACACCCAGGGCCACGGGGTAGAGCCTGAGGACCCAAGTTCTATCACAGAGCTGATCACTGGTCAGAGGAGGAGTAATGGAGCAGAGTGCTAACCAGGCCCCAACCCCTCTTCGACCAGAGCAGCAGTGCTGGAAAATACTGAGGTTCCTTGTATTTCACTTGGAGAAAGGATTCTACTAATGGGAAAAAAAAAAAATATGTCCTTTTAGCATGGCTTCCCCCCTCTTCCAGGCTCCACACAAGAGCCACTCTCCCTCTCCACCCTTCCCCTTCCCTTTTCCAAATTCATGTTGCACCAATGCTATGTGTCTTTGTACTGTTTTTATCTTCTAAGCTCTATGGGTAGTGACAGGGCAAGAATTGTGTCTCATTCCTCACTCCCATCCCCATTAGCTTGGCACACACAAACACCAGTGAATACTTGCAGACTCATTTTCTAGAAATGAAAGGAGCATCCTGCCCATTATCACATCCACCCTACATTCACTCATTTGCCTGTATATGCTAGGTAGCCAGCTAGGCTAGGCTTGGGGATAGGGGATAAAACACAGCCCTTGCCCTCAAGGAACTGCTATTCAAGGGGAATGTGGGCAAATTGGCTGTCAGAGAACTTAAGTGAAAGCTAAGGTCCAAAGGAGGCGGGACCCTATACAGGCTAATGCCTGGAGCAGGGATGCCTGTGAAGAGTTCTAGCTGCAAAGGTCGCCTGAAACAGAACTTGGGGGGAACAGCAAGTTACAACCGTAATTTTTCGCTTTCTAATGGACCATTCTCATCAGCATGCTGTTACTTCTCTCACTAAAAAGCCAACCAACCTTCTCTTAATGCCACTAACTCCCAGCTACAACTTTTGTTCATCTTTATAACAAAACTCAAAAGGGTTGTCTATGCTCTCCTCAACGCCTCTCATTTTCTAAATCCAAAAGGTCATTTATGAGTCCTCCTCTTGTCTGACCTCTCAGCACATCTGAAACCAGTGATCACTCCCTTCTTCTTCACTTGGCTTCCGGGACACCTGGCTCTTGGTACTCCTCCTGGTGTACCCTCCCTGCTGTCCTCCCTTCTCCCAGACATCTTAATGTTGGTGGGCCCCTGGGCTCAATCTTTGGCCTGCATCTCTTCTACGTGATTCATCAGTTTTGACAAATGCGTATCAAGACACCAAACATTTCCATGGTTTTAAATACCGCCTATATGCCAACTACTCCCGAGTCTACATCCCCATTCCAGATCTTTCTCCAAAACTCCAGACATGTATATCTGTGCAGAAAAGATTTAATATAGCAGGCCTGAGACCACTATCCTTAGAAAGGCCTGCTTACAAGGTGGGCCCCTGGCTGGCATCTGGAAACTTGGGATTTCAGGACTCTCACCACTCTCAGAACTGGCAGGAGTAGCTCACCACTGTAAACTGTTTGTACAATTTCTTTTTTTTTTTTTAACGTTTATTTTTGAGACAGAGACAGAGCATGAAGAGGGGAGGGGCAGAGAAAGAGGGAGACACAGAATCTGAAACAGGCTCCAGGCTCCGAGCTGTCAGCACAGAGCCCGACGCGGGGCTCGAACTCACAGACCGTGAGATCGTGACCTGAGCCAAAGTTGGACGCTTAACCGACCAAGCCACCCAGGCACCCCTGTTTGTACAATTTCTTATGATGAACACCTGCTTTCCTTCTGGGAGTCTTGAATTTTGTGTACATGCTAGGCAGAGAGTGCCTATATGACAAAAGCCAATAAACACCCTGGGCAAAGTCCCTAACGAGCTTCCCTGATAGACAGTATTTCACATGTCACGGTTTGTTGCTGGGGATTTAAGCCTGTCCTATTGAGTCCACTGGGAGAGGACTCTTAAAGGACTGCACCTGGTTTCCTACAGATTTTGTCCCGTGCATCTTCTCCCTTTGCTACTGTGCTTTGTATCTTTCTGCTGTGATAAACCCTAGCCCTGACCCAGAGCCAAGTCCTATTGAATCTTCCTAGTGAATTAGTGAACCTAGGGGTGGTCTTGGGATATTGACACAATAGCCAAACGCTTATTTGACATCCCTGTTACTTTGGGCGTGTAACAGGTATCTCAAGCTATACTGGTCCCAAAACAAACTCCTGACACGTCACCAACCCCAAATCTGTTTCACCTGTAGCCTTCCCCATGTCAGTAAATGATAACTCCACCCTTGTAGGTGCTGAGAACAAAAGCTTCCGGTAATTCTTGATTCTCCCTCATACCCATATCCAATATGCCAAGAGGTTATTACGTTGGCTGTATCTTCAAAACACGGTCCGTATCCCATCACCTCTCACCACTTCCACTGCTTCATCACCAGGGATACTACAAAGGCTCCAGTAGAGTCTATTTTCCACAGACCAGTCATTCTTCCAAAAATAATTTATACTTTATCACTCCTACAAAAGCATGGAGAAGAGGAAGGTCCCTACTGTAGCTAACAGGCTCCATGTGATCTCGTTCCTCCGTTCCCTCTCTGACCTCATCTCTTGCCACTCTTACCTTTGCTCTCTCAGCTCCAGCCACACGGACCTTCCTGATGCTTCTCACATACAACAGGGACATTTCTGGTTAAGGTCTCTGTCCCAGCTGCACCCAGAACTCTTACCCCACACACCTGCATAGATAACTTATTTTCTTAAACTTTTTAAAAAAATGTTTATTCATTTTTGAGAAAGGAAGACAGACAGAACATGAGTGCGGGAGGGGCAGAGCGAGGCAGACAAGAATCCGAAGTAGGCTCCAAGCTCTGGCACAGAGCCTGATGTGGGGCTCGAACCCATGGACAGTGAGTTCATGACCTGAGCTGAAATAGGATGCTTAACTGATTGAGCCACCCAGGCACCTCTCTTCAACTCTTAACTCCAATGTCACCTCAATGCTGTCTACTCATTCCAATTCTATTTAATAAGCTTTTTGCCCTCCCAATCATCCCTTACTCTGCTCTACTTTTCTCCTCTATAGCACTTATCACCTATCATATCATACATAATTTACTGGGTGTTTCTTTCTCTTTTTTCCTTTTTTTTGGACTGTTTCCCCTAATAGAATATAAACTCTACCAGGGTAGAAATCTTCACCTGAATTTGTTTGCCTCTGCTGAATCCTAAGGGCCTCAGAAGAGTGCCTGGAACATGGTGGGTGTGCTTAATTAGCCACCGTGGAACGAAAGTAGATCAGGAGAACTGGAGCATCAGAATGAATCCAGAAAAGATCCCACAAAGTTGGGGCTCGATTGAAGTGCAAAAGGCTAGATTTCGAAAGACCCTGCCCATAGAAGTTTGGAATTGACCCAGAGAGCATGTGAACCATAGAAAGATCTTAAGCAGGGAAGTGACCCGATAGAAGTACATTTCAAAAGATTATTATTATTATTATTTTGCTAATCACGTGGACGTGAGTTGCGAGGATGAAAACGGCAGGTATCCCGGAGGTTTGTGGTGAGACCTTCAGGAGAGATATAAGATACGTGAATTAGACGAAGGCAGTAAGAAATCAACGTCTGGGAGAGAGGCAACGTTACCCTTGACCTGCGGGACACTGGGAATCACTCCACGTTCTGAGCCTGTTCACTACTCCATTAAGAACCTGTCCTAACTGCTTTGCGGTCTACTGCAACTGCAAATCCTCCCTTCTCCTGGAGGCCTCAGACTGAGCACCGAAACGGGGTCGGGTTCCCCCGCATACTCCCCACCCCCGCGGGCTGCGCACCTTCCCGGGTCCTCAAGGTCAAAGGAAACTGGACACCTGCGTCCTCGAGCTCCGGGTCTGCGTTTGAAGCCAGCAGTAGCGGCCGGGCCCAAAGGCGGCGTGCCTCGGCGCGCCGAGTGCCCACGACCCCGCAACCCCCGGGTCCACGGGGCGTCCTGAGGCTGGCCGGGCCGGGGCAGGCAGGACGCGGCAGACTCACGCGGAGTCCTGGCAGGAGCCCAGGCTGGGCAGAGGCGTTCGCCGCGCCCCTACTTCACGAGTGCGCGCCAGGAAGCAACAGAGTGGGCGCCAGGCGGGGCCACAGCACGCCCGACAGGGGCGCAGTTACCTGCAAGTCAAGGCAGCTCCTCCCCCCGTCGATCCCTCCCCGCGGCCTTGCGGACGGGGCCTCCAGGCCCCGCCCTGCCTTGCCCCGCCCCTTCCGTCAGCGCCGCCGCGGCGAGAGCGGGCCGGGCGGGGCGCAGGGGAGCGGCGGCGGCGGCGCAGCGACCCCTGCTGGAGGTCGCTCTTCGGCGGACTGCGCGGAGAACAGGCCGGGCAGAGTGGAGCCGAGGAGGCAGCGCCGCGTGTTTATTTTCATGTGGCCCGAAAAGAGAGCTTATCTTAATGTAGTGTCTTTGGATTTTCTGCGGTCACAAACCCCTTTGAACATCTTTGAGAGCTATAACGTTGTCTCCAGAAAAATGTAAGTACCCGCCAGAATTTACTGATAAAGTAAGGTAAGTTCGGAACATCTTTTCAAGACTAAAGTGATTAAAAGGTAACTGGTCATAACTGTCAGGCTTACCTGTCATGCAGTAGGTGATTAGATGGAAAAAAAAAAGTCTGAAAATACTGCTTAGCCGTGGGCCTTGTAGAAACAGCTCTTTTGCGATGTAAAAAGATGAACCAGAAACTAAAGAACTTCCAAGGGACAGCCTGTTTTATATGTGGACACATTAATGTTATGGGGATACATGCTCTGTTAACTGAAAAATAGTAAGTTTTTCCCCCTTGTTTTCGGATCATCCTCCCTTCTCTTTCCCTTCCTCACCAGCTCTAGGTTTCTTACACTATAAATTCTACTGCTTCCTCACTGATTCACAGTGGCTATTTGGTTGCATTTGAGCAATAAGAAAAAGCAGTTACAATTGTGTCAAATGTTGAAATGATACAACTTCATACATCTATCAATTCAGTTTAGAATGTTGACATTTTGGGTGATATATAGTTGCATTTTCTAGTTTAAGTCATTTGTAGAAGATTACAGATAAATTGTTAAATCAGCCAGTAATAGGGGTTAATCAGTATTATTATAAACTGACAAAATTACTGTATGATTATGCATGATTATAGGAGGAGATAAAAGAATACAGTGATAATGGGTTACATAGAATCAACTTGGCCACTGGCCTTTAAAAAAGAAACATTTCAGGGGCGCCTGGGTGGCTCAGTAGGTTGAGCGTCAGACTTCAGCTCAGGTCATGATCTCACACTTTGTGAGTTCGAGTCCCGCGTCCGGCTCTGTGCTGACAGCTCAGAGACTAGAGCCCGCTTCAGATTCTGTGTCTCCCCCTCTCTCTGCCCCTCCCCTGCTCATGCTCAGTCTCTCTCTGTCTCAAAAATAAATAAAAACATTTAAAAAAAAAAAAAAGAAACATTTCATTAGATGAATCAAGTTAGTTGATTAATTAACATAAAATGTTAATTAATATAAAAAAACTGCTGTGAGATTAACAAGTAAGTAGTATGTGGGAGTTGGGAGGTACACATATTTGTGATTTGTAATTTTTTTCACAGAAACACCCAATTCTTGGGGCACCTGGCTGGCTCAGTCGGTAGGGCATGTGACTCTTGAGATCTCAAGGTGGTGAGTTCAAGCCCAGCTTTGGGTGTGGAGCCCACTTAAACAAAGAAAGAAAAAAAAAAAAGAAAAGAAAAGAAGAGAAAAGAAAAGAAGAAAGAAGAAAAGAAACATCGTATTCTTTTCCCCCCTGGGCAGGAGCTCCCTCTGTAGAGCTTTACAGGGATTGCAGTTTTCACGAGGTTAGACCATGGGGTGGATTAGGTTCCCATCGGTCAACAGTGATACACTACTTCAAATCACAAAGAAGAATTTTAATTTAGCTCCAATACTTAATCTTACATAAAGAGATGAGTAAATCAGATGGCTCCTTTGGTTGGGGCCCGTAGATGAATTTAAAGTTATTTTTTAAAGTTATTTTTTTTAATGCAGGAGGAGCAGCCTCACTCTAAACATTGTTATTATGGGCTGGATTTTCTTATAACTTCTCTTCCAATTTATTTACTGCTTATTTATTTGTTTAAGTTGAGACAAATGAGCTGGAGCAGAAAGTCGCCTTTCCACTGCCTCACCTTGCATATCCCAAACCTCAAGGTTAATCACCAAATATATTTTAAGAACAATCCATTACGTGGGGCCCCGGGGTGGCTCAGTCAGTTAAGTGTCCAACTCTTGAGTTTGGCTCAGGTTGTGATCTCATGGTGAGATGGAGCCCCGGGTTGGGTTGGGCTCTGTGCTGACAGTGCTCTCTCTCCCACTCTCTCTTCTCCCCTACCCTCAAATAAATAAATAAAACTTAAAAAAAAACTTTCTAAAAACAAAAAAAGGGAACAATCCATTACAAAGCCCCGCCCCTTCACTCTGCACCTTCTCGAGGAGCTCATTCTTTAGGCTCTGCTCTTTCCTGAATCATCAACCTTTCTCACTCTTCCAGACCATTCCTGTCTACATGCAAACAATACACACAAGCCACAAGTTCTTATCTCACATACATGAGATATATGACATTTTTTTATTTTAAAAATTAATAGATATAATGTGATACTTTTTTTCACTTCATTTTATTTTCAAGATTCATCCCATGTTTATACATACTTTTGGGCTTCTTCATACCATTCATATATAAATTATTCACAGTTTATTTGTTTCCTTCCTAAAGAACAATTAGGTTCTGTCAAACACTGCAGCCATGGGCACTTCTGGGGGTAGGGAGTATATCACTGTGTGAAAGTTTCTCTGGGGTGTTTACTTAGAATAGGAATCTCTGGGACCTAGTGTAAGTGTGTTTTTCTTCAGTCTTACTAAAAATGGCCTAGTTTACATTCACATTACTAATTTACATTTGCACAAGCTCATGAAAGCCATATTTCCCCCCATTCTTCTTAATAGTTCCTATTATCAGATTTTTAAATATTGTCAGTTGTATGGATGGAAAATACACCTTGTTTTAATTTTAAACTTTCCCTGATGGTAGTGAGATTGAGTATTTTTTTTTATATATTTGTTGACTATTCAGATTTTTCTCTTCTTTATTTTTTTATTTTTTACATTTATCTATTTTTGAGAGAGAGAGAGAGAGAGAGAGAGCACACGTGCGCTCCTTCACAAGTGGGGGAGGGGCAGAGAGAGAAGGAGATACAGAATCCAAAGCAGTCTCCAGGCTCTAAGCCATCAGCCAGAGCCTGACGCAGGGCTGGAACCCACAAACCTCAAGATCATGACCTGAGCTGAAGTCGGACGCTCAACCTACTGAGCCACCCAGGCACCCCAGATTTTTCTCTTCTTTAATTTGCCAGTTTAATCATGCTCCCAATTTGCGTTTATGATGGATGCACTTGCATTCTTATAACATAGTTTAAAAAAAAAATCACATGCACGTTTCCCTAAATAATATATTGACTTATTTTGTTCTTGAAATGTGTATAAATGATGTCATGTTATAGGTCATACCGATGATGACTGTAAGTCATCAGTACAGTTTCTGTTGATAACTCATGCTTTCACTCAAAGATAGAGTTCTAAGATTCAGTTATCTGTAGCTGGTGAGTTATAGTTCATCTATTTCTTTTACTGCTCATAATATTCCATAGTGTAGGCATACCGTAATTTATTGTTTTTTTCTTTCAGAAGAAAAATGATTTTATTTTGTCTTTTTTTTTTTTCAACGTTTATTTATTTTTGGGACAGAGAGAGACAGAGCATGAACGGGGGAGGGTCAGAGAGAGAGGGAGACACAGAATCGGAAACAGGCTCCAGGCTCTGAGCCATCAGCCCAGAGCCTGACGCGGGGCTCGAACTCACGGACCGCGAGATCGTGACCTGGCTGAAGTCGGACGCTTAACCGACTGCGCCACCCAGGCGCCCCTATTTTGTCTTTTTTTAACGATTTTATTTTTGTGCCAATATGTATACTTTTTCAGTCTTTTGTACAATTTTATTTTCTCCCTTCAATCATAATATGATATCCAAATTTTGTTTTAATCGGAGGGTCCATAAACACAGGCTTATCCAGCCCACTTTCAGGCAAGGCAAATACTGCTTCTTGAAATGGTTCCACCATGGGACCTCTGGTCATCCAACCCATGTCATCCCCCTGCTTGGCTTTATCTCAACGATACTGTGCAGCCACTTCACTGAATCTCTTTCCAGACTTTAATTTTTCCTCAGCTTCCACGATTTTGCATGTTTTTCATATAGAACATGTCTGACCTTTACTGCACTGCCACCACCTTTGGGACCCTGAGCCTTCTTGTCAGAATGGCCACTCCCAGAGGCTGCTTCCCCTCCCCACCTTTCCCGGAACCACTTTTCCTTTGGGTGGCATCTTTAAAACTTGCAGCTGACCTGCCTATGTGTATGTATGTTTGTGTGTGTGTGTGTGTGTGTATTTAATTTAACATATATATAACATATATATTATATACATTATATATATACATATATAGCTTAACATATATATGTATGTGTGTGTTTAATTTTTTTAGGTTATTTATTTATTTATTTATTTTTTTATTTTTTTAAACGTTTATTTATTTTTGAGACAGAGAGAGACAGAGCATGAGCAGGGGAGGGGCAGAGAGAGAGGGAGACACAGAATCGGAAGCAGGCTCCAGGCTCTGAGCCATCAGCTCAGAGCCCGACGCGGGGCTCGAACTCACGGACTGCGAGATCGTGACCTGAGCTGAAGTCGGACGCTTAACCGACTGAGCCACCCAGGCGCCCCAAGGTTATTTATTTTTGAGAGAGTGAGAGAGCAAGTGTGTACAAGCAGGGGAGGGGCAGAGAGAGGGAGAGAGAGAATCCCAAGCAGGCTCCGTGCTGTCAGTGCAGAGCTGGATGTGGGGCTCAGTCTCATGAACTATGAGATGATGAACTGAGCTGAAATCAAGAGCTGGATGCTTAAGTGACTGAGCCACCCAGGTGCCCTTGTTTTTGTTTTTACTATATGTATATATGCATATATAATATAGTTATATATATAGTATATATTATATCAATATAATAATTATATTTTATATAGAGTATATATAATAATTATATGGTATATGTTATTACATGTTATATTATATACTATTATATATATATATACACACATACTATATATATACATCAAAGTTTTTTACTATATTGGAAAATGTATTTATGAACTATCTTTCAAATATATTTAAGCCAAAATTTCTCAGAGGGTATCAATTAAGGAGTAAAATTACTGTAATTTTGAGTGTGCATGTGCCCAGCCTTATAAGATAAGCCAAACTATTTTCCAAAATGATTATTTGACCAAGCAGTATGTGAGACTTTCCATTTGGCTCATATTCTTGCCAGCAAGTACATCTTTACACTGTCACGCTGCTTAATTTTTACTAATCTAGTGGTGTGGAAGGGTATCTTGTGCTGTGAATCTGCATTTCTCAGATTACTCATGAAGTTGAGCATTTTTTCACTTGCTTGTTACCAATTTTTGTTTCCTCTTCGTCTGTTTTGTCCAGTTTTTTTTTAAAGGTTTTGATTTTTAAGTGATCTCTACACCCAACTTGAGGCTCAAATTTACAACCCCAAGATCAAGAGTTGTATGCTCCCCCGACTAAGCCAGACGGGCGCCCCCCAAGAACTTCTTATTCTTAATTTAACTATAAAGGAGGAAAAAAACTTCTTTCCTTTATCCTCTTATGTTCAGTAACTGGGATCTTGCAAATTAAAGTGACAAAAGACAGATTAATAGGAGAAAAAACCTAGAGTTTATGTGTGCAAAGTGCATGCACACAGTAGAACTCGGTGATGAGCAGCTCAAAGGTTAGAAATCAAGGGATCATACACCATCTTAACAAAGGGCGGTAAGTTGTAGAGAAGGAAAATGGCATTGGGCTTCTAGGGGTGGTAAATTGTAGGAAGGGAAACACATGGGGGAAACTAATGGAAGAGAAGGGTTATTTTGGTAATGTCCGTTATACAGACTTAGTCTCATGCAGTCTTGGGGTGATAAGAGTGTCTCTGACAGTTCTCTTTTTCCTGGTATGGGAGAAGAGAAGGGGAGTGCATTAATAAAGGAAAATTTATACCCTGTTTTTAGGCAGAAAGCAGGAGGGTGGAAAGCTTTGCCTGTGTCTGCTATTTCTCAGTTGCCTTCTGACCAAAATAACGCTTATGTTGAAGTGGCACATTTTGGGGTGGCATACTCTGATGAATCTATCAGTCTTATTATTAATGGTTAACACATTGTAGTTTTTGTTTAAGACATCTTTCCTGGGCCACCTGGCTGGCTCAGTTTGTGGCATGTACAACTCTTGATCTCGGGGTTGTGAGTTAAAACCCCACATTGGGCACAGAGCTTCCCCCCCAAAAAAATAATAAAAATATTTTTCAAAAAAAAAAAAAAAAAAGAAAAAGAAGTCTTTCCCAATGTTGAAAGTCATGAAGGTGTCCTCTTAAAATTTCTTCCAATGTTCTAGAGTTTTATCTTCCATATTTAAGCCTATTCCATTTGGAATTTTTTTATGTGTGGTGTCAGGGAAGAATTCAATTTCATCTTTTCTTCCCCCCATAAAGATTACCAGTTATCTAGATAGTCTTTCATCAGTGACCTGAATGACACCTCTGTCATATGTCAAGTATTTGTGTGTGTATGTGTGTGTTGGTAAGTTCTCTGTTACATTCCATTGGTCTCTCTACCAATACTACGCGATTTTTTTTTCCTTTTTCTACAATCTGAATATAATAGCTGTGTGATAAGTTTTGATATTTGGTAGAATAATTCCTCCCTTCCCCCCTGCCCTGTACTGCATCACTTACTGTTAGATTAATTAAATGAAGAGGCCATTTGGGTCTAATGCCATTGCAGCTTACATGAGCAAAACAAAATCTAAGTCTGTAAATGCCTCATGGTTATGAAATCAAAACACTAAGGACAACCAGTCACAAACAGCCAACTAGGCTTTAAGCTATACCCAATCAATTATTTCCTTACTTTGCGTCTCCATTTCCTCTACAAGTCTTTCCCTGAGCTACTGTCAATGGAGTGTTCATAACCACTTGCATTTTGGTGTTGTCTGATTCACATCAATTTTTGCTCAAATAAACTGTACACATTTTTAATATGCCTCACTTTATCTTTGAACACTACCTTATCTGACTTCTTCAATTTGAGTTAGTTTATAACTAGTCAGTATTTTTATAATCTTGAGTTTTCCATTAAAATGAACATGACAGAGGTGCTTGGGTATCTCAGTCAGTTGAGCGTCTGACTCGATTTCAGCTCAGGTCATGATCTTGGTCACAGGATTAAGCCCTGCATTGGGCTCTGCACTGGGCTCTGCACTGGGAGTAGAATCTGCTTGAGATTTTTTTTTTTTAATGTTTGTTTATTTTTGAGAGAGAGTGAGTGGGGGAAGGGGCAGAGAGAGAGGGATACAGAGGACCCAAAGCAGTCTCTGCAGTGCCGGCTGCCTGATGTGGGACTCAAATTTTTTTATGTGTGGTGTGAGGGAAGAATTCAATTTCATCTTTTTTTTTGAAAAAAAAACCTTGCAGTCCATGACCTTAGCCAAAGTTGGACCCTTAACTGTCACCCAGGTGCTGCTCCTGCTTGAGACTCTTTCTCTCTTTCCCTCTGCCTCTCCCCTGCTCACACGTACTTTCTCTCTCTAAAATAAAAATAAATAACTAAACTAAACTAAAATGAATATGACATATGTTCCCTTTTGTTTAGAGCTTCTTTAATGTTTTTCAATAATTTATCTTTTTTTTTTCTTAAGACTTTATTTTTAAGTAACCTCTGCACCCAATGTGGGACTTGAGTTTACAACCCAGAGATCAAGAGTCACATACTCTACCAACTGAGCCAGCCAGATGCCCCTCAGATACCATTTCTGCATGTATTGGGAAGATCACACGGTTTTTCTCCTTTAATATGTTAATGTGATAAACTCTGTGCATGGATTTTCTTTCTTCCTTTCTTTTTTTTTTTTTTTAATGTTTAGTCATTTTTGAGAGAGAGAGAGAGAGAGCGCGCACAAGTGGGGTAGGGGCAGAGAGAGAGGGAGACACAGAATCTGAAGTGGGCTCCAGGCTCCAAGCTGCTAGCACAGAGCCCGATGTGGGGCTTTAACTCATGAATTGTGAGATCGTGACCTGACCCAAAGTTGGACGCTCAACCAACTGAGCCACCCAGGAGCCCCTGGATTTTCTAATATTAAACCTAATAATAAACCATTCTTGTATAAACCCAACTTGGTCATTAAAAAAAAATTCCCTTATGAAATATTTATTTATTTATTTATTTATTTATTTATTTATTTATTTTTAAAGTTTCTTGGGGTGCCTGGGGTGCTCAGTCAATGGAGCAAGTGACTCTTGACCTCAGGGTTGTCAGTTCACGTCCCACATTGGGTGTGGAGATTACTTAAAAATCTTTTTAAAAAATAATAAAAATAAATAAACTGGGGTTCTTGCAAACAACATAATTGAGTTGTATATTTTGGTCCACTCTTGACACTCTTATGAATTTTGTTTGCTAATATTTTGCTTAGTATTTTTGTGTCTATGTTTATGGGCAAGATTAGTCTCTTATTTTTCCTTTCTTATACTGTCCTTGTATAGCTTTAGAGTCTCAAATATATCAGCTGCATTAAGTGGGTAAGAGAATGTTGCCTCTCTTTTTATAACTGGAAGAATTTGTATAAGATTGGAATAACTTTGGTTCTTTAAAGTCTGGAAGATTATATCTGTATATCTTGGCTTGTGTGTGTGAAGATATTTTAATCTACTGATTAAATTATTTTTTAAAAATAGGACTGCGCAAACATTTTATTTCTTCTTAAATTAGTTTTAAGTTAAATTTTCCATGAATTATTTCATTATATGTTTCCTAATTAAATGGCATACAATTGCTTATAATATTTTATCTTGTAAAATGTTACTTATTTACATCTATCTTCTTTATTTTTTTCTTTTCCTTAATCCATCTTTTCAGAGGTTGTCAATTCTAATAGTGTTTTTAAATACCCAACTTTTGGCTTTTAAGAAGTTCCTTTGATTATATTTGTGTTTTCTAGTTAATTGATTTATTTTTTCTTTATCACTTCCTTCCTTTTACTTTCTTTGTGTTTACTTTGTTGTCTTTTTGTTTCTTTTCTTACTTTGTTATTGTTGTTGTTTTTGTATTTTTTCTAATTTCTTTAGCTAGATGCTTAGGTCAACAACTTTTAGCTTCTCTTGTTTTCTCATACAAGCATTTAAAGATATACATTTTCCTCTAAGGATTGGCTTAACTGTATCCCACAAGTATTTTCAATTTTAGCATTCTTTGGACCACAGTTGGGATTACCGGTCTAGATTGATTTATGGAGGATAAATTCAATGTGTTGAACCCTTACTAAATATCTAAATATAGACCCCATATGGTAAGAATACTGCTGGCTTCTTTCCTTCTGCCTATAACATCAAGTACATGTATTGCATATTTTAGTTATGACTTATTCCCTCAAAGTTGCACAAACCTAATAATTTTCCCCTTTGAAAGGATCTTAGAGCCAATAGGGATGAAAGTGGCAATAACATGCAAGGAAGCAAGTCATAGAGAACATGAAACTGGAGAGAAATACTCTCAGCCCACCACAAATACACTTAAGTACCAAGATTATATTGGGGGACATGGCAGTTTTTTAAATAAACGTGTTTCGTATTTGTTCTCTACTCTAACCTGAAGGACAAACCAAAAATTATAGCTTACTAGTAAGTAAAATGAAAAGGACAAGTTCTTCGGCCAAGAGTACCCTCAGTTCTTTGAACATGTGTTTTGGAATAACAGGGGCAGCTATTCATGTTTTGTGTAATTATGTTCAAGCTCTGAATCTATAATTTGTTCTAATTTTCTATGAGCACTCCCTTGCCACCATTTAAAAAAAAATTTTTTTTTTCAATGTTTATTTATTTTTGGGACAGAGAGAGACAGAGCATGAACGGGGGAGGGGCAGAGAGAGAGGGAGACACAGAATCGGAAACAGGCTCCAGGCTCTGAGCCATCAGCCCAGAGCCTGATGTGGGGCTCGAACTCACGGACCGCGAGATCGTGACCTGGCTGAAGTCGGACGCTTAACCGACTGCGCCACCCAGGCGCCCCGCCACCATTTTTTAAAAAAGTTAATTTGAGAGGAAGAAAGAGAGAGGGCATGAGTGGGGGGAGGAGAGGGGCAGAGAGTGAGAGAGAGAGAGAATTCCAAGCAGGTTCCGCACTGTCAGCACAGAGCCCAATGCGGGCCTTGGTCCCATGAACCATGAGATCATGACCTGAGCCAAAATCAAGAGTCAGACGCTCAACTGACTAAGTCACCCAGGTGCCCCTCCCTTGCCACCACTTATTCTCTGCTATCCCACAATTCCTAAGATCTGTATTAGATGCATATTATACGGGTAACTACAAACCTTTAGAGAATTTTCTGTTATTGTTACAATGACCAGGAAAAATGAAAGAGGATTGTATTGACTTATAGATCATATGTATTTATTTAATCTTAAAAAAATCACGTATTTTTAAGAATTTTATTTTATTTTATTTTTTTATTTAAAAAAAAAATTTTTTTAACGTTTTATTTATTTTTGAGACAGAGAGAGACAGAGCATGAACGGGGGAGGGGCAGAGAGAGAGGGAGACACAGAATCGGAAGCAGGCTCCAGGCTCCGAGCCATCAGCCCAGAGCCCGACACGGGGCTCGAACTCACGGACTGCGAGATCATGACCTGAGCTGAAGTCGGACGCTTAACCGACTGAGCCACCCAGGCGCCCCAAGAATTTTGTTTTAAAATAAAAATTGTATCTAAAGTGTACAACACACAAAAATAAAGCATACAGCATGGAGATGCAATATACCCAATGAAATGATGACTACAGTCAAGCTAATTCACACATCATCTCGTCACATGGTTACTATTTCTGTGTGTGTGAGGACAGCACCTTTTGCAGTAAATTCCCATTATTCAATACAGTATTATTAATTATGGTCATCATGCTGTACATTAGCTCTCTAGACTTATTCATTATACATAACTGCAACTTTGTTCTGAATATCTCCCCATTTCCCCACCTTCCTGCTCCTGGTAACCACTGTTATACTCTGCTTCTGTGCTATATGTTTGACTTTTTTATATTCCTATATAAGTGAGATTGTACACTTTTCCTTCTCTGTTTGGCTTATCTCATTTAGTATAGTGTTGCACATGGCAGATATTATCATGTGTATTTATATTAGGTTAAACCATATGAGGTTGCTGATATTTGATCATTTTTAACCTACAAAGATAGCAATTTCTTTTTTTTTAAATTTTTTAATTTTTAAAATTTTTTTTTTTTTTTTTTTGAGAGAGAGACATAAGCTGAGAAGGGTCAGAGAGAGAGGGAGACACAGAATCCAAAGCAAGCTCCAGGCTCCAAGCTGTCAGCACAGAGTGTAACATGGGGCTCGAACCCACGGACCGCGAGATCATGACCCGACCCAAAGTCAGACAGTTAACTGACTGAGCCACCTAGATGCCCCTTAACCTACAAAGACAGCAATTTCATATGGCTCAATCCTGTATAATTAGAGCTTGAATAGAAGCAGATCTTATGGCATGGTCATAAAAGTTCCTTTTTCTACTAAGGGACAAAAAAAAAAAAAAAATTGGAGAAAATTAAAGAGCCACCATAAGTAATTGTGTCATATGTTAGTAACCGTAACATTGAATGCTACTAACTAACTTAATGTTGAACTCTTGAGAAGCCATTCAAGTCTGACTGTGAAAAAAGCCTTTTCTTTGCTTTCAGTCTAAAGGGGAAGATCAGTGGTGTTTCCAATGCTTTGGCACACTAGTAAATGGGCTTTGTTTCCTTTTTAAAAAGTTTTTAAAATTTTTTTAATGCTTACTTATTTTTGAGAGTGAGCGAGCAGGGGAAGAGCAGAAAGAGAGGGAGACAGAGGATCTAAAGCAGGCTCTGTGCTGTCAGTGAAGAGCCCAGTGCAAGTCTTGAACTCCTAAACCGCAAGATCGTGACCTGAGCCGAAGCTGGAGGCTTAATCTACTGAGCCATCCAGGAGCTCTGCTTTGTTTCTTTTTTTTTAACAGCTGAGGGAAAATGACTGAAAAGGGGAGTCAGAAGCAAAGCTGAAAGAATAATTATTACAAAGAGCCAAGCTAAATTCACTAATTCACTGTCAGGCAGTTTTCACTGTCATACAAAGAAATAAGGCTATTGCTGTTTGAAGAATTTCAAACTCAGATGTTCCAGAGTGCATGCGGTTAATGCCATGTGTCCCCCAGAACAGTTTTGTTTTTGAGCTGCTGTAGTCTTGTTCTCTGGCATCACGTGGTCCCAGCATCTGCTCTGCCTTCCCTTTGGGTATCACACTAAGACACACCTTCTTAGAAATTATGGATCTGAGTTTTTCACAGTGAGGAAATGCTATCCCTATCTTCCCTTTACTTAATGCTTGAGTCTCTCTCTCTCTTTTTTTTTTTTTTTAACTCTGAAAAGCAGGAGGATCCAGAGCTTTGCATGTTGGTCAGTGAATGGGGTATACTCTGATAATGTGAGAACAAAGTCAGAAAATGGGATCCAGTGAAACAGGTGATGGTAATTACCAACGTAACATGCACAAGATTGGCCATTGGTGGAAACAAATCAGAAATGACACGGCCTTGGATTCAAATCTTGGCTCTACGACTTATTAGCAGGGTGACTTTGGCCATGTCATTTAACCCCATGCCTCAGTTTCCATAGCTGTAAAATGGGAATAACAGTATATCTATCTAATGGGTCTCCTGGGTGGCTCAGTCGGTTGAACATCTGACTTTGGCTCAGGTCATGATCTCACGGTTCGTGGGTTCGAACGCCACCTTGGGCTCTGTGCTGGCAGCTCAGACCCTGGAGCCTGCTTCGGATTCTGTGTCTCCTTCTCTCTCTGCCTTTCCCTCACTCATGCTCTGTCTTTCAAAAATAAATCAATGTTAAAAAAAAGTTTTTAAAAAGTATAAATACCTTAAAGGATGTTGAGGATTAAATGAATTAATATATGTAAAGTATTTAGGACAGTGCATGACATGTGGTAAGTAATATGTAAATGTTAACAAAAAAAGAAAAAGAAAGAAAGAGAAGAAAGAAAAAGAAAATATGAGCTCTGGATTTTTGCTCACGGACAGGGTATCTCTCTGACACCCTTCAGTAAACTGGACAGTTTAGCCATCCTTCCCTAAGCCTTCCGTCCTGCACGAGGCCACGGCAGACCTTTGTCAAAATCCCTTACACATTTATGAATTTTCTTCTTTTTTTGACAAGAGATGGTGGGAAAACAAGTGTTCTGCGGGAGGGCTCCGATCCTCTGAGGAGAAAGCAGTCCCTCTGTGCCAAGTGTGCTCTTGGCCAGCATGCTCTGCAGCCAAGGGTGCTGGCCACGTAACTGGAATCACCTGAAAGATCTTCCAGACGTTCCCACTGGACCGTGCTACCAGCAGCAGCCACCGTGCATCCAGTCTGCATCGCTGCACATTGGTCTGGGCGGAAGTGGAGGCTGGCGGGAGGACGATGGGGAAACATACAACTGAGCCCCCTGTCTGTAAGCACACACACTTACACAGCTTTTCATTTTGAGGAGCTGACTAGAACTCTGTAAGGAACTACAAGAAAAATAGCTAAGGGCTGAAGCAGTGACTTGGAGCAGTGGTTTTTCAAAGTGTGATAGCGGGATCATTATCTGCACTGGCATCACTAGGGAATCTGTTGTAACAAGCCTTCCTGGTGATTGTGATACTCAAGTTTGAGAAGCCCAGGCCTAGAGCTACAGTAGCTGTGCCCCTCCCCCCGTTCTCCGTCTCTATTTCTCTCCATCCTCATGGTGTCACTGTCTTGGTCATTGTCCCCCTTACCACACACCCAACATCCCTTTTAAGAAAAAAGGGACTGATTAGATCTTTCCAAGCTATTATGCCTATGAGCCCTCAGAGAACCAGGAGAGGGGGTTTGGCGTTTTCTCTCCTTGGAGATGAGAGGTTGCAAAACCGCTTTCTTTCTGCAGGTGAAAATTAGATAATCAGGCTTCATTTAGAAGCCCAGCAGGCTTTATAAGCCTCATTCTCTCCAGGCACAAAAAAGCCTAAGGGAAAGAAGGTGAGTGGTTTATCCCTGATGAAGGAGGCTAGCCCAGATTGCCCCAACTAAAGAACTGAAAGGGCTTGAAGATGCATTGCTTTGAACCAGTGAGACCTTTTTCCATTCTTCTATAAGATTTAGCACCTAGGATTTCCCCCAGAGACCTTGGGTGTGATCCTTTGACACATAGTTTGACGTGAAGCTATCATCTATAATTCTGTGGAGGAAACCCGTGGAACCCACGGGCACGGGCGCCCAAGCATCTGTCTGGCCTCCCACTTTGGGGAGGGCAAAGGGGTGTTCCCTTCAGCTGCCCCTCCAGAGGGCTTGCTGTGGCAAAAAAAGGGCTGAGCCCAGATGTGTGCATTCCTGGAGCTTTGAGCTGTTGGTCTTCTCTAGTTCTCCCGATGAGTTGATAGATGAATGAAATGAGATACAGAATGGTTAAGGAAGGTTCTTGATTACCCAGTTTGCCAGTGGCTGAATTTTTGTTTTTTATACAGGAAAATTATAATAAGGTAGAACTTTCCTACTATCTTGTGGGTTAATGATGTCCAACATAGTAGCTACCAGCCACATGTAGTTATCTTAAGTTAATTAAAATTTAAGAATTCAGTTCGGCGGGGGGGGGGGGGGGGGGGGGTTAACCTGGTTGAGCGTCTGACTTCGGCTCAGGTCATGATCTCGAGTTTTGTGAGTTTGAGCCCCATGTCGGGCTCGCTGCTGTCACACAGTCCGAGCAGAGCCCTCTTTGGATCCTCTGTCCCTCGCTCTCTCTGCCCTTCCCTTGCTTGTGCTCTCTCACAAGATAAATAAAACAAAATTCAGTTTTTTATTTGCACTTAGCCACTTTTTAAGGGCTCAGTAGCTGCATGTGGCTAGTAGCTACCCTATCAGAAAGTGCCATACAGAATATTTCCATCACTGCAGAATGTTCTATTGGATGCACTGGTCTAAAGTGATTGTTGTTGTAAATTGATATATGTCCTACATAAGTCGTTTGAATCATTCGCTTGTTTCCTTTGTCTCAAAAGATATCGCCAAGAAAAAGAGGGTAAGGCTCCGACCTTCAGCAGACTGAGCTAACACAAAAGTAAGATACACTGAGGTATTTCAGTTAGTTGCTTACCTGTCTGTCGTTTACATGTCATTGTTTGGTATATATATACCTGTGTATATTTGTCCACTCAATTATTCTTTCAGTTGGTGTGCCTTTATTACATCACTACCATATTTTGGACATAGCATAGGTACTAGCATATTGCCTTGCCCGTAAGAAGCTGCTGTCCAGAAGAGACAGACGAAAGAACAGATCATTGTAATACAACATGGTATGTTTTAATATGTATAATGATATGAAGAGCTTTAAAGAAGCAAAAAGAGGAAATAAACTCGTTGGGCCTGGCAGAATTAGATAAGAATTCTCAGAGTGGATGATATTTGAGCTGAGGCTTGAAGCATGGGTAGGAGTTTGCCAGTGGACTGAGGCGCCCAGCTACAGGAAAGCATATGCAAAGGCACAGAGGCATGAAATGGCTGCTGTGCTGGGGACAGTGAGAAATGCAATATGCTGGGGTGGGGTGGGGGGTGGGGGGGGAGTAATTAGGGCCAGGTGGGCACAGGTGGTACCTGCCTTTCTAACAAGTTGGAACTTTGTCCTCTAGGCATGAGCACTTATTTTAAGTAGTCCCCTTCGTCCAGCTTTAATGTAGTAAATCCTAATAAAGAGGCTGGTGGGTGGGGGCACCTGGCTGGCTCAGTCAGTAGAGCATGAAGATTCTTGATCTCAGGGTTGTGAGCTTGAGCCCCACATTGGATGTAGAGTTTTCTTAAAAAAAAAAAAAAAAAAGCCTAGGTGCCTGGGTGGCTCAGTCAGTTAAGCCACTGACTCTTGATTTCGGCTCAGGTCATGATTTTGTGGTCATGAGATCGAGCCCTGTGTCAGGCTCTGCACTGAGTGTGGAGCCTGCTTGGGATTCTCTCTTTCTCTCTCTGCCAACTCCCCACTCATTCTGTCTTTCTCCCTCTCTCTCTAAATAAACATTTTTTGAAAAGGGCTGACAGCTCATGTAGTTGAAGGTATCAAGGTACATTATGTGCTTCACACTGGGCTTAGCACATGGTGAGTACTCAACACGTCTTCACTCCTGCCCCTTCCCGCACACGTTTGCACCTGTTTTCTCTTAACAAGCAGCTGCTTCTTACCTGCCCTTCCACAGTGCTTCTAAGTCCCTGGAAGTGAATGATTTCTCATTTCCCTGGATGTTAAGTCTAACAAAATCTCATCCTCCTATCTATTATGGGCTCATTGATATGGTCCTTTCGACAACAGTTAAAATGTCTGCTTCAATTTATCTGCTTTCTTTCTCCTGCTAAATTTTTCTCTTTCCATTATGATATATGACCTTTCTGCATATAACTTTACAAAAAATGTCTTTGGTCTATCTATTACTGCCCCTGACATCCTATCATAAGACAGTGTTATAAATGGAGAACTTTCAGGAAGAGCTTCATTTTTAAAAGGGCATCTCTTATATTTGAATGACTGCAGGGGTTTCATTGCGAGTAAATGTGCCAGGCAGATACTGCTCTTAATTTTGATGTATTAATAACAGGCACCTAATTCATCCTAGGTCACTGTCATGCAGGGCAAGCATACAAATGGAGGCACATTCCAAGCGTCTAAGTATTTAAAAACTATAAATCAAACTAACAACTGGTAAGTAAAATTTGCTTTATCTTTCTACATTGATAAATAAACCCTCATAATGACAAAAAAAATAAAACATGTTTCAAGCAATAGCTTTTATGTGACAGAAAGTTGGTGAAATACAATTAAATCTAATGATGATTGCACATATCTGAATGTCCTTTTGATGAGCTACTGATTTTTGTGGTAAGACCAAAAGAGACATACATAATTCATAAATGTTTCTGTAGATCTTTTTCTTTTACTTCAGCAAAATCACTATGTTATCAAGATTTTTGGCAATGATCTAAGGGATTAAGAAAATGAGGGGTGCCTGGGTGGCTCAGTTGTTTAAACATCCCACTCTTGATTTCAGCTCAGGTCACGAACAGCACAGTTTGTGAGTTCGAGCCCCACGTGGGGCTCTGCGCTGACAGAGTGGAGCCTGCTGGGGATTCTCTCTGTCCCTCTCCCTCTGCCCCTCCCCTGCTCATGCTCTCTCTCTTTCAAAATAATTAAAAATAATTTTTTTAATGTTTATTTATTTTTAAGAGAGGGAGAGAGAGACAGTGTGAGCAGGGGAGGGGCAGAGAGAGAGGGAGACACAGAATCCCAAGCAGGCTCCAAGCTCTAATCTGTCAGCACAGAGCCTGACACAGGGCTCGAACTCACGAACTGTGAGATCATGACTTGAGCTGAAGTCGGACATCTAACCAACTGAGCCACCCAGGTGCCCCTGCCTCTCACTCAAAATTAGTAAGTAAACGTTTAAAAAAAGGAAATATAATTGTGTTCAAATACCATTTGAATATGCTTACATTCAAGTGTTTATTAAAATAGATATAAACAATAGAAAAATTAAGTGACTTTTATCTACTAAAAAGTAAACAGCAAATTATTAACAAATACCAACATTTTAATGAAAAATCTTTAAATACAGATGACATTTTAAATTTATTTTTTTGAAAATTTAAATGCTATTGAATAGTTTAGTAAAAACAAAGCACTTTAAACTCTTGTGTTTGGTGTCCAGTGTAAGGAAATGCTCCATGCCTGTTAGAGCAAATTCACGAGTATGCAAATTTATATTTAATATTGCAAGATGTTCCTTAGTAGTTATGGGCAATTGTGTTGAATACCACCCCAAGTCATGAGAACCTCCAGAACCACAAAGTAGAACACGAAGATGAAACAAGAAAATGGACCTTTAGCCTCCTGGGAGATTATGATCTGTCATGCAAGAACCTAGCGCACTCACAGTATCTCAGGAAAGGTTGACAAGTTAAGTTGTTTTTTTTCTCTCCCACCTGTTTGCGCCATTCATAGCCTTCCCACAACCCAAAGCAACGTCTGTCTTTGACTTTGGCAGTGGCACAACCCACTAGCCATCCTGGCATTTGTACGCAGGTGCCTTTGTCTCAAGAGCAAAGGACAAGAGAGGTTGGAGAAGCATTTCCCTGGGGCCTGATCAGAGTAGGTACGCAGGTGCTAAGTAACGCCCAGGCCAGGAACCCTGCTGACCTGGGTCTAAGGGCAGGCCTGAATATGTCTACACTCTGTGTCTTGGTCCATTTGGGTTGTTACGACAATATCACAGACTGCGGTTTATAAACAAATTTGTTTTTCGTAGTTTTGGAGGTTGGGAAGTTCAGAGTCAAAGCAACTGCAGACACTAGACATGTAGTGTCTAATGAGGACGCTTCCTAATATATAGATAGCCCTCCTGCTGCGTCCTCATGTGGTAGAAGGGGTGAGGGAGCTCTGTGGAGTCTCTTTCATGAGGAAACTAATCCCCCATCTGATCACCTCCCAAAGGCCCTATCTCCAAATACCATCAAATTAGGGATTACGTTTCAGTTTATGGAAGAATGA